>NC_054701.1:44683197-45283197 GCF_016097555.1 Gigantopelta aegis
GCATATCCCTACCTGAATACCTAGAAATTAATTTAGTGACCATTTAACAACATGAATTCGAATATATTTGAATAATTAATGCTTGTTTGGCATTGCTCAGGGTCCGATTGCTGCACTTCCGGTTCCATTCCGCACATGCCCAGAACATCCAACCATGCAGTCTATAAATGACCCAGTTACAGGTAAGAATCTATGATTATCTCAACGCTGGCAAATACAATTCCAAGTTGTGTTTGTTTATTTGTTTGTGCGTGTGAGTGTGTACGTATTGTAAAAGTACGTGTATGAGGCAGCAGTAGGCTCTCTCTCTCTCTCTCTCTCTCTCTCTCTCTCTCTCTCTCTCTCTCTCTCTCTCTCTCTCTTAAACAGGCATTCCTTTCCTTTACATCCAGTTTGACTCTTTTCTTCTTTTTAGGTGTGATGGCGTTTCCAGTAGACCTGCCAGCTTATGCCTGTAGCCGGACACAGATTAGAGAGTTCGCGGAGGAGGCCAAGTCGATTGGAATTCAGTATGTTGGTCTGTGTTGCGGTAATGCATCCCACTACTTGCGTGTTATCGCCGAGGTGTACGGCCACAAGCCGCCAGCCAGTAGATACGCTCCTGACATGTCCCAGCACTACATCTATGGGACACCATCAGGCCATTCAAAATATTATACGCAGGAGCTAAAGAAAAATCTGAATTGCAATGGCCTTACAAAAGAAATGAACTGACAGAATAGGATTTTGTTTTATTGTAGTCTTAGTGTCATCATTTGATAATATTAGAGGAACACGTATTTACAATATAATTAATAGGCCATCCAAAAGACATCCTATATTTTCACCTTGTCTGCCCTGAGGATAAAGACCTGCCCCGATTATGAAGACCTGGCTCGAGGATAAAGGCCTTCCTCTAGGATGATAAAGGCCTTCCTCGAGGATGATAAAGGCCTTCCTCAAGTATTATAAAGGCCTTCCTCGGGGATGATAAAAGTCTGTCTCGATGATAAAGGTCTGTCTCGAGGATAAAGGCCTGTTTCTAGGATAAAGACCTGTTTCTAGGATAAAGGCCTGCCTGGAAGATAAAAGCATGACCAGATGATAAATGCCTGTCATCTGAACCGTGGTATTTTGTGTCCTGTGAATGCAGGTCCAAACTGTGACATATCAGTTTAAACCTTTTTTTCTTTTTTTTTAAATTTGTTCGCATTGTAGATCCAGCCATGAATACATAAAATAAATATAATGTTGGAGTATAAGGCCTACGCCACTGTTATCTGCCCCAACCAGCCCTAGTTCTATGTGATGTTCATGACAATTTACGGTCAGCTACGCCACTGATTTCCATATTTTGACATCATCAGTGTATTATTGTTTGTCTGTATATCCGTGTGCGTGTCTCTTTCTGCCTGCATGCATGCTTACGCGCAGGGGGCGGCATGACGTAGCCCAGTGGTAAAGCGCACGCCTGGTGCGTGGTCGGTCTAGGATCGATCCCTATCGGTGGGCCTATTGGGCTATTTCTCGTTCCAGCCAGTGCACCGCGACTGGTATATCAAAAGGCCGTAGTGTGTGCTATCATGTCTGTGAGATGGTGCATATAAAAGATCTCTTGCTAATAGCGGAAAAAATTTAGCGGGTTTCCTCTGATGACTACGAATCAGAATTACCAAATGTTTGACATCCAATAGCCGATGATTAATTAATCAATGTGCTAAAGTGGTGTCGTTAAACAAAACAAAGTTTAGCTTACGTGCATGTCTATATGTGTATTAGCCCGAATGTCCGTCTAGCTCTCTAAAGTCCGAGTACTCGGGCTATATGCGTATGTGTTTTGATGTTCTACTTACCAATTACCGTCCTACCCACCGACCTATCTAGCTCTATTGATGATTATGTGATGACTTGATTACGTTTGTCTTGGAGAGGAAACCCGCTACATTTTTCAATTAGTAGCAAGGGATCTTTATATGCGAAATCCCACATACAGGTTATCACATATCACGGCCTTTGATACACCAGCCGTGGTGCACTGGCTGGAACGAGACACCGCAATAGTCACCCCTAATAACCAAAACATGTTAATTTATTACAGACACATAGTAGCATTAAATATATTTAGCGCAGGATTCTTAATAATTAAACGTGAATTATTATGTACCTCACATACAGTAACACAGCATTCACCATGGAATTGACGTGTTGCTCATGAATTAAATGCGTGCCAACATGCCTAGTTGTCAACCATGGAGTAACATCCTTAAAGGTCCTATGCCAAAGTTGATACTACAATATTTTGTTATTTTCACATTTATTTGTAATAAATAACTACAAATTAATCGATCGTACTCATAATCTTCCCATAATTAACTCTTAGAAAAGATAACAAGAGGGGGTTTTCGAAACATTTGTGGTTAAATATAACATGGCTACCCTCTTTGTTTTTGTTTTTGTTTTCTCAGTTGTACGCAAAGAACTTTTAGTAAAATCAGTGTGTTGAATGTGTACGAATAAAACAGTGACGTCACTAGTTAATGCGTGTGACACACTCGAGATGCCCCACTAAAATAATTTTGTGTATACTAGTAAATGGAATTACTTGGTTGTAATTTTTATAAGCATATAGCTGAAGGTATAAACTTTATGTTGTAAAGCACAAATTAGTACATATTTTTGGCGGGAACCGCCATTATTACAACTTTGGCATAGCATCTTTAACAAGCTTTTATGAATTACACTTTAGTTACTTTTTGTGTAGCAGTGAACTAGACATTTAGAATCCACTTACTATCTAGTTACTAAGTTACTAAGTTAGAAAACTTTGGCATAGCATCTTTAACAAGCTTTTATGAATTACACTTTAGTTACTTTTTGTGTAGCAGTGAACTAGACATTTAGAATCCACTTACTATCTAGTTACTAAGTTAGAATGCTTCTATGAACTTGGCTTCCGGTTTACAGTACCAAAGAATACACAACGACCATTGACTCAAAGTAGAGCAGTCAAGGTCAAGAGGTTTAACGTTCACATTTAGAATAAGCTATTGTAGCGCACGCCTGTCATGTGCACAAGTGTTGACGTACGCCAACGTTTCCCTCCAGGATATTAATGAGAGGGCATCCAAGCAAACCCTGGGCTTTTACCGGTTTTTGAAAGGTGCCAAAAGGTAGGGGGAGCACACACACACACACACACACACACACACACACACAGAGAGACATGCATCAGGGTTTCTGCCAGAGGGTAAAACGGGTATGGCGCCATATCCACATTTTTGGCAGATTTGATTTTTTGTCAACCTTTTGACAAAATTAATTACTCTTATCATTATTGTATGATTTTCTTGACCCTAACCCTAAAATTAACACATTTTATTTCTGGGGGCACCCCCTCCCTCATACCCCCTGTTGACTGTGGTTGCATTCAATTCCAGGGGGGGGGGGGGGGGGGGCAATGACATGAGGTGGAATGCCAAGGGAACTTCGGGAGATGTTTGGAGAGGGATCGTAAAAAAAAAATGAAAATTAATATATAATAAAATTATAATTATTGCAAAATTTAGGGGGGTGCGAGCCACTCCGCCCCCACCCCCCCCCCCCCCCCCCCCCCCAGATCCGCCTCTGCTCTTCCAAAAAGTAGGGGAACTTTAATAAGAATTTACAATTGCCAAAATTGTAAGGTATATTAGCTGTGGGGAATGGTTATATGATAATAGTGACTTAATTGGGCAAACATTACAACCGGTAGTTCAGTATTACAGTAGGTTTTATGACCACCAAAGATCTTGAAGGACGATTGGGGTCAGAAGTGGAATTTGAAAGTTGACGTTTTTTTTATCAGTAGGGGGTGATACCGTCACGATGTGTCAGACATTCATTCAGTTGACGAGGCACACTGCGTACAAGTCTCCCAATGGCCATTTGAGGGAGTCTGTTCCACTCCTCTTGCAGCGCCTGACCAAGTTCCGCTAGCCTGGTCGGCGGTCTTTGACGTTGACGCACACGTCTCCCTATCATGTCTAAGGCGTGTTCAATGGGGAAAAGGTCTGGGCTCATTGCTGGCTATGTCATTCGATAGATGTTGCGCTGCTGGAGGTGAGCATTGACGATTCGTGCACGGTGAGCACTGGCAGTGTCATCCTGAAAATCAAAACGTCGACCCACACGCCTAGCAAACGGGCCGACAAAGGGTGTCAGTATGTTGTCCCGGTAGAACTGCCCAGTGACCCTTACTTGCACAATATGGAGGGGGGAGGGGGGGGGGGGTTCTGTCAGTCATAGTAATACCACTCCACACCATAACCGATCCACCGCCAAATCTGTCATGAAATCGCATTGACGTTGGCGTGCCGTTCATTTCGTTGTGGCCAGACCGGACCACGCCTGTTAAGGAAGTCCAAAGTGAATAGGGACACATCTGGAAAAAAAAAATGACACGTGACCAGCGACGAATACCCCAGTTCTGACGCTCCCTACACCATTCACGTCCGTGGGCAATGTGACGATTTATCAAGGTAGGCACAACCCGGGGCCGTCAAGCATGGAGATGGGCTGCATGAAGACGATTTCTAATCGTCTGACCCGTAACTCGGACACCAGTAGCCTGATGGAGGTCTGCAACAATGTGATTTGCTGTTTGAGCTCGATTTCTTAGAGCCTGGTTACGGATGGATCCAATCTAATTAAAATTAGCTCCACTATTGCATGTGGATCTAACAGCAGCCCGTTGTAGCTCATGTCCAGTTGATCTTTCATTCGACCAATCAAAACCTTACTTCCAAAATCATGCCAGTGATTTGAATTTTTTTTTTAAACATTCGGGTTTATGCCGAGGGTATACGAAATGATTCGGGTGAATTACGAAGTATGCCGGAAACTAATTTCAATATAAAATTTTATATCAAATTCGTTTCAAGACGATTAAAAAAAACCGTGATGGTATAGCCATAAAATCTGTTTATACCAGTATACAATCCAGAGTTTATTATTGCACGTTTCTCCCTGTTTTTTTCAATGTTGAAATAGACCAACAAGTTCGCCTATTGCATAAATAGTCTCGCCCGATATTTTTAGAATGTGTATGCTCCCGAATAACGCTATAAAAGGCGAGGTGTAATTGGTCGATATTTAAATTGTTGTTTATAGATGAAATGTCACCTGCTGGCATGGGTTTCCATGCAATGCTGTTAGATCTACTGGTGAGACCAGTAGAGCTAATTTTAATCAGATTGTCGCAGGACGGGGCCAACATACGGTCTCCTAGCCCGTAAACCAGCTTCTCGAAGTCGGTTCCGAATGGTTTGTGCAGCTACCCTTCTCAAACCAGGTATACGTCCAGCAGTGTTCGTTACTGTGGCAGTTCGGTGAACCCGGATGTAGCGATCTTGTGCTGCAGTTGTTATGCGAGGTCTTCCACTTCTGGGCCGGTCTTCAGCTCATTGAAACTGCTGGTACCCGTCCCAGATACGTGAAATGGTGCTCTGGTGGACGTCCATGTGGCGTGCGACTGCTAACTGCGATTCACCTAACTGGAGGCGGCCTATTGCAATGTTTCGATTCGGCAGGCTTAGTCTTGGCATCTTGTAACTCGTCTACGTCGAAATGGAAATGAGGCATCATTGCGAGCATTGCAGCTTTAAATACCCATCACTACCCCAATCTTTTCCCCGAGTTTCACGTGCATTCGCCAAAATCTGACCATTTCACGCCGATTTCCTGCAATTGTCGCACAACGTGCGTTAAATTTGTTTTAGAGTGTTGTCACGGGGATTCTATAATTCCCGTAACTGAATAAAACACGATTATCAAAATATCTCTCCTAACTGTATATCTATTAGATCTCTCTGTAACAGGCTGTTAAACCCTAGTATGGCTCGTCTCTAGGTATGATCAGAGATACGATCTTATATAAAGTATATATATTTATAGCACGTTTAGCTCACTAGAAACACAACAAAACACAATACACTTTGGAATCTGTATTAACCTACGCTGACAAATGTACAGCCGTAGTAGTTAATTAATAACAACAATAATAACAACCCAGAACTGATCACTTAATTAGTAAATCTCTAGGTGTCTAGTTACACAATATGCGAATCACTTCACCGTTACACCACACCCACACGTGTGATAATTGAGAAACGCTTCCAGGAGAAGTTAATTAATAAAGGAATTACAACACCATTCCTAACTGGTTAATTTTTAATTAACCCTTACTACTCGTTCAGTACCGTGTGATAATTTAGGAACGCTTCCAGGGGAACTTAATTAATAAAGGAATTACAGCTCTATTCCTAACGGGTTAATTTTTAATTAACCCTTAACTACTCTTTCAGTAATCTTGTAACACAGAATTAATACTGGTACCTATCACAATAAAGACAATAACCTACAGTTTACCTAGGTCGTCTAGGATGACTGGCTAAGCTTTATATTACCAAATACTCGTATAATGTTAGAACAAAAAGTCTACGATTTACTTCGTCAGATGACCGAAGACACTATCTAAAGAATATTGGTATAATACAGTATAAAAATATTTAAAGTCACATCAATCACATCAAGGTTATACACAGAGCAGAAATGATATTTACCAAAGTCCAAACGGACTAACGTTCCCAGGAAGCTTCCTTTTCTGGTTCTCCTAGATATCTCTAAATCCTAGCTATTTATTCAAAAATCAGAAAACGCCTGGGGGTACAAGGCGGTACCTCCCCCTATCATCTGATATTTCCAACGCGACCAAGCGGTATTATTTCTCTCTGATCGTCAGACTTACTGACGCCATCGTCGCCAAATCACGGTTGTAAAAACCGCACTCGCAGAGGTATTACGTAACTACTCGCCACATGGCCTCCCCAGCTGGACTAAGTGCATATTGGAATGCCCGATCGCGCGAAGTATTACGTAACAAGTTGCCCATCTGGGCTTAAGTGCAATTAAACTGCACACGGCCCTCTAACACGATTAAAATCGCCACAGGCGAAAACAAATTTAAGAGCATGTTCCGTCACAAGTGTATTTGGGCATGCTGTCCCATTCCAGGAACATTAACAAACATGGTCATTCAGCAACATTGTACAAAAAAACTACATTTTGTAAAATCAAACACTTTTCTTCTTTCCCTGTCACCTATGCGTTTCTTTTTTGACAGAGTATACTATCTAATAGATACGTGTCAAAATTCTGAGGGCTTGTGTACGATTTGAGGGCATGTCCACGATTTGAGGGCTTGTCCACAATTTGAGGGCAGGTCCACGATTTGAGGGCTTTTCTACGATTTGAGGGCAGGTCCACGATTTGAGGGCAGGTCCACGATTTGAGGGCAGGTCTACGATGATAATTTATTTTTCACTGTTCCTGAAATGGGACAAAAGTGAAAGTACTTGTTCAATCAAAATAACGAGCATATCCCAGTACCTGAATCCATGTCTTATTCTAACTAGAAATTAATTTGGTGACCATTTAACAACATGAATTGTATCGTGTATGATACGAATACATGTACATCATTGCTATTTACTGCTTAGGGTCGTGGTGGGATCTGGTTCAGTCTGACGTAGGCCTACTTGCATCGTAGGATCGAATCGCCTCAGTGGACCCATTCTCTGATTGTTTTTCCCCCCGTCTCAACAAGTACACAATGACTGGTGTATCAAATACTGTGGTATGTGCAGTCCTGCCTTTGGGAAATTGCATATATAAAAGATTCCTTTCTGCTGATATAAAAATACTGTGGGTTTCCTCCCAAGACTAAATGTAGTGTCGTTAAACAAAACAAACTTTAACTTTTAACTGTTTTTGCTTAGGGTCCGATTGAGGCACTTCCAGCTACGTTTCGCACGTGTCAAGAATATCCAACTTTGCAGTCTATAAAAAAAAAACCTGTTACAGGTAAGATGCTACGATTATCTCAGTCGGCCGGCCTCGGTGGCGTCGTGGTTAACCCATCGGACATAAGACTGGTAGGTGCAGGGTTCGCAGCCCGGTATCGGCTGCCACCCAGAGCGAGTTTTAACGACTCAATGGGTAGGTGTAAGGCCACTACACCCTCTTCTCTCTCACTAATCATTAACAATTAACGACTAACTCACTGTCCTAGACAGACAGCCCAGATAGCTGAGGTGTGTGTCCAGGACAGCGTGCTTGAACCTTAATTGGATATAAGCACGAAAATAAGTTGAAAGTGGTGTGTCTCTGTGTTTGCGTGCATGCGTGTGTGTTAGCTCGAGTGTTCTCTAGCGTCATTCTATTATATCCATCTCCCCTGCGTGAAACTTTTATTATTGTTGTGCCGACGTAGCACAATGTGTGTGGAGACGTCTGTTGAGGCCCATTTTGTAATAAACGACCCATTTTGTAATATGTACCCATTTTGTAATAAAAAACGACCCATTTTGTAATATGTACCCATTTTGTAATAAATAACGACCCATTCTGTAATAAACGTAGGTACCCATTTTGTAATAAAATCGGACCCATTTTGTAATAATAAATAGGTGCCCATTTTGTAATAAAAAAATGCCCATTCTGTAATAAAGGCTTAAAACGTCAGATTACAACATAGGTGTAGGCCTTTGTTTAATATATACAAAGTGAAATAATATTAAACTTTGTGTTTAGATTTATTTCGATGGTCGATGGTTCGCCTGGGATACGAAATTTCTAACGCTAACCCTATAAATATACATTGTTTTCTTGTTCCAACCAGTGCTATTCGGTTGGGGTATGAAGAACCAAGTATGTTCTACAGCTGTGTATCAAAAATAGTAGCTTGTGTGGGTAGTCTGTATCATAATTATCGGAACAGCAACAGCTGATTAAAATACTTTGTGATGTTAAAGAAGCATACATTAAAGATTTAATTAATATTGATAAGTGTATTAGTTTGGCATAAAAATTATAAGTTAAGGCACTCTCTTGTCTAAAAGCATACTAGTTGTCACTTTTCTTTTATACTGTTTGTGAATGTAATACTTGTATGCATGTAGGTAATTTTTCATTTTATATATTTCATTGTATTATTACCTAACATGAAAACCAAAAGCGTGTAATTGATGAATATAATAATTGAATTCTCTTGTGCGTTTATACATACTGTGTATATATGCTGTGCTGATAAGCTTACTAATATGGAGAATAGTGGTACTTTCGGTGATCATATCACCCTGCAGTGAGCTGCGCAATTGTTCTTTGTGAACATTTTAATATTTTCTAGTCTCGGACCTCATGCAACAACCTTACTATCTCCCTCAACTCATTTTAATCCAGCATTGCCAACACTCGTTCTTGGTCATATTGCTGAAGGTCACGGGGAACATTACGTCAGTTTAAGTAATTCAGCCGAAATAGTTCATGACACTATACATCGTTTACAGTCTGACGATGATTCTATATTAGATGATGATCACGAGTATCCTTCTCTTGTAACACATTCCACACCAGTAACTGACGGTGATACGGAATGTCTAATTAGCAACACCGGTATAATTAATGCATATAACAAAGGGGAGTGCGGTGACGGACAGGCTTTACCAAACGAGATTTTAAAGGAAATCATTAGATGGTGTATGTATGATGACTGTCACATGCTCGGAACGTTTAATAGGGTATCCACAGGACTTAGAAAACTGGCAGAATCTTTCTTACCAGAAATACATATTGACGATTTCTTAGCTGAACGACTGCGTTTATGTGGCGCACTTGAAAAAGTTATAAGTGTTCAGAAATTAATTAGAATTGCGGGTAAAAACAGTGGGCTTGGCCTGAGAATACGACAGTTATTCTCACAAAACCGCAGATGGTACAGTGCCTGGTTGGTTGTTTCCGCGTTATATTTTGGGAAATTTATCATAAACGATATATTTTGGAAATGATCGAATTTCTTACATTTTTAAATTCATATTATTCATCATATGGTGGTTACGATCACTAATCATTATTCTATTTCGGCAGTCCTCTAACGACATCCTGCTTCTGCATAATAATAATGTTAGAATAAGTTGTATTGGGAAAAGAAAATTATAAATGTTATGCAACCAAACGGACGCTCTCTCTCTCTCTGTCTCTGTCTCTCTCTCTCTCTCTCTCTCTCTCTCTCTCTCTCTCTCTCTCTCTCTCTCTCTCTCTCTCTCTCTCTCTCTCTCTCTCTGTCTGTGTGTCCATCTTTGTATTTATCTGTGTGTGTCTCTGTGAATATATAGTTTTGAAAACAAGGGGTTTTTTCCAGTTCCTTTCAAAACATACGTTTATTTTTCAGTGAATTCATACATTTATAATAATATTTTGTGTTGACTTCAGGAGGAAGTACCTGTACATGCTTATAATTTATGTAAAAAAATAAACCGGTTTTGATACACAATGTTCCTTATCGAAATATTATTAGCACATTTATGAATTAACTTAAATAGTTCCTATTGTCATGCATAAGGGATAGTTCATGTTCAGTTACTACGATTTAACATTTCCTGACACTTCTAGTGTCTCACGTGGTATATTTTTAATCTATGGGATCGTTCAATTAGTTGTGCAGCAATTTATTTAAATACATCAAATCTTATTCAAAATTCTGTAATATTATTACAGTGTATATATTTAAAATGTTCATATTTATGGGATTATTAGCAAATGTATATAGAAGTTTAGAAAGAAATATATATATATATACCTAATATTGCAAAAGGTAACCATAACAAAAGAAGAATATAGAATAAGAAATATATATATATAAGTGTGGGTATATATATATATATATATATATATATATGCATTCAAGACCGCATATGAGCACATAGTCAGGAGGCAAACTAAAGTACAGTGTAAGCGGTAAATCGGTTAATGGACATTACCTGTACACAATAATTGTAGAATTAACTTCCACAACCATCGGCTGAATGATCACATGTGTTTTATGTGTATTGTTCACTTTCTCGTGGGGGATGGGGTAGGGCGGCTGGGGTGTGTGCGGGGGGAGTGTCAGTGGGAAATCACTTTTGACGGATACTAGTTTAAGTGTATTTCAGCTTAAGTAGTTGTTGATTAAACCCACTGTTTTTAATCAGCTGCTACGGCTTTTACAACACATTCATGTAGGTTACTTTCTCTTACACGTATGTACACTTAGATTATAATGCACCTCAAGCGAGCGGTCTGGAGTAATGGATGAACGGAAAAACTGAATAGGTTCACTTACAGAATCAACCTTAAGACATATTCGTACCCCTGACGAACTCCCAACCACTGAATAAAATCTAAACACAAAGTTTAAAAGTATTTCAATTTGTATATATTTAACATCTATGTCGTATTCTGACGTTTTAAGCCTTTATTACAGAATGGGCATTTTTTTATTACAAAATGGGTACCTATTTTTATTACAAAATGGGTCCGATTTTATTACAAAATGGGTACCTACGTTTATTACAGAATGGGTCGTTTTTTATTACAAAATGGGTACTTATTACAAAATGGGTCGTTTTTTATTACAAAATGGGTACATATTACAAAATGGGTCGTTTATTACAAAATGGGCCTCAACAGACGTCACTCGACTGTCGCGCTAATGTTTAGTGGTCGTATCATGCACGCTCGACTCGGGAATAATCGGAAAAAAGGTCTGTGGCATCAGACTTGGGGGAAATTCGTACATGTATTTCAAACACTGTAGCTGGCTGCCATTTGGTCGTCGACGATTACCTTATTACACACAGTATTCTCACATTATGATCGAAGGAAGGAAGGAAATGTTTTTATTTAACGACGAACTCAACACATTTAATTTATGGTTGTATGGCGTCAGACATATGGTTAAGGACCACACAGATATTGAGAGAGGAAACCCGCTGTTGCCACTTCACGGGCTACTCTTTTCGATTAGCAACAAGAGATCTATAATAGTCTAGGAAACCCTCTATTTTTTCCCATAAGTAGCTAGGTATCTTTTATATGCACCATCCCACAGACCAGGACAGCACATACGACGGCCTTTGATGTCCCAGTCGTGGTGCACTGATTGGAACGAGGAATAGCCCAATGGGCCCACCGACGGGGATCGGTCCCAAACTGACAGTGTATCAAGCAAGAGCTTTACCACTGGGCTACGTCCCGCCCTGCATTATGATAGAATAGCGCGAACGTGTGTATGTTTGTACTTAGTAAATATTATATTATTATATTACCTCATGTACCATATATATGGTCTGAGTGAATAAAGAATTGAATTGAATTGACGAGTCTGCGTATTGCAGTAAATGTTTCATGTACATTAAACTTTAAATTTGGAAAAATACTTTATTAAATTACCCGAAATATTGTGGACCATCCTTCTGAAATTCAGAACAAATAATGACTATTTACCCATAGAAACAGAACGCTGCAATAGCATCCCAGTCGAAAACAGGTTATGTACAGTGTGCGAAGAAAATGATAATGGAGATGAATATCACTACTTATTTAAAGGCATATTGTCACAGACCACTGACCTATTTAATGGTCTAACAAAGTATTACCTGAACAAATATAATTTGATTTGTCCCTAAATGTACTTTATTCATCCATCTTCATAACCACCATACTCCATTTATTAATGACATTTTGTAAAAATAATTGAATTATGGCAATGGTCCATAATTCAGAAACTAAAATTGCCGAGAGGGATGACATGGATTTCACTCCATCATTGTTTAGTTACGGTGATGCGATAGCTAGATTTGGTTTCCAACAATTAATGTAATTTTTATTTATTATCCATTTTTAGAGAAATCTGTGACAGTATGCCTTTAATGGTATTGCAGCTTTAAGACGAAATCAAGAATAGACGATGCGCTTTGGCATTTGTTTCCTCTCCTTTAATGGGTGGGACGTAGCCCAGTGGTAAAGCGTTCGCTTGATGCGCAGTCTGGCTAGAATCGATCCCTGTCGGTGGACCCATTGGGCTATTTCTCGTTCCAGCCAGTGCTCCACAACTGGTGTAACAAAGGCCGTGGTGTGTACTATCCTGTCTGTGGGATGGTGCATATAAAAGATCCCTTGCTGCTAATCGAAAAGAGTAGCCCATGAAGTGGCGACAGCGGGTTTCCTCTCTCAATATCTGTGTGGTCCTTAACCATATGTCTGACGCCATATAACCGTAAATAAAATGTGTTGAGTGCGTCGTTGAATAAAACATTTCCTTCCTTCCTTCCTTTCTTTCCTTTAAATAAGCGTTTATCTCATTGCTCCTACTTAGGTGTGATGGCGTTTCCAGTAGACCTGCCAGCTTATGCCTGTAGCCGGACACAGATTAGAGAGTTCGCGGAGGAGGCCAAGTCGATCGGAATCCAGTATGTTGGTCTGTGTTGCGGTAGGTATGACTATACCAAATAAAATCCCATAGGCGACCATGTTAACGTTTGTGTTTAAAAACACTATATGCAATATATCAACCAAACTATGACCCATAAATATCAGTACTACAACCCCTACCTCAAAGTATTAACTGCAGAAAATGGTACCTTTCATGGCTCATTTTTGGTATAACCAGATGTTTCTACAACACCCCTAGTTTCGCACACAATTTGAGTACTTTTTTTTACAGGTACCCCACACATGTTCCAAGCACAAGGCTACTTGACATGGTGGTACTACATCAAATAAAATTGCATACACGTTTAGCCCAGATGAAACTTTTTTTTTTTTACAACCAACACACTCACATTTATAACCAATCACAGGACTTGTGGTGTAAACGTCTCTATCAAAAGTTCGGTGCACCTCGAACTTCGACCCAATCGGAAATTAATTGGTATAGTGCTACCGGTAATGCAACCCACTACTTGCGTGTTATCGCTGAGATGTACACAAGCCGCCAGCCAGTAGATGGCCTCAGACCACAATTAATTTCGCTATATGTTTCTATATAGCCTTAGTGGCTATAACATGTTTATTAATATCAGCAGGCCCGTGAAGTTTTGTATGTACCTTTGCCTGCATGGGGGACACATACCCTGAAAAGGACAACCCCTGTTGTCCAGCTCTTTCTCCCAGCATATTGGTTTAAACAGACACACCCTCTAAACCAGGCCGGAGTACACCCATTTTACACAAAAAGCACTACTTTTTCATGGGCCGGAATTACCACAAACAAGTCTTCAATGTCAACAAGTTACACATGTTTACAAACTACATGCTATCCCCTGTCACTTCAGTCAAACAGTTGCCACTTCATAGCTGTCTGCCATGAAATAATCACAGTCAAACAGCAGACTACTTGCGCGGTCAAATTTCCGGATTTTGGACAACCAAATGGGAAGATAACTGTAATCTGAGGCCAGATACGCTCCCGACATGTCCCAGCACTACGTCTATGGGACACCATCAGGTCATTCAAAATAGTATACACAGGCTCTGAAGAGAGCCTATGGTTCCGGTGATACAAAAGAACTGAACTGAACTGACAGAACATAACAGAACTTTGTCGCAGTCTCAGTGTCATCATTTGGTAATACTGGGTGAAGACTTACAAGTATAATTTACAACCTAATAAACAGAAATATTAATAGAGCATAGGTCATTAAAATGACAATGTGTTAAACATATATTAATTGATTAAAAAAAAAAAAAAATTCACAAGAAAAATATAATTTTGGTGGTGGTAATTAATGGCTATGTTGCTCAAGATACTTATGATGATGATGGTGGTGGTAGTGATGATGATAATGATCACTGATGATAATGTTGGGAATGGTAGCATTTTAGTTCAGTGCTTATAGTCAACTACTCGTTGTTCACGCATGATTGGTTTATATGTCCTTGAACTTATTGTTTGGCGGAGCAGAACGTAGTTCAGTGGTCAAGTATTTGTCTTTGTCAATTTAGCCAGACGATCGATTGCCTGTTAGCTGTCTGAACTCTGGGTTGGTGTAGCTTATGATATAATGATACACTTATATATAGATATAGATATAGATAGATATAGATAGATAGATAGATAGATAGATAGATAGATAGATAGATAGATAGATAGATAGATAGATAGATAGATAAGTGTATCATTATATCATAAGCTACATCAACCCAAAGTTCAGCCAGCTAACGTTTTGCTAACATTCCTGAACTATTTGATTGGTTCCCGACGTGGCGATTTGGTTTACGTTGAAGCTCATAAACCAGTCTGTTCGGTTTGGGAATCAGTCATAATTGATTGAAAACGTCAACATCACTAGTCTTGCTGTCACAGGGCAGTAGTTCAATCTGTAGGATGAAATAAGGTATGCAGTGGCATGGGGGGGGGGGGGGGGGGGGGGGGGGGGTTACCGGGATTATGCCCCCAACCCACCCCAAGTCAAACCACTTTTTTTAATAAACTATTAAATTTTATAAAATCATACATACATACATACATATTGTGGTTGCCTCCCCCCCCCCCCCCATATGAGTCCCCCCAATATAAAATCCTGGCTACGTCAGTGAAGCTGTGATGTATCAGTCAGTTTGTATTCACATTTCCATAAACAATTAAATTCTGATAAACAGATCTGTTATATTTTATTGCACCTTATTGTTTTACATGTGAATATGCACGTGCATGAAATCATTGTCCTGTGTATCCTTCATTGTGTATGCTTATGAACGTGCTGAAAAACAAATACAGTTTATACATTTTACATTTCATTAAATTAAAAAATGTTTACACATTTTAACAAATAGAACAATATTTATGCAACGACTGTTTTGACATGCACCAATATATAATTGTGGTTAATAAGAAATATACCCCACTTCCGGTCTCGTTGTCATGGTTTCTTTTGTTAAAAGTGTAGGTGTATTCACCGATAACCTACAGTTTTCCTCCAAATAATTCACTCGACCTTAAGTGGGGTATAAGTCAGTTATACACACACTTACTCGGTGTATCGGTGAATATCACAACAGTTTTTGGCCCCACGACCAAAACTGCAGGAATATTCACCGATACACCTCGTAAAGTGTGGGTATAACTATTACATATTTTCTCCTTTTTATAAAGAAACATTAGGGTAGGCCTAGTCGTAAGTATTATGGTACTCTAAAAACTAAAATCTGTGCGAAATCGTTAAATGATGAGTTGGTCACCAACAAAGTGGAACATCTCGGATGAAAGTTAAAGTTTGTTTTCTTTAACGAAACAACTAGAGCACATTGATGAATTAATCATCGGCTATTGGATGTTAAACATTTGGTCATCAGAGGAAACCCGCAACATGTTTCCTAATGTAGCAAGGGATCTTTTATATGCACTTTCCCACAGACAGGAAAGCACATACCACGGCCTTTGACCAGTTGTAGTGCACTGGTTGGAACGAGAGAAAAAACAATCAGGTGAATGGATCAACCGAGGTGGTTCGATCCAGCGACGCAAGCACTCAACCGACTAAGCTAAATTCCGCTCTTCCTGATTAACGTATTTTTAAAATAAGTTGTTTGCTCGTATGTCGATTTAGGTTTGAAATATATTTATAGGATATTAAACGAGCTTCCATTTCGTATCATGTTTATTTCCCAAGTAAAATAATTTTCAATTGTTCGAGCTTTAGCGAATGACAATGAAAATTATTTCACGAGGGACATAAACATGATACGAAATGGTAGCGAGTTTAATATCCTATTTATTACCCATAATCGATCTTAATTTATATCACTCATCTCGTTTCGTTGACGTTCCTGTAAGGTTGTAGTGCGCCAACTGATGACGTCATCGTGTGACGTCAAAAGTGTTACGTCCCACTTGACATTCTAGTGGGACGTATCACTTTGATATGTACCAAGATATTTTTAACCATATTGGTAATAAACTGGTATATATACTAGGGTTGAGACTAGATGTCGCTCATTCATTTTATCAAATCACTTGCCTGTTTGATGAATGTCTCGAATTCTGTTTGGCTCACCACACCGTTGCCTAAAATTTAAATGACAATACAGATAAACCGCCAAATATAAGGTATTCGGATTGGCCAAGGCCTATAATATATTAAAGGGACACGCCCTAGTTGTTAACCATTACACCGTTGTTTTTCGCTATTAAACCCATTTTTTCACAAATAAAATTGCACTTTACTTACCGTTTATTATTTAGAATATACATTTCCATTCACCTGAAGTGTTTTTTGGTAATCCTGGTGTTTGAAATACCACAAAATGCATTTTTTGTATTTCATAAAATGCCACGGGCCTCTGAGAAAAAAATGTTGAGCAGACAAGGTCTAATCTATTTTTAGAGGGGATATTCCCATTTCAATGTCACAGACGTGACCGTTATCATTTTGGTTCGGTTTGTTTTCTC
This sequence comes from Gigantopelta aegis, assembly GCF_016097555.1. Classification (NCBI taxonomy): domain Eukaryota; kingdom Metazoa; phylum Mollusca; class Gastropoda; order Neomphalida; family Peltospiridae; genus Gigantopelta; species Gigantopelta aegis. Next base: position 44,700,482 of record NC_054701.1, read on the forward strand.
GTGCACGGTTCGCGCAATCTACATCCGATTTGTTGTCGTTTGCTTGTTGTTCATTTGTGAGATTTTTCTTCACAGTTCGTGAACATTTTCAGTAACAATAAAGTTCAGACAAGTAAGTATCTCAATACAAAACGTTACAAACCCTTAAAACCAATAATTTTGCTAATATCTGGAGAGGGGATACAACCAGGACAGAACAGTTGGAACATGTCCAGGAGAGGTGAAAGGAACGCACCCCAAGTCTGTGCGCACTCTGTGAAATTTGTCGTGACGTAGGCATTGTTGTGCTTCGAGCGACATCTACCGGTGACATCAGAATACTAACTTTCAAAATTATTTCAAGCAATTGGGACATGGGGATTCCCATGGTATTTATCGATATAAAACCTGCTTTTTCACTCCATTTGATAAAAACGTGATCTAAGTGTGTTACAGGTGTGTAGATTAACCAAATTATAATTTATTTTCGCTGGATGGAACTAGGGCGTGCGGCTTTAAGCCCTCTCTCTATATTTTACAAATACAAACATTTTGTGAGACAATATGGCAGAATTATAATAAATTAATATTTATAACTTGCTGAAGGAGAACAAACAAAAAGGATACGAAGTAAAGAAAAGGACGGAAGGAATTGGGGTTTATTTTAACGACACACAATTATATTTTAAATTACAGTTATATGGCGTCTGACATATTATGGGTAAAATGATGGAAATACAGGGTAACAAGGTATCAGGAGAGCTCAATTTCCCGAATTTATCTGTTTTCCCCAGCCTCCTGTCTCGTACGCTTATGACCACTACTCATATTATTACTACTACTACTGCTTTTATTATTACTAATGTTACTATTGCTGCTGTTATTGCTGCTACGGCTACTAAATGATAATGTTACTGTTGTATTGCAACTACTACTACTACTACTACTACTACTATAGCCCGAGTACTCTGACTGTAATAGCCCGAGTACTCTGACTGTAAGAGAGCTAGACGGACATTCGGACAGTTATACGCTCTCATTACAGTCAGATACCAATCTATGTATTCAATCTAATTAAAATTAGCTCCACTATTACATGTGGATCTAAAGACAGCCAGTTGGAGCTCATGTCCACCAATCAAAACCTTACTAGCAGAATCCTGCCAGTGATTTAAAACTAACAACACTGCGTAGTCCCCAATGTCCAGGTAACATTTCGTCTGTAAATAATAATTTAAATATTGACCAATCACACTTCGCCTTTTATAACGTTATTTGGGAGCATACAAATTCTAAAAATATCGGGCGAGTCTATTTTAGTGGCCGCAGTACAGCGAACCATACCAATACGTACGGGGTGGGTTATCAGTCTTCAATTTTAAATTAAAAATTATTTATTTATTTATAAAAAAAAACTAACTAAATCAAATAAATCAGTCTTCAGTTTTACATTACAAATTATTTATTTTATAAAATAAAACATGTTTTAAGGCATTCGTAATTCACACGAAACATGTGTACCCTCGAAATGTTTTCAAATTATTTTTAAATCACTGGCAGGATTCTGCAAGTAAGGTGTTGATTGGTGGACATGAGCTCCAACTGGCTGTCTTTAGATCCACGTGTAATAGTGGAGCTAATTTTAATTAGATTGCCTATGTATTTTTGGGGCAATTCCTGACAACCAAAAAGTTGGCAAAGAATCCCGCTCTAATACCACACCAATCCTATGTTTGACGTCAAATACCTTTACATCGATCATTTTCGAGTTGACTGATAAAGAAAAATTCACATATTAATCACTAATACACATACTACAGAAAGAAATCCGACAGCACCCACATTCAGCTACGCTTCGTGACACTCCGTCGCCATAATTACAAAGCTCGGCGATCTATTTCGAGACGTAGATCACGTGATCGCCCACTGGGCGATTCCGCCTTGTGCAGCAGTTAACACACACACACACACACACACACACACCACACACACACACACCCCTACAAAAATGGGAGCCCGTACGCCTATGGATCACGCTTAATTTTTACCGTTAGTGTCAAACTTGTTGACAATTGCGCTGACTTCGGCGTCGTTAATGGTGATGGTGTGTCGGTGGTTGACATCAAATGCCTTGAAGATGATGTGGCTGTAGGGTCTAATTCATTCTGGGTAACTAGATGGTCCACTGTGTGGGTAAAAAACAGAATGATGATTTTTTGGCTTATCGCACTTTTATGTGCGCTAAATATATAAAAATATACTCAAAGGCAAAAGTTATTGTGACATGGATTGTTTGGAGTAATACATTTTTGAATGGATTTATGGATGTAAACCAGAGAAAATGTGCATGAAACAGCTCAAAGAAATGCAACTAAGCAGTTGTTGCAGCGATTGCATGCTTTGTGCAAGAAACATGGAATATTCGGAAGAAATGCTGTCCAGTGTTCACCACAAAAGGCCAGACATTCAGTCGTAAATCATTGCCATTCTGCGAGTCATAGGGATGCTTGAATCTGGGACCTCGCAGCGTGACGTCGCGCGTCAATTCAACGTCCACAGCAACCCCATATGGCACTTATGGCAACGATATCAACAAAACGACCAGGTCAGGGACCGTCCCTGTAGCGGCTGACCACCCGTGATAACCCCTCGCCAAGACACATGGATCCGAACCACGCATCTGCGAAACAGGTTCCAGCCAGCAACCCTCACAGCCCGTACCATCCCTTTCTCCAGCATTTAGTGGCCTCAATGAGATGACGGTGCCTTGCCTGTATCAATGCTCAAGGTGGACACATTCGCTACTGACTGTGTGAACTTCGCTCTGGACCCCCTCTAGTGATGTGGCTCATTCGTATATGGCAAGTGCGCCCTTTTCATGGGCTATTGCTCGTTTCCATTGCTTCAGACATTTCTCTTTCAATGTTATAACATTTCATACACGGCAGTAAAATCTTATCATCAATTATCTTTGTCTTTTGTGTGTCACAATAATTTTTGTATTTGAGTATAAAGGGTGACTGATATAGATTTGATACTGAAAATAATTATATAATAAACAAAATGCTATTCTTGTAGCTATATGCATCATGTGTCAGTGTTCGTGCTCGTGGGGATAATCCAAACATTATGCATTTTTTATGCAAAACTCTCCTTTTTGTTGTTGCATGTACTAGTGACAGTGTAAGGCCTAAAAAATTATGTGTCTCCGGAAACTCGACCCTACCAAGAAACAAGGGCTGATCCTAAAAAAACAAACAAATCGATTAAAAAAAAAATAATAATAAATAAATAAATATATATATATATATATGAAATTTAATATATCTGTTTATTAATATGTAGGTGAAAAGAGTACATACATAATATTTTATCTGTATTCGATGTGTACTATGCACCATCCCATATACAGGATAGTACATACCTCGGCTTTGTTACACCAACTTAGGCCAGTAGGAATAATATCTGGAGAGGAGGGAGGTCGTTTCTGGTGCGTGGACCACAGTGGCACAAGCCAGATGTTTGGCTTTATTTATACAGAGTTGGATCAAAAACCCGTACATTTTCGACTTTGATGGAGGTACAGACACCCCCACCCCACCCCACCCCACCCAACCCGCACCCCCACCCCTCTAATGTTCTTTCGAGCCTGCAACAGTAGAGCATTGACCGGAATGAGAAATAGCTGAGTGAGTCCACCAACGGGGTCTTACCTGAATGTATTTATTGCCTTTACACTAGGGTTATACCAGACGTTATAACTTATATACATGATATCATTTAATGCGGGTTTAATGGGTTGGGTTTTTTAAAACAATAGATGGGCCTGGTTTCCATAAACTCTGTAACAATATCGCCACAGACCAACGGCAATGTTTAGGGGAACAAAGTCGCGGTCGGTCTCAGAAAGAATGAAATTGGAACATGATATATCTGCGTCTGGTTTACAGCGTGTTACCGATTTTATGGCAAATTGGCTTTACCTCTGGAATAGGCGTCGCATCTGTTGAGGAATGAGGCGAGTTCGTTCTCCGAGAGGAAACCATCTCGGTCAGTGTCCGAATGGAGCCACAGCCGATTCGTGGCATGGTCCAGATCTGCACACCTGTAACAGGTGAACAAAAAAAAATGTTTGAGTTACAGTCGAGTATTCAGTCCGGAATTAAGTTTTTATATATCCTGCACCATGCCTGAATTAACTGGGGTGATAGTAAACAAAACTAAAAATAATTAATTTAAAAATTAAAATAAAAAAGAAGAATCTGGCTACAATATAGACCACATGACTTTTTAGCGAAGAAATTATACATCCATAAAATATTTCCATGAATGAATGAATGAATGAATGGATGAACGATACCCTAGCACAAAAATATACATCGGCTATTGGGTGTCGCATGTAGACCATTTCATTTCAACTTGATCATAGTGCTTATTGATATACCCAATTATGATTCAAGCACACTGTACTGGACACAAACTAGTTTATATGGTCTGTGCAGCTAAAGTTTGTTTTGGTTAACGACACCACTAGAGCACATTCATAAATTAATCATCGGCTATTGGATGTCAAAAAAATTGTAATTTTGACACACAGTCATCAGAGGAAACCCGCTTTAAAAAAAATTCTAATGCAACAAGGGATCTTTTATATGCATTTCCCCACAGACAGGAAAACACACATCACGGCCTTTGACCAGTTGTGGTGCACTGGTTGGAACGAGAAGTTTAGTGACTCCACGTCTTCCCACTGAGCTGTTAAAAATTCACTCTGGGTGCAAGTTGGCACTGGGATGCGAACCCAAGATCTTCCAATTATTTGCAGGGCCGTACCCTCCGAGGGAAGGGGGGGGGGCACCCCCCCCCCCCCCCCCCGAGAATCTCACTTTTTTCTTCATGTTTTTTACTCCAGAAAATAGCATACACATCTCATATAGTGTTTCATTTGTTTATAAAAAGTAGTGCCCCCCCCCCCCCCCCCGGATTGTGATCAGGGTACGGCCCTGATCTGTTAATTAAAGACTTAACCATCACAGCATCAATACCGATGTACAGATTACCTTGCTTTCTATGGGTGTACCAATCAACTACAACAACAGACATCTCTAACTTCTGTAATTAACTAGCGGCCTCGGTGGCGCAGTGGTTAAGTCATTGGACTACATGCTGGTAGTTACAGGGTTCGCAACCCGGTACCGGCACCAACCCACAGCAAGTTCGTAAGGGTTCAATGGGTAGATGGTAAGACCACTACACCCTCTTCTCTCTCACTAACCACTAACCAACTAACAACTAACCCATTGTCCTGGACACAGCCCAGATAGCGGTGGTGTGTGTGTGCCCAGGACAGCTTGCTTGAACCTTAAAAATGTTGAAATGAAAAATATAATTATTTACTTACACTGTGACTATCAGACCAAGAAGTAGACAGGTGATCTTCATGTTTAACTCTGTTAAATAGGAAGGAAATGTTTAAGGATATGGTTAAGGACCACACAGATATTGAGAGAGGAAACCCGCTGTCGCCACTTCATGGACTACTCTTTTCGATTAGCAGCAAGGGATCTTTTATATGCACCATCCCACACAGGATGGCACATACCACGGCCTTTGGTATACCAGTCGTGGTGCACTGGCTGGAACGAGAAATAGCCCAATGAGCCCACCGACAGGGATCGATCCCAAACCGCAGACGGAGGCGGGAGGTGATGGTGCTAAGAGAAAAGGTGTGCAATTTGGGTTGAGGAAATTGGGCGCAATTTTGAACGGTCAGCAGCAAGGGATCTTTTACATGCACCATCTCACAGACAGGATAGCACATACCACGAACTTTGATATACCAGCCGTGGTACACTGGTTGAAACGAGAAATAGCCCAATGGGTCCATCGACTGGGATCGACCCCAGACCGACCGCGCATCAAGCGAGCGCTGTACCACTGAGCTACGTCCCGTCCCTGTTAAATCGAGAACCAATCATAAGAAATTCAGCAGTTGGTATAATACATCCCTAATAAATGCAGAATCATGTGCGTACGAGATTGAGGTGAGTGGGTCGTGACTCGTGAGTCAACTGCCCCCGCCCTGTGCTGGGGGAAATCTTCTCATTCGGGCAAAACAACAGTGACGTTCGGGCAAATTGAGCTGGCCTGAAAAACTTTTCACCATGTATTTCCACCATTCTACGCACTCAAAATATTAGTTGTAATCCATGTATATTAAAAAAAAAAAATTAAAAAATTTAAAAAAAGCGTATTTATTCCTTTGGAACCATGTATATAGCTGTTTTGGTAATAAAACGCTGTTATTCAGATTCAAGTATTTTTGTTTAATTCGGGCTAAAACCTGCAAAAATGGAAGCCTGTACGCATGTGAATATCTTCTGAACATCATAGGCACAAAATGTTGAGACCTTTTAGTCGGAGTAGTCCTTCGGTCAGATTCTAGATCGATCCTCGTCGGTGGCCTGCCCCATTGGGCTATTTATCGTTCCATGAATGGTATATCAAAGGCCGTGGTATGTGTTATCCTGTCTGTGGGATGGTGCATATAAAAGATCCCTTGCTACTAATGGAAAAAATGTCGAGGATTTCCTCTCTAAGACTGTCAAAATTACCATGTTTGTCAAAATTACCAAATGTTTGTCAAAATTACCATGTTTGTCAAAATTACCATGGATGTCAATAGCTGATGATTAATAAATCAATGTGGTCTAGTGGTGTCGTTAAACAAAACAAACTTCTTTTTGTTTTCGTTCAGAGTTTGTACAACAGTGTGGGTCACTTCACTCTTGACCAAAACATTACTATCGTCTGACACTTCTTTATTCTTAGATGTATTTAGTGGTATAAAAATTTGACATCTTTATTAGGGATGTATTATACCAACTATTTCGTTCACACATATTTCTCAGTTACTCCATTTGTTCCCTGTTAAATATGTTGGATATTAATTTATAATACAGATGTGACACAAGCAATCTGACGAAAAACCGTTATCATAATGAAAAATGTATCTCTGCACAAAGCAGAAACAATGGGAAGCTTTATCAAGGTCGTGATTGCCATCACGAAGCAGTCATGTGCTCTGTCTAAAGCTGGACTGCCTCTCGCCAGGACGATACATATTCAGGACTGCTATTCTTAAAATTAGTTCTTCGTATTTAAACAAGCATTTTGATAGTACTGCTAAATGTTTCATATCTCCTAAATTCAAGTGCCAAACATCTGTGAAAAGTGGGTAAATCACCATGAAAGTTAAACTTTGATCAGTAACATACATGATAAAGCTATATAAAAAAATTCTGTTCAATATATCAAGGCTTTCTATAAAATAAAATAAAAAGTAAAAAAAAATAAAAAAGTCCGGAAAACAAATTTTCATATCTCCCAAGTAATAATCGTGTCTCTTAAGTTCAAGGACCATAACTCTGTCAAAAATTGGTAAATGACCATGGAAGTCGAACATGATCAGTAATAGTATTATAAATAAATAAATATATATATATATATATATATATTATATATATATTCAGCTTAATATCTAAAATCAGTTGGTATTGGAATGTTAGTTTTCCCTTGAGCGAGATTCTTTGATCAAACTCCACTATAATAAGATTTACATTTTATAGGGTTGGGCAATCATATATTTACTAAGTAAATTTAGCAGTTTTTATGGCAACGTAATGAAAATCTAAAGAAAAACATATACCTGCAACGTGGCTTCGACTATTCGTAAAAAAATGTCTTCTGGAAATGTCTTACTTTTCCTAGATAAGATAAGCTGTGCTTCTAAATTTAACAAATATATACACTGTATATTAATAGAACATGGTACAGGCCATTGCATTCTGCAATGTAAATAACCTTGTTATCAAGCTGTTTTTCCAAGTCACTTAGTGCAGATTTAGACGGGGTCAATGGCCAGGCGCCAGGCTACACAATGCGTGATCCCTTAACCACTTTCACATTTATTGAGTATCTTTCAGAGATTAATGGGGGTGGTCGGTGGTGTGTAGTTCTGTCAGTAAAGTGCTTGCCTGAGGTGTTTGTCGTAGGACTGAAACCCCTTAGTGTATCCATTCTCGGATTGGGATTTTCTCGATGCAAATCTGTGCCCAATAACTGGTGTATTAAAGGCTGTGGTATATGGTATCCTGTCTTTGGGAAAGTGCACCTAAGAGATCCCTTGCTGCTAATGGAAAAATGTAGCAGTTTTCCTCCAAGACTATATATACGTTAGAATTACCAAATGTTTGACATCCAAAAGCAGATGATGAATTATTCAATGGGCTCTAGTGGTGTCGTTAAGAAAACAAGTTATGCATATTATCTACAAATTCACATGTGCAGACATAAGAATATTATTTATTATGTAAAATTCTGTGTGAAATTGATACCAAGTGCCTGCCTTTGGATGTCAAACATTTGGTAATTCACAATGCACAGTAAAGACATAAGAATATTATTTATGGAAATTTCAAACAAGTGTAAAGATTGTTTTTAATTGTGAATTTACTATCCTAATTTTGCAGATAAATGTATATTTAAGATTGTAAAACTATTATTATAACTGTAGATATTAAAAATAAAGTTCAAATATTCAGTGAAACATACCAAATATTTATTGTGAACGCAAATTTGCGATGTTTTGTTAATTTCGTTCCACATAATACATCTCTATTTTAGATCTAACTTATGGTAGCCTGTTGTTTTGGGTAGAAATATATTGATAAGTATATAGATAAATATACTAATAACTACAAAACACAACTGCAAAATATAAACATGATTTAGTCTTTATTTAACAGTGCATTAATATTTTAATATTCTTTCTCAAATGTCATACCAGGTGAAAACTATATTAAAATAATTTTTATTAATTAATGCACTAGAATGTGTGTGCTGTAGGAAACTTAGTACACAAGGTTGTGAACCGTTTTATTTCTTTACCAATTCTCAACCAAGGTTCATCCATGTTATACACAGACCTGTAAGAACTGAAAAAAATTCATTTTCATGAAACCATTTTCCTTTCTTTAACCCATAAAATCTGTACATGTCTTATAATGAATGTGTGAATGACAAATGGATTAAGCAAACCTGAACTTGCACAAATGGAGAGAAAGGTGAAAATAGTTAAGAGAATTTTCAGGTGCCCTGTGTACAGTGCATGCACGAGATTGCTTGTTTATTTTTAGACTTCAGATGTGCATAGATTATTTGTCAGAATGCATGCATGTGCAAAAAAACACAACCCCGAAAAAGAATGATTGTAGAAACTAAGCAAGTCTGTAACTGTGAAGATGTAATTTCAGCAAACCATACCAGTTCCCATTATGGAATAGATCTGCGACATGTCATCTCCAAGTCATTATCTTTATAGCAAAATCTCCAAGTCAAACCTTTATAGCAAAATCTCCAAGTCAAACCTGTATAGCAAATATTTACAGCACCTGTTTATTTTGAACTCTTGCTGGGCTGTACCTAATGGGGGGTGGTGGGGTGCCCCCCCCCCATTCCAAAGAAAACCCCAAGATTAAAAGAAAATATTTTTGTTTTAGAAATAAAACTGTTCCATTTAACTCGAGTAGACTTATTGTACCAGGATTTTTAATTTTTAATTTTTTTTTTACTTCACTGTAGTTTTACTCTCATCCCCTCGTTTTTTTAGGCTGGGTATGGCCTGTATAAATATCAACTGTATCCTCACTCGGCATAACAGATCATTTTGTGGCATTGGTTTGTAATCTTTGTTTTTAAAGCAGATATTATTTACAATTCTCGTAGCTATTAGTAGCTACACATTTATACATGTATTACACAAGTTCCATCTACAAACAGTATTAACTATCATGAATAATTATATTAGTACTACCCAGTACTAATATAATTTAAAAAAATTGTTTCGTAACTAGCAAATGCTACCTTGTACAAACTGTACTGAATTACATTTTTAACACCTGTACATAACCTGGCATAAAGTAACACATTAAATTTTCTAGAACGCACCTTTCACAATTACAGGCTGCATTATATAAACAGGAATGGAAATGTACAAGAGAATATATAAGTTATAAAAGGACAAATGATCCCATATTTTGTACAAAAATACATTTATGGAGAATAATACACCATTTGTCGATATTGCAATATGATAAAATGAGTCAACTTTACGGCTGACTAGTAATTTCGGTTATTAGAGAAAGGCTGTATTTACACTTAAACAAGGGTAGATCCAAGGGGGTGACACCAAGGGAACCTGTACCTGCTAAAAACATTAAGGCACCCCTTTTTTTAACACTTACAATTTTCATTTCATGAATGCCAAACTTTATTGGAATGGCCTTTTTCGGGGTTAGTCCATATGCCTTTTGTTCCAAGTCTCCCTAAAATATTTCCCCACGTCCTCCCTTGCAGTTTTATGACTTTCTTTTTAATATTACACAAGGAAGAACTATTTGTTTTTTAATTTCACATACATGTAATTGAAGTTTTAAATACACATTGAAGTGATAAATTTGAGAGAAAATGAAACAAATGTATTACTTTGTATACCATGACGAACTTACTCACCAAAATCAAACCGACTGAAAAAAAAATTTGATTTGGAAAAAAATTTTTTAAAAATTATGATTACTTTTTAAATCTGATTCAGTCTCAATTCCACGACTCGAAAAACAATTAAAAGCTTTCCTTCCAATACAGATTTGAAGTGTAGGGTTGACTATAGTCATACGAATTGTTTCAAATACAAGTCTGACCATAGAACGATCGCTTAACACTTAGACTGCCAATTATACAAAGAACCATTATTTTATTTAATTATCATTTATTTTTTTTTTTCTTTCTTCTGCAGATAGTACTTTAGCCTAATACATTTACTTCTACCAACTTTAGCCTGGAAAACAAGTGAAAACAATTTCAAAAACAAGACCCGACAACCCACCAATAAAAATGGAATTTTTAACAAAAATATTAACAATGTTTCCAGTAACTTCATTTCATATAAACCACAATAAAATACACATCCACTCATCCAGTTTTGCGATTCCTTCTTGCATCTGCCAAAAACATTCCCTCACTGAATCTCTCCCACTATTTGGCTCCAGAGAGCTGTGGTTCATTACATGAAAATGGGCAGCTCCATGCAAGATCCAAATGATAGTAGTTGTGTTAACATGTCACCGAAAACTCTAAAAGAGCAAAAAGCACATCTTCTAACCAATAGATGGAGAATAAGCTGGTATCAGTCTCTCGTCAGACAGAATTCATCATGGAATATTGTTCATACATATACATAACCCTAAACATATCATCACTGAGTAAGCTTCTGAGATAACCAGTCCAGTCCTTCGTACAAGCCAGTTCCTTGCGTCGCACAGGCACTCTGAATATACCACTGCAGAAAGGAGAAAAAAGAAGAAATGTTTCATAATAAAATACAATATTATTTACCTCAAGAGTTGTTTATAACCCATTAAAAGTTGGGTTTAGCCAATTTTCTGATATTTAAAGTATTTCCTTGAAAATGATTAAAATGTGGTTAATTTAAGGAATATTTTATTAGCCAAAGACTGAATGCTTAAGCCACTTTATGTAAAAAAAACCCATTAGCAACTGCCTAAAATAGCAATGGACAAGGTAAATCCTGACCACTAGAGCAAACTGATTAATAAATCATTGGCTATTGGATGTCAAATATTTAGTAATTCAGACATTCAGTCTTAGAGAAAACCTGGTTATGTTTTTCCATTAGTAACAAGGGATCTTTTATAAGCACTTTCTCACAGAAAAGACAGCACATACCATGACATTTGAAATGCCAGTCATGAGGCACTGGTTGGAATTGGAAAAAACTCTACCAAGGGGTTCAGTCCTACAACCAAAGCACCTCAGGTGAGAACTCTAACAAATGTTTAAAAACAGAAGATATTTACATTGTTGTTGGTTGTACATCAATAAGCCATTAGGTTCAGTCGATGCTTTTTACCTAATTTAACAAATGTTAAAAAACTTACATCTCTATTTCTAAGATCACTGAGACCAAGCCGTGATGTTATATCAGCACATGATACAGCGTTTGGCAAGTCCTGTTTGTTGGCAAAAACAAGCAGTTTCGCATCCCTAAGTTCATCTTCTTGAAGCTGAAAAAAATGTATATTTCCATTTAACCCCATCACATTTCCAAATGGTCACACAACAATGGTCCAGTTCAGTAATTCACATATCAGTAAAATAAACACTTCTCAGATTTCATTTTATTACTTGATTCAAGTTTCAAACTATCAGGTCCCTAAGTATATAACCTGGTTACCAATAAAATTTTAACAGCTGAAGTGAACTGACAATCAAGACATATGATGCACAATACAGTTTCCATAAACAGTAAGTTGATTTCATGGGTAAATCGTGCAATTCATCATTCTATATACTACTACTATATACCATTAATTAGAAACTTGAGCAGGACTTTATTTGTTCACATCGTTAGTGGATTGGTTACACCACCAAGTATAAATATTCACAAATAGTAACTCATCTATTGTTCACCATTTTAAACGTGAACATAATCTTTAGTTATCTTTTTCATTACTTATTAAAGGCCAGCTTGATGTAATATGGATCCAGGGGAGACAACTATTGCCATTACCAACAACCAATATAAGCCAACAATGCAAAAGAAAATTTCTAAAATATCCTACACTCACAATAAGCAAAAAACATAACCTGGGTTTTTCCTATAATTGATTAATTTGCTGAAAGTTTTTAGGCATTGTTTAATATACATTTATAGTGGTTCATTGTTGGAAGGTGGTGGAATTTTTAAAAATATTTTAGTCCCAGTGATTTTCATTTGTCATTCTGGTTCAAACAAACAATTAATATATAAAGTTCCTAGATAAAAATGTTAAGAAATCTGGGCTAGCTCTGGGTCAGTAGAAAATTTCACAAATTACCTACTAAACTTAAAAAATTGCAGAAACCCAGTTATTTTCTAGCAAAATATCAGTTATTTCATAAATTATTTTGCCAATTGTTTTTGAAATTCGCAATTGGCGAATTTGGCGCGTGCCAGAGCTAGCCCTGAGAAATGGTGCCATTTTTTCCCCCCGAAAACACTGAATACTTTTCCAGACAATCTTTGTTTGAATGTTTTTAAAGCTTGGTGCAAATCTAATGAGATGTTTACCATTTTGTTCAGTTCATCCTTCGCCTCATCCATACGTTCCTGATCATTACTGTCAACAACATAAATTAATCCCTGTTGAAAAAAATAAAACAAAAAAAACAGTTAAAATTAGTCATCAAGAATAGGCAATTTGTATATCACCCTTTTTTCAGTTACATATGTTTAATAATATTTATGACAAATAACATGGTCAAAAAGTTAATTGTAAAATTGTTTCTATACTAATTTTCAGTTAATAATATTATGAGCTCAGAATATATTTATCTTGATTTGCATTCTATATTTGGTACAAGTTCAAACCAATAATTTATTTCTGGATAGTTGTAATAGCAAATTACAAGCTGTGCATTTATTTTTGATCATTATTTTTAACTGTAATCATGGTGAAAGAGAAATTAATGCACAGACACACTCAGACACATGATTAAGGACCACACAGATAATGAGAGGAAGGAAGGAAATGTTTTATTTAATGATGCACTCAACACATTTTATTTACGGTTATATGGCATCAGACATATGGTTAAGGACCACACACATACTGAGAGTGGAAACATGCTGTCGCCACTTCATGGGCTACTCTTTTCGATTAGCAGCAAGAGATCTTTTATATGCAGAATCCCACAGACAGGATAGTACATGTATATAAATGCATTTGATATACCAGTTGTGGTGCACTGGCTGGAACGAGAAATTTCAAATTACAAGTTCCACACTCCACTGGCTGGACAGAAATTTAATATTTAACTAGGAGAAATAAAGAAAACAGCTACACATACTTGTGTGTTCTGGAAGTAATGCCTCCATAGAGGTCGAATCTTGTCCTGTCCACCAACATCCCACACTGTGAAGTTGATGTTTTTGTACTCTACCGTCTCCACATTGAAACCTGCCAATCAGATAATAACACATATATACCACTGTGTGAACAATGTAAATATTTAACCCCATGTGAAACAAAATGTTACATTGGCAATCAACATTTATGTATACATTAAACTGATTTTGTACCTTTACACAAAAAGCAATGCGGGATAAGTTAAACATTTCATTAATATCGCTGTGTATTACAGACCCTAATCTAGACTTTAAAAAGTAGGAGAGGTTCGAGTAAAAATAAGCAAATTGAACATTTCATGAAGTTTCATCAGGTTTTTAGCTCATTCAGAAATACAAAATGTATTACTAATTATAAACTCAGTTCAAATCGTAACATTTTGAAATAACATACTTCTAGTAATAAAATTTAACCAAAATAATTGTATGTTTTCATTAAAAATCCGATATTATCAAGCAATTGATTTTTAATGTGGTATTCTTATGTTAAAATGAAAGAAATTATCAGTATTTTCTGGCATTACTCAAATGAATGTGCCACATTATGTGACCTAAAATAACTGACAATGCTGAAATGGCCACTGCAAAAACACGCACCAACAAGGTTACATGTGAGCTACGTTACCAAACAAGTTGGAAAGAAAGAAAGAAATGTTTTATTTAACGACGCACTCAACACATTTTATTTACGGTTATATGGCGTCAGACATATGGTTAAGGACCACACAGATTTTGAGAGGAAACCCGCTGTCGCCACTACATGGGCTACTCTTCCGATTAGCAGCAAGGGATCTTTTATTTGCGCTTCCCAGGCAGGATAGCACAAACCATGGCCTTTGTTGAACCAGTTATGGATCACTGGTAGGTGCAAGTGGTTTACACCTACCCATTGAGCCTTGCGGAGCACTCACTCAGGGTTTGGAGTCGGTATCTGGATTAAAAATCCCATGCCTCGACTGGGATCCGAACCCAGTACCTACCAGCCTGTAGATCGATGGCCTGCCACGACGCCACCGAGGCCGGTCCAAACAAGTTGGTGTCTTGAATAATTCAATATCTGTTGTGTAATTTTTGTTTTTTAAATAGGATTAGATTCAAAATATTAGGGTGACTGACTTCTCATGGTTTTGTTTAAGCACACCATTAGAGCACACTGATTTATTAATCATCGGCCATCAGTTGTCAGAGGAAACCTGCTACATCTTTCCATTAGTACAACAGTAGCAAGGGATCTTTTATATGCACCATCCCACAAACAGGATAGCACATACCATGGCCTTTGATATACCAGTTGTGGTGCACTGGCTGAAAAACAAAATAGCCCAATGGGCCCACCAATATGGATAAATCCTAGGTAGGAGTATACAGTTCTCTCCCTTGTGTACCCTGTAGCGAAAAAAGGGTTCGCTCGATGTTTTTGCATAGATCCATGTTTGAAGGCTAATTATTTGTAATATGAAGTACATTCTTATTATTTTTAAAAACAATTCCTTAGCTCAAGTTAAGCTCAGTGATAGCCAAGGAATTATTTTTTACAATGACATTTGGTTTTTCATCAAGAATGCAAACTGTTTGCCTGTAATAAGGCTCGGTATGGGGGTGCAACCAGTTTAGGTAATTTTCAAATTTTCAAACAAGCCGATTTTGTGCAAAAATACACTAGCGTAGAAAACGGGTTGGGGGGGAGCAACTGGGGCATGTGCCCCCCATTTTTTAGATATTTTGCTTTATAATTGTGTAAAAGTGTGTAAATATAAAAGTGTGCCCCACACACACACTTTTTGGCACCTTCCTACGCTCGTGAATAGAATAGCTAAACCTTTTTCAAATGAGGATTTTTTTAAGGTTTGATGAGAAAAGTTTCCATAAATATATGCATCATATTCACCAACTCTCGCTTGGTTTTGGTTTGTATGGGTGTGAACATTGTCAAAAATACACCCAAAATCATGCAGTTTGAGGACACATTATGGAATGTAACACAAGTTAACTCAAAATATTTTATACGAGTCCTCTTTATAATTCTCACCCTATTAGTAATTTTCTTGAGACTAAAAATACCTGTATCTTTCTTTATCTTTAAACTATAGGTGGGCATTTATAACATGATGTGATGACCCTGAGTATCATCACACCTCTACACAATACACACCTATTGTTGGAATAGTTGTAACAATTTCACCGAGTTTCAGTTTATACAAGATCGTAGTTTTTCCAGCAGCATCCAGACCAACTGAAAATGGAAAATAAATATCTTTAAATTTAAATGTAATAATTAAACTAAATACCCAGTGCAGACCATTTTCACACATTAACTCAGGGATTTTAATTTATATTAGTAATACACAAATGTAATACAAATTAAGTTAAAAAAGAGTTTCATTCCATCCACACTTCCACTGCTTCCCATTTAATAAACGATCATTTTCTGGTCAGTTCAATGCAAAACCACTCACCAAAATCACTAATTTTATTTCAATTTTGGCGAAATATTTTCATACAATAATTGATATTTTCTTACAAAATAACTGGGCATCTGCAATTTTTAAAGTTTAATACTATTATTATTAATAATAGATACATTGGTTACATTTTCTGCTCACCCAGAACTAACCCCGACACCCTTAAATCTGTCCGCATCCAGAGTTGTTTCACCTTTATTGCTATTCACCCCAAATCCTTTTATCCATATTCTAGGTCATTTCGATCCCACCTTAAGATCTTTATATATACCGATTCTAGTGCAGGGCGCACATTAAGTCAATACTTCACTTAATGTGCAGGGCGAGTTGCTTCCCTCTATTTAGCAAATCTGAAGGTTGTCATTGGAAGAATTATTTTGTTAATAATGACGCAAGTACTTCAATCGGGATTTAGTGAGTGTGGTACGTGATACATTTTTTGCTTTGTGTGTCCATTTGTTGCACTATTTCAGTTGAGAAACAGCTGAAACATGGTGCCACAAGTTTTGAATACCAGCTATATATAGGGTAATATAACCATTTTCAGACATAGAAAGAATCACACTTTCTACGTCCATTCAGACTAATACTGATTCCAGTTATACATGTATGTATAAAATGTTAATAATATATAACAATACAATTTATGATGTAGTTTTGATGAAAATTTTGAATTCACTTCTTTTTCTTCAGTTTATTGTTTATTGAATCAAAGGTACATATATATATATATACATAAATAATGGGTCAAAAGTGGGTCTTACATATATCCTACCATCATATAAATTCGAACATCATATGTTTTTGAACAGCTCATTTATACGTGATTTTCCACGTGCATA
Organism: Gigantopelta aegis; assembly: GCF_016097555.1. NCBI lineage: Eukaryota > Metazoa > Mollusca > Gastropoda > Neomphalida > Peltospiridae > Gigantopelta > Gigantopelta aegis. The sequence goes on from NC_054701.1 coordinate 44,717,791, forward strand.
CTGAAGGTGTGATGTCAACAACCATCGCAGATTCACAAGATGAAGTCGTGCATTGTTCGCTACAAAAATGTTGCGTATAAAACTTCCTTGTGTAAGTAAGGCAATTAATTTATATTGAAAAATAATGTTTATGAATCACTGTCAAGTTTTGGGTACATACCATCATGTAAATACAAGCATAGCACTTTACTACATCGGCTATATCTGCACCCGATGTGCCGTCTGCTTTGTTTATATCAATATTGAATACGTCATTCACTGTAAAGGGAAATAAATCTCATTCTTTTAGAAAAATATGGAAGCCTGTTTAAGACCATTTCTTATTAACGTCTGCGAGACTTTACAATATTCCTTTTCTGAAGGTAAGTGTTCCTTTTTCTTTTTTAGACTACTTCTCGCACTGAGAGATCCAGATACCGTCAATACACCCAAGAAAATCTTTCTAAGGCATATTCTGCTGTAATAAACAATTGCATAGACATCCGTAAGGCTGCCAAAAGGTATTCAGTCCCAGTTACAACACTATGACCGCTGTAGAGGGAGATTGTCATGTCATGTAGCAAATCTGGACCTCAAACCTTTTTACCTAAGGATGAAGAAGCTAAACTTCTTGCTCACATCCAAGACATGGCATACCATATATACACATTCTTGTGCTGCTACGGATCATTGTTTATTTATAGAAACTATAACATGTTCAAAAACATATGACGTAACTTCCTCACAGTATATCTTGACACGATGTCTGCTGTAACCAGTATTGTGTTTAACATCCATAATTCTGTCTGTTTCGTGGATTATATTCCAATGAACAGTTAAGAAAGATTATTTAGCTTTTAATTCAGAATTCATTACAGAAATTTGCAATATTTGCTTATCTGTTCGAAAACATTCTCGGAACCGGCGTGACGTCACACGGCCTAGTTACCGATCATCCGGGTCTTTGGGGGTGAAGCAAAGCCTTAGTGATTACTGGTTTACATAGAATAAAGTTATCATATTAACTTTTTACATGCCTTACATATTGTCATTTATTTTCTGTAGCCAACACATAGTTGCAATACGTCTTGTGTGTATTATAACAGCTTGGGTTGCCATATAAGAGAAACGAACAACGGGAATCTGAATTAGTATAATCTATATTTAGTACCGATGTGTTTCCGTGTACTTTGAATGTCGAGGGGACAGGGCAGGTTGGGCAGAATATAATTTTTGTTGATGCAATTTTCAGGTAATGTTAATTATAAATTTTAACAATTTTGAAATGATAAGATAATTATTAATATAATAATTATGATGTGGGCTACAAAATATATAATTTGTATTTATAATAAAATTTGTATGCATGATTAATTTAATTATTTTTATGATTTAATAATTATTTTATTTCCAAATAATATGTAATAATTAAACAATGGCAAAGTTGTTACTTTACAAGTTTAAAATTACAATAGTATTATTGTCATATCTTATTATATAGATGTATTGGCAGCAGTATAATGTTCCACTGAATACATTCTTTTATTCTTAAAACAAAATACAGTTTCTTGAAATAATGAAATGCTTTTGTTTTTACAGATTGCAAAATTACCACATGATGTTGCCCTTCCTTACCGGTTGAATGCAGACAACAAAAAATAGCAATAATAAAATATAGCCATCCTCAGACCTTGACATCTAGGGGGAGCAATATCTCTCTCTACTTACCCATCACACCTGAGATTAGTTTCAAGGAGAATAATATATAGTTTCCTTTGGCATGTGAATTTATATACATGTAGTATCAATATGGTAATATTTTAAATTGCCTCCCATAAACTACATTAGGGAGCAAATAATCAGTTCCCTCAGTTATTTTCATGTCGAGGTCTACAACCTAATAAAACATAAGTGTTACCTCGTCGAACAAACATGCAAATGTTTTAATAATAGGGTTTAACCTGGTATATTTAGTAATAAAACACAAAAACTTACCTTTGTAAATAATGGTTAATATATATATATGTATAATATTGGTGTTGTTTTATATCTAGTCACAATGGATATTGCAGATATTTTCTTGTTCAGTCTTGTGCTGTATTGGAATTGTTATTGCAGTTCAATTTAAGTAATATCTACAAAACTAATTTTTAATAGTATACAGCTGGAGAAAGGAGGCAAATATGGTTGTTAATAAACTGATCTATATTGGTATGCCTTCTACTAGACTACACATATTTAACCTAAGTTGCTTTTAACCCGGGTTAAATTACCTCATGTAGATGCACTTATGTAGCATAGTCAAGGAAAATATATGAATGAGATAGTTAATGCTATATTCTCCATGTCAAACAGTGTTTTCAAAATGGAAAACAAATATCAGATATGGTAGTTGACCATTCATTTTATTGCAGGTAATTTCTAAAGCAGATTACACACACAAACACACACACACACACACACACACACACTGGACTGTAGAATACCATGAAACTACATATATATGTAAAAAGGTAAGTCCTCTAACTTGAACAAGTAAAATTTACAAATGTACCACAACCACCAAATTACATTGATCCATAGCACCATGCCTCAATAGTCTAGCACCATCTTGCCTTAATCAGCGCCATGCTGCCCTGAGATTAAATAAGCCTTTTTCACTAATTAATTCTAAAATTGCCTTTATAAAACGCCCAAAAAGGTATTATTAATTAATAAAATATGCCTTTTACATCTTTTGCCATTCATTTATTAAAGCAAGCACATAAATTACATTATGTTTATTTCAATTAATTTTTGTGTATTTTTAATGAAAAAAAGTGCCCCGAAAATGATGAAAATGCCACAAAAGTGTTTGGTCTACCATGCCTTGACAAATTTCTAGGGAAATCACTAATGTGTGTGTGTGTATGTATATATATATATATATGTATGTATATGTATGTATGTATGTATGTATGTATGTATGTATGTTGTATGTATGTATGTATATGTATATATATATAGATATATAGATGTTCCCTAGAAATATATATATATATATATATATATATATATATATATACAGTATATATATACACACACACACATTAGTGATGTTCCCTAGAAATTTGGCATATATATATATATATATACTGAAACAAAGGCACACACATTATTTACCCTCTGCACCAAAGTAAATACTAAACACGGAGGGGGGGGGGGGACGACCTATATTTTCTTACTGCAGGCCTGCTACAGACACATTTGTAAAAAAAAAAAAAAAAGTTTAAACAAGAATTTAGGCCTATATTATAATTATTATGTGTGTGTAATTTAGCAGTATAAACTTTTATTTTAAAATTAAAAAATAAATAAGATGTAGTAGCTGTGGTATGGCAAAATAAATACAAGTATAGATAATATCCAAGCATCTAAGATTAAATGAAAAATAAAGACCACATAAATTTAATGTTAAAGGAATATACTCTTTATTCAAGAACTGGATGCATCGTTTTGTTGGGGGGGGGGGGGGGGGGGTCATGGAAGACGATGGAATTGTGTATTTTATTTACAGTATAATGTGGGATTTTTATCACTGCACATGCTTTAACCATTTTGTTTGCTAAATTAATCTCTGTTGGTGTCAACAAGCAACAACATTAAAGTCAACGTAGTCACATTCTGTGAGGGAAGCCATGGAATTCCAACAGGTTTGTCGTTTTAATGACCCTACCCACAAGCGGTGCCTAGTCTCTTCTTTTGGAAATTTGTAAAACGATATTTTTTTTAACATCATGTTATGGTTTATGCAGCCAACTGCACAACATGTGTTAGGCATCGTGACCATTAACTGTTGTAAATGATTGACCAAAGTTGCCTCATTTCACTATCAAACCATACGTAACTAAGGAGAAGCTTCACCGCGTCACGTGATAAACAATGGCGGCCAGGGGTCGAAGTACCCGTATGTTCGGTTCCGAGAATATTATGGGAGGATAACCTCATATTCACATGATTTCAGCCAATATTGATATTAATCATTAATATTCCAATTACTTACCTTTTCTTTTTTGATAAAACACCTACCCCCAGCCCCCTCAACGACAACTCTGTGGAACTAGAATCTACATCGGAAGCAACTTCACTAATATGTACCCCTATCCATAAAAAATAAGAGATCCTGTTCCTTTTGACAGATGTTGTGAGAATCTTTAAAAAAAATTAAATGATATGTATACTTTAATTCTAGCGTTTTGGTTTTTCTAGAGGAAACTATACTCAGCTATTATGGTTGAAACTACTAAACTTTTTAGTTTTGCCTACAATTACTAGCATCTTACCCATGAGAATTCGCATTTGTTTCTTTCCGAACAGTCGAGTAAAAACGCTGGACAGTGTCAACCCCATTGTGTTCGAACAGTGCGTTATAACAACAAATAAATATGTCAGATATCAAATATAAGATCACATCAAACCATACGCTATAAATACAGCTAGAAAATCGTTTTCTAAAACAAAAATATAACACAAAAAGTAATCAATGCCACGTCAGTTTCGCCACCTGAAAGGCGTGACGTCAAATAATGGCTGAAACTAAATAAACTGGTTGCAAGCCGTTTGCAAGTCGTATTATTTTACATAAAAGAGCCAAAGGTTTATAAATGAATTCGGAACCCAAAAAGCTAAATTATGTGAATGAGAGCGGAAGAACCATGCGCGTGCATCAGCATTGTCTGTCTGTGTGCATTTACGTACATACGTATACATACCTATATACCTTAGTAGTTTGGTGTACTCAGAATATTTGTCTTTTCTGATGTTTATTTGACCAAACCAAAAAATATAAGAGGTCGTTTAACAATTACGTAAAGCTGGGGGGGGGGGGGGGGGGTATACTTACCTTCATATTTGCATTTCCTCCACTCCTATTTATATTGTGTTTTTAAATAATTATATCATTTTTATTTTTAATATAAATAAATATAATATTATTATGATGATATAATTATTATATGCAAATGCACATGTTCTGAATTCTTACTTTCTTATATTTGTATATGTGTGCGTTCGTGCATGAGTGCGTGCGTGCGTATTTACCTTTGAAACTCAGTAGCTGATACAAGTGTGTTTTTGTTCTGGGGTGTTGTTAAACATCCATTCATCCATTTCATTCAACCAAGTATGCGTTACGAAACGTTATGGGTGGGGTAGAAGGTGTTTTTCAAAACAACTGTCTCATTTAAAAAAAAAAAAATAATAATAATAATAATAATTTAGTAAAATATATAGCCAAACATTGCTATTTTGTTCTTTAACAGATGATTTTCTATTTAGTATTTATTATCAAACCAAAAAAAAATACAAACAGAATATCTAACAATATTGATTTTGAAAATTACGGTTAATGAATCAATCAATCTTTATTTCTTTATATATGAATAATACAAAGAACACGGCACATTTTAAAACACTTTCGGCTGAGAATATTTAAATAAGAACATTTATACAGTCATGTATGGATTTTAAGTGAATAATGACACATAATATTGTACATATAATTTAAATAGTTTAATAATAATTCATAAAACTATGCTGCTTACACTGAGGTAGAGGATGAGGAAAGGTCTGTTTGTGTGAAAACATTTCGTAACATGTAATTTGGGCAGTCTAGAAGGAACAAATAAATAAATAAATAAATTGTCAAACGCTAAAAGAAACTTGTATTATAAACTAAGCAAGTCCGTAAGTTAGATCACTAAAAGACATACCGACCTCTCTCGTCTCTCGAGATCTCAATATAAACCGCTAGCCATAACCTGAAGCAATGTGACATGTACGCACAATCCATGCAGACAGGTGAATTTAAGTCCGGAATAACGTGTTGAAAATTTAGATATATTGAAATGAAATAAATTAATAAAATGCAGGGGCAAGATATTGGTAGATGCGTTATCAAATTAATTTTTAAAACTTAATTATCTGTCAGAGTAAGTATATAAATTAACAGAAAGGCATAGAAATAGAAACAGCTAGTGTGTAGGTTATTAAAAAAACTTTTGGCGCAAAGGGTAAATGTTTGTTTTAGGAATCAGCGTATCACTTTGTTCGCAAACAGTTAAGACACGGAATTTACCGTTCGAGTTCATTCGTGGAATAGACCGAGTTGTTCCGAGTGCACAATTTAAAGGGAGATAACTATAAACGATAAATGCGTTGCTAGCTGTAACAAATATGGCGTTAAAATAAGTTTTTCAAGTTGTTTTTTTTTCAGCAAGCCTAAACATTAACATTTCGAAATGGCGGCCTCACTGAAAGGTCTTAGCGCGGAACTCCGAAGATACATCAAACAGCATAAGTTGCCAGATATTTATGAAGTTTGTATTTTATATTTAAATTCCATGTTAATAAAAATGTTATCCTGGCGTCATGTGTTTTCGATACAATAAGCAAAAAATTAAAACATGACAAAAACAATACTGCGTAAATACAATAATGCTTTAACTATCTCAAGTCACATTAGGGCAAGACTTCCGAACGTTCCAGCATTCAGTTCATTCAGGCTTAGGTTTAGGGTTAAAGTTAGTGATAGTATTAGCATGCATGGTGGAACGTTCGGAAGTCTTTCCGCCATTTGTTTTAACGTGAGGCACCTAAACCAGTCTAGCAGACAGTTTTCCGCTTGGTCTGGTTGAACACAGCCCAGGTGTTTCCGCTATATTTTGACAAACATCATATGTTCTCGATAGTTTCATTGCCTGTCTATTTTTGTCTTTGTTATGGTAATGTAGGGCCTACACTCTGTGCAATAATTTACATCAAAATCTTCTTTTGAAAATGAAATCATAAAATGATTGAAACTTGTAAAAAATATCGACTAATTTTCATAACAATAAATAGTTTTAACTGAAAATATAATTGCATTATGTTCTTGTTATAGATTAATGTCTAATCCTCTTGTTCTACATATCAAAGGAACCAAAATTCGGATTGTCATCTTAAATACTCTAACAGAGGTAGAAAATTATATATTTTCAAAAAATCTAACTCCACCAAACCACCTTGATTTGTAGTAAATGTACATGTAAACAGGTCCCCACCAGATATTACTGAAAAGAACTTTTCTGTGAATGACATAAGAGGTAACCCAACTAGTCATCCATAATTTTTGTTGTTCAGTGTAAGGATCACATGGCATATCATCTAACTTTGACAGGTCTAATGTCAGCATAGCAGACGATAACTTTGCAGGTATTTCTGATAACTGGAGTTCACTACATAAGGCATTTCATTAGTATCAAAATATTGCATTCACAAAAACTGATAACATGCACAATATTTATGGTATTATAATTAAAACATAAAGTTTGTAGCTTGACTTGAAGCATTTTCAATATTGAGAGAAAAAAGACACTTCATTGTTTCTGTTCAGCCTGACAGTAACATAATATCTCGCATAATCTCACGATACATGCAGTTACAAAGAAAGTATCGAAAACATGTCGATCAAAATTGTATGATGGTACGATATTTTAGTTTTTTGCTGCATGATCACATTTGAATCTAATTTTGATAAGGCAGACAGGTTCTTGTTGGAAGGGGGTTTCTTGGGATGCATTATGAGCACGTGTCAGTCAAGAGTTATATAACATTTTCAAAATAATTGTCTCATTTAAAAAATATTTATAAAGTCTAATGCTGTGAGTCATTGCTATTTAGTTCTTTAACAAAAAATTTCTTTCTGGTATTTATTACATATCAGACCAACATAAATACAAACAAAAAATCCAATAGTGTTGGTCAGATTTTGTTATAATGACATGAAAAGCAGGGTGGGCCGGTATTACCAAACAATAAATAATTTTAGAGGAGGGTGTGGTCTCACCCTTACAAAATGTTACATGTGGGGAAGTTGTATATAAAAAAGGTCAAATTCTGCATTATGTAATCGTTGTGTATTATATTACAGGGCTTCTAGATTATGGTAGCCCCACTCCCATGGCTAGTGATATTCAATGTTGGGCTAGTAAATAACTACTATTGCCATGCCCGATGGTTAGTGAATTTTTTTGGTCAAATGTTGCAGTTAAGTCTATTTTTTAAATATGAATATCCTGCCCCAACCCCAAACCCCAATGTTAGTGTTTTTAAGCTCTATCTCCCTCTTTAGGCGTATATCTGATTATTACTATTATTTAGTAAACCTTTATTAACTTAAAGAAAAGTAGGGCTAGTGAATTTTTAATCGTGGCTAGTAAATTTTTTAAATCACTGATCCCATGGCTAGTGAATTTTATAAACATTGTAGAAGCCCTGATATTATTTTAAATTCCCGCTCAGTAACTGATATTCATACATTATATTTTCCTAGGCTCTGTTAAGTGGTATTGCAGTGATGTGCCCCGCAGATCCACACCAGTTTATTCTGGACAAGCTTCGTCAGTTAAAAGAACAGGGCCTTGAAAACCTACACTGGTGAGTCAAGATGATATGTTTGTTTTTGTTTAATGATACCACTAGAGCACATTTATTTATTGATCATTGGCTATTGGATGTCAAACATTTTGTAATTTTGACATATAGTCTTAGAAAGGAACTTGCTACATTTTTCCATTAGTAGCAAGGGATCTTTTATATGCATCATTTCACAGACAGGATAGTACATACCAGTCGTGGTGAACTGGCTGTAATGAGAAATAGCCCAATGGGCCCACAGACAGGGATCAATCCTAGACCGACCATGCATCAAGCAGATGCTTTACCACTGGGCTACGTCCTGGCCCTGGTCAGTCAAGATGAACAAATTATTGTACAGCCTTTATAATTATTAACTTTAATTTATATTAATGGTATATGAATGGTGCATGGGACATATATCATTAATGCTTATTTGTCCAGCCATCTGTTTTATTTAGACCTGTGTGTTTTCTGCCCATCCATCCATCCATCCATCCATCCATCCATCCATCCATCCATCCATCCATCCATCCATCCATCCATCCATCCATCCATCCATCCATCTATCCATCAACCTACTCATCCCTTTATGCCCATTTTTCTCATGTCACATGGAAACATGTATACACCAAGATTTTAATTTTATAATTAAATTAGCTTGTTTTTTGTTTTTTCTTTTAACAGGGATATGTTTGTGGATGAGAGTCATAAACCCAAAGTGAGAATATTTACAGAGAGCAACCTTGATATTCTCTTCAATTTTGATGAATACCTTTTAGTAAGTAGCTTTTAGCTTTTATGTATATGTTTATGCAGGTATCTTTTCTTTCTTTTTTTCTTTCTTTTTTCTTAATTAAAAGCTACCTAAATCCATTTGGGTTTGTTTGGGTTTTTTTTTTGGGGGGGGGGGACAATGTGCTAAGTGATTAATTACATTAGATTTTCATGCTCATATATTATATCATTACTAACTGTACATGGGAATCTTTTCTAATAGATCTTCAGTGTTGGACTAGATGCATGTGTGTTTTTTTAAGACTGATGTTAAAGGCATCTAATTGGATTTAAATTTAAATTTTCATTTATAGGAATAAAAGGAGTTTGTTTCCTTGATTCCTGTTGAAAAACAAGATATTATATTTATATGATTATGGAGAGACACAGAGGCAGAGAAAGAGGGGTAGAGAGAGAGGGGGAGGGATCAAGACAGATGAATACAGATATAGAAAAACAATACATTTATTATATTATTATTTTGCATCTCTTTTCAGCCAACTCCAGAAATGTATGCTAAAGCTTATGGGCATTATAACAACAAAATTCAAGAATTATGTTTTAAGTGAGTATTTTTTAATCCGGCATATAATGGATAGATGGATTTGGGTTTGTGCATGTGGGTGTGGGTGGGTTTTGGGTGGGTCAGGTGGGTGGGTGAATGCCTGGGATGTATGGATGGTTGGTTGGGTGGATGTATGGTTGGATGGATTAATGGATGGGTTGATTTTGGTTGGATTGATATATGGATATTCAAGTCTAAAATTATTGTTTTATTGTTCCCTACATTACTTGTAAAATATTACATTTAAATATTGAACAGTAACATTAAAATTTATTAATGTAGTACTACCAGTACATTGCATTTCATCTACATGTAATGTTTTTTTTAAATCTGATCTACATCTTAAAGCGCATTTCAGTCAATACCGGTATTACACATTTGTACTTCATTGAGTACTTTTTAAAAATATATCTTAAAAAAAAAAACCCATACTTTCCAGATTAAGCTGCATGTAGGTAGGACATTGAAAGCGAAATTGGAGTGGGGGTTGGGGGCTTACAATATTTCTCTTTTAGTTATTTCATTTGCAATACATGTATTTTGTTTTTTATTGTCAGTGCTTGGATGCAGTATCATTTACTACAGAAGCATAAGCAAAGTTTGATAGAAGAGAAAATGAACATTGCGTCTGAACACCATGCCCAAAGATTGTTACGAATGCATGTTCACATATGGAAGGTAAAATCTAAATATATTTTTGTGATGACTTGATAAAGCACAATACATTTTGACATTTTCTAAAACCATTAGGGTGAGTTGACCTAATCATTAGGGTGAGTTGACCAGTCACTGGAGGGAGCTGGGGTCAGTTGGTAATTTTTGTGGGGTGAGTTGACTAGACAGACTGAGTTGACCTACTATTGGGGCGGGGGCGGGACGTAGCCCAGTGGTAAAGCACACACCTGATGCGCGGTCGGTCTAGGTTCGAACCCTGTCAGTGGGCCCACTGGGCTATATTTTCATTCCAGCCAGTACACCGCGATTGGTATATATCAAAGGCCGTGGTATGTACTATCGTGTCTGTGAGATGATGCATATAAAAGATCCTTTGCTACTAATGAAAACATGTAGTGGGTTTCTTCTTTATTTCTGTGTCAGAATGACCTTATGTTTGACATCCAATAGCTGATGATTAATAAATCAATGTGCTCTAGTGGTGTCATTAAACAAAACAAACTTATTACTACTGGGGCAAGTTCGTAGGAGCAAGTTGTGGCAAGTTGGTTTTAGAGCAAGTTGACCTGCTCTTTATACGATTAGCCATTTGTTATAAATGACGAGTTGACCATAGTAATATAAATATATTTTGTGTATCTTTCTATTGTTATTTTGCAGGAGTGGATCAAATACAGAAAAGGACGTCAAGCAAGTAAGATAATAATACTTATCATATAACTATACTTTGAGTGACCCTATAACATGTCTGACAAGTCAAAGTGTTATTATACGGTTAACCTGATAACAATCATTGCTAATCATACAGCATTACCTTGTTAATTAAGTATTATCTTGTCATTAGCAAGTGAGTTCTAAAACATAAATGTCCACTGGGCTATTACTCATTCCAGCCTGCTCACAGCTGGTGTAACAAAGGTCATGGTTTGTACTGTCTTGTCTGTGGGATCCCTCACTGCTAATTAATCAAAAAGAGTAGCCCATGATGTGGCAGCAGCGGGTGTTCTTTCGCCATATATCCAATGACCTATAACCATAACTGTTGAGTGCATTGTTAAATAAAAAGCTTCTTTCCTTTTTTCTAAAAACAAATAATGAACACTAAAAAAATAATGGGTTTACAAACTGAAATTTGTGCCAGAATTTCCTTAAATAGGCCAGAAATTGATTGCATACAGGGTTTTTTGGTATCGGCAACAAATATTAGCCATAATATGGCAGCAGGTGATTGCCTCTTGCAGTAACCATTAACATCGGTCCTAAACGGGCAGAATAAGTTAAACGTTGGTTTTGTTTAACAACACCATTAAAACACATTGGCTATTAGATGTCAAACATTTGGACACATAGTCTTAGAAGAGAAAACCTGCTATACTTTTCCGTAATTAGCAACACGGAACCTTTTATATGCACTTTCCACACAGAGAGGACAGCACATACCATAGCCTTTGATATACCAGTCATGTGGCACTGGTTGGGATGGGGGTAAAAAAACAAACAAGCAGAGAATGAGTCCAGTGAGTTGGTTTTGATCTTATGACCTAAGCACTACAGGCAAGCACTCTTCCGAATGCCGATGCCAAATAATCGTAAATAAAATGTGTTGAGTGCGTTGTTAAATAAAACATTTCCTTTTTCCGAATGAGCTAGATCCCGCAGAATAAGAAGCCACATTTTGTGCTTGAGCTTAGCTGGATATAAGTCAGTGGGGAGTCACTCACTTCCGTATTATTGTGGCAACAGATGGTAGAATAAAAACCGGCCTCAGTGACGAAGCGGTTAAGCCATCGGACTACAGGCTGGTAGGTACAGGGTTCGTAGCCCGGTACCAGCTCCAACCCAGAGTGAGTTCTTAAGGGCTCAATGGGTAGGTGTAAGGCTACTACACCCTCTTCTCTCTCAGTAACCACTAACTAACTTACCCACTGTACTGGACAGACAGCCCAGATAGCTGAGGTGTGTGTGCCCAGGACAGTGTGCTTGAACCTTAATTGGATATAAGCACAAAAATAAGTTGAAGTGAAATAAATGGTAGAATATTCCATATACGGTCTGAAGAATATGTCATTGATTTATATTCTTGTCTGATTAAATCATACATCTTTTATTTTTTGCATGTTAACAGTTTGTTTTATTTTCAGTGGCATTTCAGATTTTGGAGCATGTTAACAACATTGCAGTTGACAGGGTCATATTTCAAGCGTGGCACCATCATACAGTTGATGCCAAAAGACAACGTGAATACTTCGAGGTAATTTTACCTTTAAAATTGATCACATCAGTCACAATTATTTGTTATAAAATTGGTACATGTTGCATTGAAAACAAATAATTAGTAAAGAGTTTAGATTTACATGTTCTGTATGTATTTACTTTAATAGTCATGTAAATAAGACAGAGGACTTTAGTTCATCATGTTAAAGTTTTAAGTAAGATATTCTAAATGTAATTACTTTGGTAGTGGACTTTAGTTCATTATGTTTGTAAGATTTCATAGGCATTTTTCTCATTTTAATAAATAATATTCTGGATTTTATAGTTGTATTTCAAAAAGAAGGTGAGAAAATATCTCTTTATGTGGTAATTCAGTCTAAAGAGAGATACAGTTTCATTAGGACAGTTTTTTGACAAAACTTTATTCAGTCTTTCAAATTTGATGTTTTTATTTCTAATACATTATCAAAGGATTATGGCATCTAAACGTGTTAAATTTTTAAAAATTAAACTGGATATTTTGTAAATATTATTACAATATTTAATTGTTGTCATTGTTTTAATTTTGTTTTAATTTTGTTCAACTACAGCTGACGGCGGTTAGTTTTTGTTTTTGTGGAGTTAGTTAATGCTTTATGGCCTAAAGGGTTTCTACAAAAAACAGGAACTAATCAAAGAACCTCAGGATACCTTGTTATCGGCTTGTGGTTTCTCCAAATGAATATATTTTAATTAAGATGTTTGAATATCTTCTCTTTTTTTTAATTTATCTAATATATAATGTTTGACATTCAGATTATATTATGTGTGGCATTAGTTTTATAAACCAAAATGTATATTTTGAGTAATTTAACTGTTTTTGTGTTTTAAATTGTTATTATTATTGCTACAATTAATGATTTAATTGTAATAAACTATCTCAGTGTCTTCATTTCTGCCATGACAGTAGAACAATGTGAGTGCAACGAAAACTGTTGAACTTTGTTAAACCACTAGGAGTGGGGGAGTAACATAGTAATTTAAGTACTACATATACTACATGTACATGTAGGTAATAAAAAACATATTTACTATGAGTGTGTTGGTAGATTAAACTTCAGGAATTGTTTTTAGAAACTAAACATACAAAAGTTGTAATGAAATTATATTTAATTATTTTCAGTAATTTTAATGCAGATAATTAAGGTATCCTGATAAGGTGTTTTTTTTAAGCAAGATGTGGTTTGGTGTCTAATTTTTAAATACTGTTTAATTTGAAATGTGTTCTTTTTGATATCTCTTGCTCCGGAATAATGGTGCTCAGGTGAAAGTTTAAAGCTATTATAGTATTACTGTTAATATAAGGTGTATGTGGAGTATTAACATGTACTTATGTATATATATATATATATATATATATATATGGATCAAATGTGTGTTTATGTCTATTGTGGTGCAAAACTGAAACAACTAACAAGGAATAACTTTTGCTAAAGACCTTAATTTCCCAATTTAGTTGACCATTTTAACTATGGAGTCCAACTGTTTGGGTTTTTGTTTTTCAGGGGGTAGGGGGTAGGGGTGGAGGGGTGTTTGTTGTTTTTTCTCATCAGTTTTGTTTGACATGTCTGCTTGCCCTTATGCAGTGGTACTATAGAGTTTGATTATATTGGCCTACTAACCTTTCTCTCTGTTTTTTTGGCTTTGGGTCATATGAAAACTCAGATGACTTTCTACCATAAGGGAGTGAAATTTAGCTTAATGGTAGAGTTAAAGCCGCACACCCTAGTTCCATCCAGCGAAAATAAATGATAATTTGGTTAATCTACAAACCTGTAACACACTTAGATCATGTTTTTATCAAATGGAGTGAAAAAGCAGGTTTTATATCGATAAATACCATGGGAATCCGCATGTCCCAATTGCTTGAAATAATTTTGAAAGTTAGTATTCTGATGTCACCGGTAGATGTCGCTCAAAGCAGAACAATGCTCAAAGCACAACAATGCCTACGTCACAACAAATTTTACAGACTTGGGGTGCGTTCCTTTCACCTCTCCTGGACATGTTCCAACTGTTCTGTCCTGGTTGTATCCCCTCTCCAGATATTGTAAGACTTAGCAAAATTATTGGTTTTAAGGGTTTGTAATGTTTTGTATTGAGACACTTACTTGTCTGAACTTTATTGTTACTGAAAATGTTCACGAACTGTGAAGAAAAATCTCACAAATGAACAACAAGCAAACGACAACAAATCGGATGTTGATTGCACAAACTGTACACGAGAAAACAAACCGAACCAAAATGATAACGGTCACGTGGTATACCAATGTCTGTGACGTTTACACAGGAAGATTCCCTCTAAAAATAGATTGGGCCTCGCTTGCTTAACGGTTTTTTCTCAAGTGCGCGCGATATTTTAAGAAATACAAAAAATGCATTTCATGGTTTTACAAACATCAGGATTACCAGGATTACCAAAAAGCACTTCAGGTGAATGGAAATGTATATTCTAAATAATAAACAGTAAGTAAAGTGCAGTTTATTTGTGAAAAAATGGGTTTAATAGCGAAAAACAACGCCTTAATGGTTAACAACTAGCCGTAACTAGGGTGTGTCCCTTTAATGGGACATAGGATTGATTCTTCAAGGCTGAAAATGCTGAACAAGAAGTACAATATGCTTCCTGATAATGATCTTAACAAGAGCCTTTGCTTTCCAGCTTATTTGTAAGAGTATTCCTGATGTACAGTATTCAGAATTCCTAATTTTCAAGAGTGATAATAAAAAATTAGAAGTCTTTATCGGCATTTATCTCAAACCTTTCACATTGTTGTTAAGAAGGTTACATTATGAGTCTCATAAGGAGTCTTAATTTCAAGACAGATTTCTCAAATTGCTTCACAGTTTTTTATCATTTGCTTCCAGATTAAAATTGGAAACAAAATGAATTTTTAGCCATGTTCTTCTATGTGAGTGCAATGAGTTATTTCTCATTTCAGTCAGTTTTCACTGACTGGTATATCAAAGGATATGGTATGTGGTGTGCTGTCTGGTGGAAAGTGGTCAGAGATCCCTAGCAGCTACTCAAGATTTAAATAGACTATATACTATGGCTGAAAATGTTGTTCCTTCCAAAATTGTAGATCCAAGTTTTGTTAACCAGCCATTACCTGTCTTGGGCATATATGTTACATGCTTGACCTTAAAGGAATACTGTCACAGACCACTGACCTATTTAAAAGTCTAACAAAGTATTACCTGAACATAACATTTTTGATTTGTCCCTAAATGTACTTTATTCAACCATCTTCATAACCACCATACTTCATTTATTAATATTTTGTAAAAATAATTGAATTATGGCAATGGTCCATAATTCAAAAACTAAAATTGCCAAGAGGGTTGACATGGATTTCACTCCATCATGGTTCAGTTACGGTGATATGATAGCTAGATTTGGTTTCCAACAATTAATGTAATTTTTATTTATTATCCATTTTTAGAGAAATAAGGTCCTTAAATCTGTGACAGTATGCCTTTAACTACAAATGTAGGTATGGGCATGAACATTGTTACACACACCTTTAGAAGCATTCTAGTTAAATAAATACATATGCGTGAAGACTAATACTAAACATGGTAGCATAATATTTAAAGGAGTGTTAATGTGACAGAGAGGTGGTTTGAAAGTCTTAAAAAGTGCTAAATTATTAACACCCCACCCCACCCCCTAATATGTGACACATATTTGTAAAAAAAAAAAAAATTTAACCATTGTAGTGTAGTGAATTAAAAATGCATTTGCTATGGCCAAGTAAAAACAAAACAAAACAAAACAAGATGGTTCTTGTCTGGACTTGTTTTAAACAAGCAAGGAGGAGGTTCCTACTATATGTATACTTTTTTAATTTAATTTTTTAATTTTATAAAAAATATTTTTTTCCAAAGATGAATTCCATGTCTGGAGGATTACTGTCTGATTTGGTTTGTTCAGTGCAGTGTGAAACATTTGAGTGATGACTATAAATGTGCATATGCATTACCAAATGTTTCTGTGGAAATAAATAATAATGAAAATAATTATAAAATAAATGCCAAAGTGAAAGTAGTTGTGGTCAAGAACCATTGTTCTTTTCTGTTGGGGGGATCTGTTGCTTTAATTTTTTTTTTTTTTAACTTGGCCTCATTTGAGTAAATACCAAGCAGCCATCTAAAGTGTATAAACATATCTTTTTAAACAGTTAGTTGCTCAGTACAAGTCGGCTTTTTCTATACTAACATACTAAGATGATTGAGCAGAATAGAAAGAAGATCTCGTAAAAGAGGTGACTGCTTTATGAAGATGGCTGTTTAAGTGAGGTGTAAATTTTACAAACAATTGTTTGTATCTGTAGTGTTTTTCTGCAATAAAAATAATGGAGGCATGTACTGATACAAATTTTGTGATTTGAGATGCATACGAACTAAAACTTCACTCATTCATTTTTTTTTCTTCAGTTTACAGTATATTGTTTGCTATTAGTTGTTAAATATATTTGTATTATTACACAGGGTGGGTTTTTTTTATTCCCACACTACCAGATAATATTGAGGGTCTGTCTGCCTGTCTGTCTGTGTTTGTCTATTGATTTGAGGACCCAAAGGTGGGCGCCTCAGTGTCCCATTGCACACATTTCTAGTTTCATAGTGATTTAAAATGATTTTTGTCATCATTTTTCAAGTGGTATATGTCTTTTTTTATATTGCTTACTCTTGAAGATAAATTTACGGGTAATTATTTAATTACTTGTTTTTTTTAGCTTTTAGTATATTCTAGTCTGCAGATTCATTATCTCTGTATCTTTGTAACATTAACATTAGAGATGAAGCTGACAACTTAATAAAATTGATATTAGTATTTATTATAATTTTGTCACAAGTATATATACATGTATGTCCAATATATAACAAATAATAGTAATAATAAAACTTGTAGTAATAACAATAAAACTTGTAGTCATAATAAAACTTGTAGTATAATAACATTAATAATAATAATAATAGAATAATAATAATAATAATAATAATAATAATAATAATAATAATAATTTCTTTTTCAAATAAAAAAGTAACAAAGTAAACATGTTAAATTCGGAAGGTTGAATTGTTGCCTGGAGTACCTGTATATACAAGTATTAATATTCAATTCATCATAGTAATTTACACTTTTTTTTAATATTGTTTAATTAATGACTACCCTGATTTAGAGCTAATTGACAATCTAAGAGCTGTGATATATAATGTTGTAATGTTTTGTGATTCTAATAATATTTTCAATCTGAAATTTTTTTTCGTGATAGTTACTTTGTTTTAATTGCTTTCATTACTTTAAAACTGAAAGCCATTTCTCATGTTGTGTTGTTTTAAGTTTTAAGACAGTTTTTGGGGTTGTTTTTTGGTAATTGGTATATGTGGAATGGCACAAATACTGTCAATTTTTTTTAATGTTTTTTTTTAATTTAATGATAATTATGCTCCTTTAATTGTGTTTTGCATAATTTCTAAGATAGCTTCACAATGATATATTAGGTATTTTTGAGATCAGTATATCATATATTTTTGACAGAGACATGTCTTAATTGTTAAATTACATCATATACTGACGTTCAAAAGAAACTTTACAAGGCATGAAATTGTATTATCAAAAACCCCCACAAACAGTATGGTGGGATATGAAAGTATCATGAAGTTCAACATCCAAAACGTCACAATGCACTTCATGATTCATGCAAAGTGATTGTAAGGTGGTTTCTAAATTGGTTCTTTTCAGTTAGCAACAATATTTATAAAAAAATTATAATTTTCTGTACAGTACGTAAAGTTCCTTGTGGCCATAAGTATATATATGTGTATGTTATTGTTACTGCTACTGTCTTTCTGGCATTCTTTCTTAAAGCTTTGTACTTTCATATTTTATGACTAAAGAATATGTCCCTTCATTATTCTTATTCCTACATTTCAGTTTTTCAATTTGGTTGAGGCTTACTTTTTGAACATGTATTACATCAATAACTTTGCCATTTTTATCTTTTGCACATTCTTGTACTAAAAACAAGACTAAAGTTTTTCTTTTCTGCAAAAGGGAAGCTCAATTTTGGTTATATTTAATACTGCTATTTATATTTATTATTGCTAATACATGCATTTACCTTGCTGACTTACTGTTAACAACACATAATTTGGAATCATTTCCACATAAATATTCCTTCTTCTAGCATTGGTTTTAATGCAGTAAAATGAAAGCTTTGCCTGTTTATTCCATTGGAAATAAAAATATTCCTTGCTGGTACTGATAATAATAAGACTAACCATGAGGTGGATGCAAATAGTGTGCCTGTATCTTTAGACGAAATGTCAAGATTACTATTACAGTATATGAAATGTCAAGGTTACTATTATACAAAATGTTAAGATTACTATTATACTTTTATAAAGGTACATAAAAAATTTTGAAGGTTTAATTTTAACACTTGTCCAAACAGTAAGGGGCTTGGTTAAAATTCTGGAACTGAATGTAAACTTCTACAAAGTATTAACCCTTACATAGCGTGACGGCGCAGCGCACCGTTAATTTAATTACGTTATAGACATGATGGTGCTCTGCACACCGCTATTAATATGACATCTCGGAAAGGCTCAGTTCAGGACGTCATTCCAGTTCAGACACAAAAAAGTTACTATAATAATGTAGATTGGATTTGAAATTATTGGAAATGCTTCACTGTCAGATTCCTAGCATTTACACTGGAAATAATCTGGATTAGTATACATATTGTTTCTGTATTTTGTTTTTCAAGATATCGATTAAGAAATTAAACGCTGAGCAAGCAAGTATATTTTGTCAACATTGAGATGAACAAACTGTAGTGTGACACCTGTAAAATGTTCTGATGTCATGTCATGTCTGTTTTGCACCGAGGACTTGATTGGAGTGTTTTTTTGTCTTGCATTAGATGTGTATTAGCCAACTTTACCATCACTCTTTGTATTCAGATACTCAGAACCATGTTATTTTAATGTTAGGGTGTTCCATTCTGAAAAATGGGGCTTAGCCCAACAGTTGGGTTGTATAGGTTCTATCATGGCAGTTATATATAAGGGAAAAAGCAATTCTGGAATTTTGGAATATTCAAAAAGGAAAGTTTTCAATTTAAGGCTTTAAATACTATTTTAAGCATTGATTTTACATACTTTAGCAATTGCATACTACTAAAACACATTTTGTGTTTTTAATGGCACATGTTGTAATTGTTTTTTAAAAAATTCCAAAAGCATTTTTTATTTAAAATTATTTTTAAGGTGTTAGTGCATAGATTGTATAATATATGATGACACCAACTATCATTTGCTTTTTTGTTGTGAAAGCAACTAATATGTGAGATACATTTTTTTTTGAAAATGCAAGCTCTGCACAGTCAAGAAAAAGTGTTTTGGTCTCTAGTCTTGCACCTTTGTTCTTTTTTTAACTGATGTAACTATTATATAGACGGTATTTTAAAAAAAATATAAAGGGACATTCCTGAGTTTGCTGCAATTTTTAAGATGTTATCGACTAACAGAGACTTTTTAACAATTGTAATTACATATCAAACATATTTTTCTACATAAAATATTAGTGGCACGATATTAAGCGTGTTTCTGATCGTTCTAATATGTGTACTAGGTTAAATTTCATTTTATTTCCTAAAATATTAATTTTTCGTGCGTACAAAATTATTAGAAGACAATATCCAGTTTGGGCTTCTTTCAAATATTAAGATGACCAGAAACTATATTTAATATGCAAGTTTAATCATAGAAATATTGTATTAGTCGGAATCATCTTACAATGCAGCAAACTCAGGAATGTCGCTTTAAATATATTTACATTCAGTTTTACATTAATAAACTAGAATGTTTTTAAAATTAGGAAGAGTAAATCCTTGTATAGTTTTTTGACAACTATTTTTAAATATTGATATACATGTATATTGTTTACTTACTGTATATGTTGGAATATATTTTTTGTTTTCAGTTTTGCATAACGTCTATTTTGGATAAGTTTATCTTCCCTAAAGAAATATATACATAAACTTTAGTATATACATAAAGTTAGAATCTGATAAGTAACTATTTCGTATTTTGTGTATACACATTTATTAAGTACAATGAGAATTATTTACCATACATCTATATTTTAGAGCTGTTTTAGAAATATTTACATTGGAGACACTGGAATAGGTTTTTTTTATGCTTGGTATATCTGCTGAAATATGCATATGTTATTTAATAATAATATAAAATTTTTTAAATGTTTGGAGTGATGAGTATTAAAACCAGTTGCGTTCTAGCCCTTACATTTGATGATATGTAGGGAACAGCATATAAACAGCAATATAAATTTGTTTAATGTTTTAGTTAAGATTTAAAACTACAAACTCAGGTATATTTTAAATATTTTAGCATTTAATTTGGTTTTGTTTCTCTCCATGCCACTTTAGTAATTATTTGGGGCGGGATTTTGCTCAGTCGGTTGAGTGCTCGCTTGAGGTGCTTGCGTCACAGGATCGAACCACCTCGGTAGATTGATTTTTTTCTCATTCCAACCAGTGCGCCACAACTGGACAACGGCTGTGGTATGTGCTTTCCTGTCTGTGGAAAAGTGCATATAAAAGATCCCTTGCTGCATTCGAAAAAATGTAGAGGGTTTTCTCTAATGACTACGAGTCAGAATTACCAAATGTTTGACATCCAATAGTCGATGATTAATTAATCGATGTGCTCCAGTTAAACAAAACAAACAAACAAACTTTTTCAGTCGTTATTTAAACAGATTTCTATCTCGTCTAAATCATATAACACTACACATTATTATCCATACAAAACTGTGTCCTGCTTCTGGACATTTTAGTAATATGGTGTCCGAAAGATATGGCGACTATTAATCTTAAGACTTGTATATTGTATCAAGGCAGTTGACAATGTCCCTAATAAGAAAATAGTTATTAAAAGTGTAGTTGTGTTTATGTTTTGCATTAGTAAATTATGTCACAGTGTGTGTAGTTGAGATTATGATGGTGAGCTAGATTACAGCTTTAAATTAGTGTGTATGTTGCTATAATTTAAATATGTACTACTGGTTATACACATGTATGTGAACCACAATGATGGTAAGTTAGCAAAATTGAAAATTAGGCCATTATAAAAAAAATCCTAGATTTTCATCCATGTTTGTCCTGAGGATAAAGGCTTGCCGCCATTTTTTTAATTGACCTTCAGACTCTCAGATTTCACAGAAACGATCCTTTCTGGTACTGTGTCGGTCAAATCACAGAACTGAATTTTTTTTCTCCCATGATTAATTATACTGAGTACGACTATTCAACAAAAATAATATATACAGTTTCCAATGGGTTCCCATGATCACAAGGCATGGAACCGAAAAAGTGTTTCCCATGAAATTGGAAATCCCATGGCCTGCATGGCCTTCCTTAAAAAATAAAATTTCAATTTTTTTTTTAATGTACAGTATTTACTGTCTTGAAAATATAAAATAAAACTAAAACTTCAACCCCACTCTCATTTTGATAAAAATGGATGAAACTGTAGCATTTAGTTTACAATGAACATTGCAATTCTAAAGTTTTTCTTCTTTTTTATCTGCCAGTATGAATTATGGGATCATTGTATTACTTGTTTTTAAAGTAATTTTCAGTTTTTGCTTGCATCTAGCCAAATAATTCCAATTTTGGTATTCTATGGTAGGCCTATCTGAATTATATTTGAAACGTTAAATTACTGATTGTCTTATCGAAGATGTTGTTTTTAATTAGCGTTTAGAGCGAGGTGAGAACATGGAAGATGATGACATGTTTGGTGATGGTACAGGCGAGGCTCGTGATAGTGTATCGGCGTTAGCCAGGAATGTGGCTATTAAGGTAAATTAACAAACCATTAATAATAATAATAATAATAATAAAATTCTTTATTTTCAGAGGGTAAACACATTCAGTACAATTTGACTGGTCTCCCATGAGGCCCTCTCTATCTATACATGATATTATACATACATACATTCAAAGAAACAACATCAACATACATGTAATATGTATAGCATGAGGAACAATAGCACATATTATGAATATATAAATAATATTTAAATCAATTTGTTAAGAAACTTGAGTCAGTGATAACTCAGTATATCATAATTATTTTAACAAACACATCAAAATCAACAACAAAGATATATCTTAAAATTGATTATTATTTGATTACTGTTATTGTTCACAGAACTAAAAAAAATGTATTTAAGAAGATATTAATTAATTATTTACTTAATAAGACATATTGGGCCGAATTTACAAACCCTGTTTTACGTTTACGCACATCAAACTACATGTACATTAATTTACAATACTTAAACACCTGAATTCAAGAAAAACAGGCTTTGTAAATTTGACCCAATATGTATAGAATAACCTTCTTTTTTTTCTTTTTTTTAAAATCTTATTTATGCTTTAAATAAAAAACTCTATCCATATTGAATTTGATGTATGTCATAAAACGTAAAAAAAAACAAAAAACACCTGTAATGTGTCAAAATATTGATAAATTGACTGTACTTCCTGATTTGACTGCATGTACATGAGTCATGACTGGAACATCAATGAAATTAAAGGAAGTAAATGTTTTATTTAACAACGCACTCAACACATTTTATTTACGGTTATATGGCATCAGACAATGAAATTAAAAGTCATAATAATATATGTAGATGTACATGTACTTAAAAATTGACTTACATTGACTTTGTAGATGCAGCTTTAATTTTGCATTCATTCAATCTAATGATCTTGATGCAAGATACTGTTGATTTGATATACAATATATAAAGTCAGTACTGCTCTCTTTTTTTTATAGATAATGTATTATTAGGTACTGCATATGTGTTTCTTCATGTTATTTTCTTGAAAACAGTGCAAAATATATTAATGTTAAGAATGAAAACAATAGTACAAAATGTATTAATTTTATTAATGATGAAAATAGTACAAAATGTATTAATTTATTAATGAAGAAAAAAAAATTTAATGTCAAAAAGAGTACAAAATATATAAATTTTGTTGATGATAAAAACTGAAAAAAATTACTAATTGTATTAATGATGAAAACAGTTCAAAATATATTAATTTTAAGTCATTGTCGTTACAGATTTTTGGTTACCTGGATGTTGCTGACATTGCTAACTGCGCCTGTGTGTGTCGGTCATGGAAAGTGCTCACTCAAGCCAGTATGTTGTGGAGCAGAGTACGTGTTACATTGGGGGATTTTCTCGTTTCTTTTATTATTAATATTTTTATTACCAGTAGTAGGTTGTTTTTCAATGGAAATTATGTGAAGGAATAACAAATACAATTAGCTGGGTTGGTTGAAGGAGCACAGTCTAGCTGAATTGGTAGAGCACTCAACATATTCTCTGACTGGGTTTTTTCCTATCCCAACCAGAGGTATATTAAAGGTTGTGGTATGTTTTGTCCTGTCTGCATTAATATGCATATAAAAGATAACCTGCTGCTTATGGAAATATATTAATGGGTTTCCTCTTCTTCTTTTTTGAGAGTCATTATGTGTATAATTTTTATCCTTTCCTCTCTTTATTTTCAGATTGATTTTTACAGAGTGAGAAAACGGTAATTTTACTGCATTATATTTTTTAATTTATCTACTGATATATATACTGAAAGTTAAAGAGACTGTCCAGTTTGCTGCCATTAATAATATGTTTCCACTAATAGAGCTTCTTAATGATTAAAATTATACAGGAAATGTTTTTGTTTCTTTGGAGTGTCATGCAGTGTTCATATACTGTAAACCACATTAATATTATTATGTCTTCTTTTTTTTGGTGGGAGGGTGTACCTTTTTGTGAATACACATCTTAGCACATTCTCATGATGTGTACGAATTCACTGCTGGTATCTGCAATGAAAATACTGTGTGTATTAATTTTATAGCTTAAGATTGGCTGCGAATAATGCAAAATTTATATGCAGAGGTTTTGAGGTTTAAAGACTTTTATTAAAAAGTATTCAGTGTGTTTCTGGTTGTTCTGATGTTTGAAGTACAGGTAGCTCAAAGTTAACTTTATGTTCTTATATATACGGTAATTTTTTTTTACACATTATTTGGGAGGTAAAAATCTTGTTACAATGGCAGTAAACTGGAGACTGTCTCTTTAATATACTCAGAAAAATTAATTGAGGGCCAGCGGATATTTGCTGTTTTGTTTCTTTAAATATGGTTTAAAAAAATGAACAACATATTCTTATGTTGTTAGCAGTCGACGTTGTGGCATGTTCTTAAACTTAATTATTGAAACAACCATTTAGAGCGAACAAAATTACAAGTAGCATTAAAGGGACAGACCCTAGTTTCAACCCGTGAAAATTAACACTAAGTTTAGTTAATCTACAAACCTGTAAAACATTTGGATAAAGTTACAGTTGAGTGAAACGTGAGTCTGTGACTTTGAAATGGTGAAATATCCTCTAAAAATAGACTAAAACTCGACTCTATAATTGTTACTTCTCAAACGCACGTGCGTTTTTAAAAATATAAGAAATGCATTTTGTGATATTAAAAACACCAGGATGACCAAAAACACTTTGAATGTATGGAAATGGATAATCTAAACAATAAAATATAAGTAAAGTATGATTTCAGTTTTCAAAAACGGCTCTAATAGTAAAATATATGCCTTAGTGTTTAAAAACTAGGGTATGTCCCTTTAAGAACAAATCCTTATCAAATACACATTTTAGTAGTTTTTATAAATGCATGAAAATCCTACCATGTGGAAGATTTTTGTATGTATTGTTGTCAAATGTTTACCAAAACAATGTTTAGAAGTCATCATCTGCAATCAAAATATCCTAAAATAATATGACATTAGTAGAGCATTATCAAAAGTCTGTTGGCCCTGAATTATTTTTATTGAGTACACAAATAGTCCTCTATCCATTCCAATAATGCTCGAAGAGCATGTAGTTACTTCAGTGATCAAAGTTCATGTTTTAATGCATTAAATTCTTCTTTTTAAAAATTATGTTTTGCACACATATACATACAAAATGCTTGCATATATGCACATGTAAATAAATACTTACTCATACAGTTGTTTTTTTAATAGTGCATACTGCATGTAAAGTGCCTACAGAATTCACTGCATGTTAATTATGTATGAATATTCATTTTAATAATGGTGTGCTGTGTGCTTTTTACATGCATGTTTCCTGGCGACAGACTCAAGCACGGGTATCTACACTTTTAGTTTATTCCTGTAGAACATATCAGCTTTGTATATAGTATATACATATATATATATAAACATAGCACCAGTCGTAGTACATATTGTTAGTCACATATAGTTTATTTGTTGTTTTTGTGTTTATTAAAGTATAGGGGACATTCAAATATTACTTAATGCTCGAGGGGTTGGGTGGGTGTAGGTTCAAACATTATGTAGCATTACAGGGTGGTGTGTGTGTGTAGTTGCCAGCATTACATAATATACTCTTTATTTTAATTACTTGAATCTTTCTGGGGGGGTTTTCTTTAACGCTCTGACATGTCGACAATGTTTAACATAGGTAGTTATAGTTAGACGTATACACACAATAAGGATTATATATTAAGTTGAAATGTGTATGTGCGCTTTACCAAATCGCAAAACAGTACGTTAAAATTATATTACATGCATGACTTGTTTGTGAATGGGAGGGGAGTGTCTTCAAGCGTTACGTAATATTTTTTGGGTGTATGGTCTAGCATTATGGAGTGTTATTGGGGGAGAGGGAGGGTGTCTAAGTTTGACAAAAATAGTATTACATAATAATATTGTGTATTTGAATGCCCCCATAGCTGTTGCACAATAAAGCACTAGTTTTCATTGATACTAGAAGTTAAATTCAACTGAGTGCTGTTAGTATTTGGATGAATGACTGCTGAATGCTATAGTCATTAGGAATGGGTATTATGATAATTGTGTATCACAGTATACCACAATATATTACTATATAGGTATACATGATACATATAACAACAACAACAGTTCTTTGAGAAAGGCTTTTCTAAGAAAATAAAGAAAACACATATTACAATTTAAAGTTTATTTTTGAAATTTTGAAATATTTGAGTCACATCAGTATATTAAAGTTTAATTACCGTAGTAATTGCAGGCCACAACTATAGATTGAGAAATTGAGAGAACCACTCAAAGTCAAAATTTTTGAGTTTATGACTGACAATGATCTTTTATTGAAATTACTGTAGTGGTGTGTATCATAATACCGGTACATGTACATGTTGTTATCCCTCATGATGAGTTGTCGAGGGGATATAGCATTTTGGCCATGTACAATGTAGATACAAGCATATGTATATGTACATGTACATGACATACAATGTCACTGCTGTACAACTTCATTTCTCGTCCGATTTTTATGAAACTTCACATATAGGAATAGGATCATGATATCTTGAACACATTTTTATTTCAACTTTGCATTTTTTTTAAAGTTTATGGCATTGAGTTTAATAGCAACTTTATTAATATAGCTACATACCGTACATGTATATGGGATTGACAAGCCCGTAGGAATGATGTCTCTAGGGAAAGTCAGCCCAGTCTCAAATGGGGGAAACAAGCTATTTTTTAATCTTTGTTTATATAGAGTCAGTTAATTTTCATCCTCTAGTGGGAAGGCACTGCCCCCTCCCCAACCCCCATCCCCAGTTCCTACGGGCCTGATTGAAATGGGAAGTAGTTTCAGCATAGAACATTAGCTGCTTCCATATACATGTAGCTAAACTGGTCGGGTTTGCCTGCTCATTACGCTTTTAGCAACCTATAACTTAGTGTAAGGCCAAACAAAATAAATTTCTGGTCTCTGGTCAGCGTGCACGTCAATTTTGACCCTCACGCATCAAATATTTTTACCAGGCTTTATCTTGCTATGATGTAAAACCACATTTCGAGACAAAATGCCATCGTGCATGAACTAGTATGTGCATTCTGATTTCAATTTAAATATGTCCCGTATTTTAGTATCAAATATACCGACATTTTCTGTGCAATCCATTCTTTTCAATAAAAAAAATTAAAAATTAAAAAAATAAAAAGCCTCATTGCCGCATCAATTCTGGAACTTTGGTCTGACCAGAGACCAACTTTTTTTTTTGGCCTAAAATATATAATTATGTTCTCACTAGTACCAGTATCTTCATATATCTTCTATGATTGTCTTTACATTTCATTTGCTTTAAAGTAGTGTCAGTATAAATCTGAATGGTTGTTTTGTTTAAAATCTGATTTTTGTTTGCGTGAATATGTAATTAAGGTGTATGGTTTTTGTTTGAATTCTGAATGTAGTTCTTAAATATGATATTAAACTAAATGGATATTAGTTTGCATGAATATATCTAAATATATAAAACATTTGCATATTGGCATTTTGTTTTTGTATTTTGTATGAAATTCTTTAAGTTTTATTTCTGCTGCTTATGTATTATTATTTGCTTAAGTTATGTTTAAATTACAATTGTGTTGTTATTGAGTATCCAGAATTAAAAAATTTATTATTATTTAATTATTTTATATGTAGCCCTGGGGTTTTACAAACTAACAGAAAATTAACTATTTTTCTTCTGTTAATTAAATATAACTGTGTTGTAGTCTATTAGATGTGACATGAATGTTAATCTATTTTTCAGTACATCTAATAAAAATTTTAGTTTTAGATTGTTTCCAAATAATATATTTATTTACATATCTGTTAACAGTTAATTTTAAAGAAATTAAATTTATACACTGAAATATTTTTTTTAAATGCATTAACATGATACATATTTTGCAGTAACATATGTGTACATACATTTACTTGTATATAGAACTATAATTGTGTGTGTTCGTGTGTGGGTTATTTTTTTGTAGTGTGTGTGTGTGTGTCGTCGTGTGTGTGTGTGTGTGTGTACTGTATGTGTTTGTGTGTATGAGTGTGTGTACATGTGTTTGTGTGTGTGTGTGTGTGTGTGTGTGTGTGTATGTATGTGTGTATGCACATGTTTATATTGTGAGTTAGTGTTTTTGTACAGTATGTGTGTGTCTATTGTCCCCTGATTTAATGTCAACACACCATATTTCCTGTGTTGACATTAAATTGTGGGACAATAAACACACACATACACATACATAGATTCATAAAACAGGACTCAGAATTGCTCTAATATAATAGTGGGTGTTACATCAAAGTTATACTGTATGTATTTTTATTCTATAACTTGCCCATGATATCCATTTTTATCCTATAACTTGCCCATGATATCCATGTCATAAACCTATGTGATAATTTGTTGTTATTTTTCATATTAAAAAACACTCATGATGAATCCTCTATATATTTTGTGTTAAATAATGTTTATGTCTCATAAAGTAAAAATACACTATTTTGGTAAATGAAACATGATAACTGAACTGTGTGTTTCAGGGTGACAGATAAGGTGGCCACGAGACTGCTGTTCAAGGCTCGGCCGTACATGATCCATCTGAATCTGCGCGGCTGCCATCACCTTACGAAGCCGACATTTATCACTGTCAGTGAGTGCCGCAACATCCAGGACCTCAACCTGTCCGAGTGTCTCGGATTGGATGTATGTTATTAGTCGTCATCGTTTTATTACAATCGCTCAGTCTTCTGTGTACATTTACATTTACTCAATCAATCGTCTGTGCATTTTACTGACTCAGTCTTTTGTGAGAATATGCTTTCAATGATTACAGTTGTTTTTGTCTACATTTGCAGGCTCACACTGGAAATTTTTTTGGTTTAGCCAATTTTCAGAAATGTTGAGTATTTTTTTGAAAATCATTTTAATGTGGTTAATTTACGAAATATTTTATTAGCCAAAGTCTAAATTTTATAAAAATTAGCAATTGGCTGAGTGTTGTTTTCTGCAGGATGAAACTCTGAAGCTGATGGCGAAAGGCTGCAAGATTCTGTTGTATCTCAATGTCTCCCACACCAACCTCACTGATGCCTCACTCCGCGCTCTGGCCAAGTAAGTCTTAATGGAATACATCTTTTAATTGAAAGACAAATGCCTTTGTTACCTCCTCTATGGTATTAAAGTTTGATACACAGGCAATCTGTAGCTAATTCTCTTAATTTTGAAATGTCAGTGTTCAATTGAGGTGGAATATATTTCAGTAATAGATATGATCAGTCTCAAGATAGGATTCCCTCTGTAGACTCAAGTGGTGGGGTTTTTTATTCCCCCTCTTCCCAAACAATGTTATATGTATTTTCCTATCTAAGGAAAAAAGTGTATATAAAAGATCCTTTACTGCTTTTTGTAAGGCTCCTGTCCTGGATGAAGGAGCCGGTTTAAGTTGCCACCTATGCCCACGGCAGGCGTACGCTACAACAGCTTGCTCTGAATGTGCACGTTAATCCTATGACCTGGCCTGACCATTTGTAATGAGTAGCCTCAATGCAGGTTATGCGTTTCCTCTCTCTCTCTCAATAGACAAAGTTTTGACAAAAATCATATTTTGTTTGTGTGGGATAAAAATTATTTTCAGTTAGGAACTGAATACCGTATACTTGTCAGATTTAGTTCATGTTTATGTCTCTTTAAAGTGGAAATGACCTATAGTGTAATGTTATCAGTTATTCTATAAAAACTCCAAAAACATGATGTGTATGTGTTGTGGTGTTTTCTTGTAGATATTGCTGGAACCTGCAATTCCTCAGCTTGGCATTTTGTTGTAAGTTCACTGATCGTGGTTTGCTATATCTGGCCTCAGGGAAGTGTAACAGAAAACTGGAGTATCTTGATGTCTCAGGCTGTCTCCAGGTTTGATAATAAATGTGTTATTAGTTATAGTTATGTTGCATTATAATGTACAACACTATGAACGATACATCAAATTACCTTGTTCTTACTTCTTAGAGTTAGCTATGCTTCTTTGTCATATATAAATGGTGATAACTGAACTTTCTTTTGCATTACATATTTGCCACCATAAGTAAACAACTGTGAAAAATTCAATTTAAAATAACAAAAAAAATAATACTAAAAGCAGATTCTATGATTTATATTAAATCATCTTTCTAACTTGAGTGGTCTGTTCTAAATTTTTAAATATTAAACCCATACTCAAAATGTGGTTTTAAGAAATAGTTTTCACAAACATAACCATATCCAGATGCACACGACTCATCTTCACCTTTTTGGTTCCATAGATGTTTGTTTGATGTCACATTGTAACAAGATTCCTTATGCAGAGTTTTTGTTTTGTTAGATCACTCCAGAAGGATTCCGTAACCTTGCCAATGGTTGCAGCAATCTTCAAAGTCTTATTCTCAATGAATTTCCAACACTGAATGATGAGTGTATCATGGTAAGTCTTATTCTCAATGAATTTCCAACACTGAACAATGAGTGTATCATGGTTAGTCTTATTTTCAATGAATTTCCAACACTGAATGATGAGTATATCTTGGTTAGTCTTATTCTCAATGAATTTCCAACACTAAACGATGAGTGTATCATGATTAGTCTTATTCTCAATGAATTTCCAACACTGAATGATGAGTGTATTTTGGTTAGTCTTATTCTCAATGTATCATGGTTAGTCTTATTCTCAATGAATTTCCAACACTGAACGATGAGTGTATCATGATTAGTCTTATTCTCAATGAATTTCCAACACTGAACGATGAGTGTATCATGGTAAGTCTTATTCTCTATGAATTTCCAACACTGAATGATGAGTGTATCTTGGTTAGTTGATTGGTTGAACCTTAGTGTACTTGGTCTTCGCCAGGAATGGCGAGTGGTCACTCCCACTTCCATCCACACTCGCTTATATAGTTTTAGGAGAGTGCCAAAATTACCGCCTTGCTAAAATATTTTTATTGCAGTTTGATTTTCTGTCCCGAGTCAAGAACCTGGCTATCCAGAGACAGGACCCGGGATAGACATGCTCGAAACCTTAGTGGTATATGAGCATGTTAAAATTGTCCCCAGTTTGATTTGAGACTTCATCCGATTGCTCATTTAGCACCATTTCAGGAAAATGATTTTTCAGCTCACCTTGATCGTGCTGGTGGTGAAGACTGTTTACTAGTAGTTCAGTGGTTAGGACTAGTGATAGTGGTTCAGATTCCATCAGAGGCTAACTCCCTTCAATTTTGTTTTATCATTGCTATTGCTTTTGTCATCATATATTTACAAAAAATATCTTTACAATTTCCTGTGGGGTGTGTCAGTTTTTTGGTTGGGTTTTCTTCTCCGTTTTTTTTTGGGGGGGGGGGGGGGGGGGGGATAAGTAGTGTCCTTCAATTCTGTTTTTTGTTGTTAGTATGTGGAATTTGTATTAAGCTGTTATTTCTCAAAAATTGTAAGCACTAAGTTATTCAAACCATTTATATCAACATCAGTAAACAAACATCACTAGTAAATGTAAATATCAAATGGAAAGAAATGCTAATAGGGATAGAGATTAAAATATTTTATTGAATTAATGTGACTGACTTATTTGTAGTTAATGTGCCTGTATTTGTTTTTAGTTTTTCATTAAAACAAAACAAATTCTAAACATATATTTTGGGACGGGATTTAGCTCAGTCAGTTGAGTGTTCGCTTGATGTGCTTGCGTCACAGGATTGAATCACCTCGGTGGATCCATTTAGCTGATTGTTTTTTTTGTGTAAATAATTGTAAATAAATATTGTTTCTTATTTCTGTTACTGTGGTTTGTTCACAGGCCATTGCTGAAAAGTGCACCAAGCTGCACTCGGTGTCATTCCTGGGATCTCCTCTACTCACAGATGAACCGTTCAAGAAACTGGCATCACATAAAAACCTCAGGGTGATCAAGCTCGATGGTGAGTTTCTTACTGTATGTTTTTAATCATACAACTTTTCTTTCCTATTTTTTTTGTCCACAGATTTCCTGTTAAATTTAGCCTACCTATGTTTAGGGGGAATAGAGACAGGTGGTGAAGAAGACCGAAGGAATTGATTTAATATTACCATGATTGTTGAAAGGTTTTTTTGCAACATAAATTCATGCACATACACACACATTCATACCCATCCACACTTTATCCAAGGCTATATGGCATTTAATTATTCCACATAATTACAAGTGCATGCTACGATGACATTCATTCATTCTTTATTTTGTTCATTTGTTAATTCATTTACTCATATGCTAAGTTGTGGATTCATGTAAAAAAAAAAAAACCCACATCACAATAATTAATCCATTCTACAGTACTTTGTCCATTCCTTCATTCATTTTTCTATTAATCCATCTATATATCCATCTTTCCATCCATCCACAAGCTATCCATCCATATCCATCCACCAAATCCAACCCACCCACTTACTTCAGGCCTCTGGAAATGTGAGAATGATTTTTTCGTTTGCACATCATTAAAGCAAATCTAATTTTGGTAAATTTGGGATATTATTTACATGGACATATTGGGTTATGTAAAAAGCAAATAGGTTACATGAATTTATTTTTGTGTAACTAACAACTGGGTACGGCAAAACTTTCAATTCTCATAGGTCTGTACTTCTTCTTTCGTTCATCAATTCCTCATTCAATCATTCATTTAATCACAGCATCAACATAATATATAGTGAATCAGGGCTTCTAGATTATGGTAGCCCCACTCCCATGGCTAGTGATATTCAATTTTGGGCTAGTAAATAACTACTATTGCCATGCCCGACAGCTAGTGAAAAAACCCATTGCCAAATGTTGCAGTTAAGTCTATTTTGTAAATATGAATATCCTGACCTCACCCCAACCCCAATGTTAGTGTTTTAAGATCAATCTCCCTCTTTAGGTGACATATCCAATTATTACTATTATTTAATAAAATTGTATTAACTTGAAGTAAACTAGGGCTAGTGAATTTTTAATCATGGCTAGTAAAATATTTAAATCACTGATCCCACGGCTAGTGGATTTAAAAACAATTGTAGAAGCCCTGAGTGAACTGAAAAACATATATTGTGATATGTTGCAACATGTTGTTTGATGATTTGGGTAATGACCGTTTAACCCTTGATGTGTTCAACTGTTGCAGGTAACCACCGTATTTCGGACGCTGCGCTAAAGATAATAGGTAAACAGTGTCTGGGCCTGGAACACCTGTACATGACCGACTGTCAGCGAATCACAGACTCCGCCCTCAAGGCCTTGGTTGGCTGTAAGAATCTTAGGGTCGTCAATCTGGCCGATTGTGTGAGGTGAGTGTAGGTAATTATTTAAAAGCACAGCTGGCTTGACCGAGGATAGAGTACTTGTCTGAGTCAGTAGAGCACTTGTCTGAGTCGATAGAGCACTTGTCTGAGTCGGTAGAGCGCTTGTATGAATCGGCAAAGCACTTGTCTGAGTCGGTAGAGCACTTGTCTGAATCGGCAGAGCACTTGTCTGAGTCAGTAGAGCACTTGTCTAAATCGGCAGAGCACTTGTCTGAGTCAGTAGAGCACTTGTCTAAGTTGGTAGAGTGCTTGTCTGAGTCTGTAGCATGCTTGTGTGAGTCGGTAGAGCGCTTGTCTGAGTCTGTAGCATGCTTGTCTGAGTCGGTAGAGCGCTTGTCTGAGTCAGTAGAGCACTTGTCTGAGTTGGTAGAGTGCTTGTCTGAGTCGGTAGAGTGCTTGTCTGAGTTGGTAGAGTGCGTGTCTGAGTCGGCAGAATGCTTGTCTGAGTCGGCAGAGCGCTTGTCTGAGTCCGTAGAGCGCTTGTCTGAGTCGGTAGAGCACTTGTCTGAGTCTGTAGCATGCTTGTCTGAGTCGGTAGAGTGCTTGTCTGAGTCTGTAGCATGCTTGTCTGAGTCAGTAGAGCACTTGTCTGAGTCTGTAGCATGCTTGTCTGAGTCGGTAGGGCACTTGTCTGAGTCGGTAGAGCGCTTGTCTGAGTCGGTAGAGTGCTTGTCTGAGTCTGTAGCAGGCTTGTCTGAGTCGGTAGAGCGCTTGTCTGAGTCGGTAGAGCGCTTGTCTGAGTCTGTTGCATGCTTGTCTGAGTCGGTAGAGCACTTGTCTGAGTCGGTAGAGCGCTTGTCTGAGTCTGTAGCATGCTTGTCTGAGTCGGTAGAGCACTTGTCTGAGTCGGTAGAGCGCTTGTCTGAGTCGGTAGAGCGCTTGTCTGAGTCGGTAGAGCGCTTGTTTGAGTCTGTAGCATGCTTGTCTGAGTTGGTAGAGCGCTTGTCTGAGTCTGTAGCATGCTTGTCTGAGTCAGTAGAGCACTTGTCTGAGTCGGTAGAGCACTTGTCTGAGTCATTAGAGCACTTGTCTGAGTCTGTAGTATGCTTGTCTGAGTCGGTAGAGCGCTTGTCTGAGTCTGTAGCATGCTTGTCAGAGTCGGTAGAGCACTTGTCTGAGTCGGTAGAGCGCTTGTCTGAGTCGGTAGCATGCTTGTCTGAGTCGGTAGAGTGCTTGTCTGAGTCTGTAGCATGCTTGTCTGAGTCGGTAGAGCACTTGTCTGAGTCGGTAGAGCACTTGTCTGAGTCTGTAGCATGCTTGTCAGAGTCGGTAGAGCACTTGTCTGAGTCTGTAGCATGCTTGTCAGAGTCGGTAGAGCACTTGTCTGAGTCTGTAGCATGCTTGTCTGAGTCGGTAGAGCACTTGTCTGAGTCGGTAGAGCACTTGTCTGAGTCGGTAGAGCACTTGTCTGAGTCTGTAGCATGCTTGTCTGAGTCGGTAGAGCACTTGTCTGAGTCGGTAGAGCGCTTGTCTGAGTCGGTAGAGTGCTTGTCTGAGGCGGTAGAGCGCTTGTCTGAGGCGGTAGAGCGCTTGTCTGAGGCGGTAGAGTGCTTGTCTGAGGTGGTAGAGCACTTGTCTGAGTCGGTAGAGCACTTGTCTGAGTCTGTAGCATGCTTGTCAGAGTCGGTAAAGCACTTGTCTGAGTCTGTAGCATGCTTGTCTGAGTCATTAGAGCACTTGTCTGAGTCTGTAGCATGCTTGTCTGAATCGGTAGAGCACTTGTCTGAGTCTGTAGCATGCTTGTCAGAGTCGGTAAAGCACTTGTCTGAGTCTGTAGCATGCTTGTCTGAGTCGGTAGAGCACTTGTCTGAGTCTGTAGCATGCTTGTCTGAGTCGGTAGAGCACTTGTCTGAGTCTGTAGCATGCTTGTCAGAGTCGGTAAAGCACTTGTCCGAGTCTGTAGCATGCTTGTCTGAGTCGGTAGAGCACTTGTCTGAGTCGGTAGAGCACTTGTCTGAGTCGGTAGAGCACTTGTCTGAGTCTGTAGCATGCTTGTCTGAGTTGGTAGAGAACTTGTCTGAGTCGGTAGAGTGCTTGTCTGAGGCGGTAGAGCGCTTGTCTGAGGTGGTAGAGCACTTGTCTGAGTCGGTAGAGCACTTGTCTGAGTCTGTAGCATGCTTGTCTGAGGCGGTAGAGCACTTGTCTGAGTCTGTAGCATGCTTGTCAGAGTCGGTAGAGCACTTGTCTGAGTCTGTAGCATGCTTGTCTGAGTCGGTAGAGCACTTGTCTGAGTCGGTAGAGCACTTGTCTGAGTCGGTAGAGCACTTGTCTGAGTCGGTAGAGCGCTTGTCCGAGTCGGTAGAGCACTTGTCTGAGTCGGTAGAGCACTTGTCTGAGTCGGTAGAGCACTTGTCTGAGGTGGTTCCATTGTAAGATTGAACCACCTCAGTGGACCCATTCTCTGGTTGGGTTTTTTCTCATCCCAACCAGTCCACCACAACTGGTATGTCAAAAACCATGGTATGTGCTGGCCTGTCCATGGGAAAGTGCATATAAAAGGTCTGTTGCTGCTAATAGAAAAATGTAGCAGGTTTCCTCTAAGACTACGACAAAATTCGACTTTAGCTGGGTTCCACATTTTACCATTGTTTATTAATCAGTTAGCTGCAATACTGTACATTGCAAATGGCTTACATCATAATGGGCCAATATAACAAAATTCCATATTATCTTTAGGTGTTTTTGCCTATTGGGTTATCTCCAAAAGAATACATAGCTTGATTGTGAGTTTACTAGCTAATGGAAATTTAATGAACATCCATAGGTGCAACTTTGAGCAATACATTGTATACAACATCCCAGCTTTCCAGGATAAAGTACAACATGAAGTGTGATATTGGTTGTCATACAGTGTGAAAGGTATTACATGAAATCTGCGAAATTAAGCATTTACTCTACAATAAAATGAATTTTTATGTGTGTGATATACTACTTTCGTGGTTTCTTTTTGGAATACCTTTCATATACTGTACAACAGTCCAACATCAAACTTTGTTGTAATTTATCCTGGAAAGCTGGGATGTTGTAACAATGTATGTAAATATATGTAATAACCTACTGTATTTACTTGTTTTTGTACAGAATCAGTGATTCAGGAGTGCGCCATCTGGTGGAGGGACAGTGTGCATCACAGCTGAGAGAACTGAATCTCACCAACTGTATCCGAGTCGGCGACATGGCCATGGTTAATATTCACAAGAGGTGAAATGTTTTGTTGATTAGAAAACAGTTCAGTCATGTGATAGTCTTAGTCCCACAAAGTCTACAATTCTTTCCAAATGGGCCCAATATTTCATAATCTGCTGTTATAATGTAAACTTTTAAAGTGACTAGTTGTGCACATCTAGATAAAGTGGCACATAATGTTGTTGTTGGGGGTTTTGTTTGGGGTTTTTTGTTTTGTTGGGTTATTAAAAGAATATAGACCTTCATTGTCCATTCATTCAGCAGGTGGGATGTAGCATAGTGGTACAGCGCTCGCTTGATGTGCGGTCAGTCTGAGATCGATCCCTGTTGGTGGGCCCATTGGGCTATTTCTCATTCCAGTCACAGCCAGTGCACCACAACTGGTATAACAAAGGCTGTGGTATGTGCTATTCTGTCTGTGGGATGGTGCATAAAAAAAGATCCCTTGCTGCTAATCGAAAAGAGTAGCTGATGAAGTTGCGACAGTGGGTTTCCTCTCTCAATATTTGTGTGGTCCTTAACCATATGTCCGATGCCATATAAGGGTAAATAAAATGTGTTGAGTGTGTTGTTAAATAAAACATTTCTTTCCTTCATTGTCCATTCAGTGCAGTAAATGCAGGGCTAGCTCTGGGTGAACAAAACATTTTGCCTAATTGTCTAATAAACTTTAAAAATTATAGAAATCAACATTTATTTTCTAAAAAATGTAAATCATTACATGAAATTTTTTTGCCAAATTATAATAAAATTTGCCAACTGCTTTCAAAATTTGCAGTTGGCGAGTGCCAGAGCTAGCCCAGAAATGCAAGAGTTAAACCTCTGATATTACATTATTAATAAACTCTATTCATATATAATAGAAATATTACATGTGACAGGTATTCGTATGAGTAATTATTGATTATTTATTTCTGAAGATGTCACTGCCTGACGTACTTGAGTGTGTGTTTCTGTGAACACATCAGTGAGGCTGGCGTGGAACTGCTAGGACAGACTCACAGTCTCATCTCTCTCGACATATCTGGTTGTAACTGTGGAGATCAGGTATTATGTTACTTTGTCATGTCATTGTTAGATAGGAAACCATTTCTTACTGGGGTTTTTTGTTATGATGTACCTTATTTTTCAAAATGAATTTTTTTCTGATTTTCTTCTCTTTTTTTCTGAATACATATGAATGTGAGAACAACAACAAAAAGAATAAAGTCCTGACTGGTTCATTTTTAAATACAGGGATGTATGAAACATAAAAGTTGAAATGTCTTTAAAAACCAAAAAAAACTATATAATACTCAGAGATAATTTTCTAGTGTTTCAAATAAAAGCTGAAAGTGGATAAAAAGTTTTAAAAATCTAATTCTGAAATTGTAAAGAATTAGGTGTAAGTTTTCAACATTATATCATATTTTAAAAATAATATCAATATTTGTACACCTTAAGACTTAATATTAAAGTTTCTTGCTTTCAATATTGATTTGTCTATATCAATGGGAGAGTGTAATCTGTCCTACAGATTACCATATTCAAGTCTGTTAAGGATGTATTTGTTGTGCTTGGAGGCTTCTTTTCACATTTATATACTAAATGAAATTAAATTTTATAATGACAATGTAATGGCTTTAATTACATGTTTTTTATAATGTCTGTTTTTACTTAATTAACAAATTTGATGTCTGTTTTAGGGACTTTCAGCACTGGGGAATAATGTCCGCCTAAGGGATGTAACTCTGTCAGAATGTGGTAACATAACTGACCTGGGTCTTCAGAAGTTTGCTCAGCAGTGTAGGGAGGTGCAAAGGCTGGATATCTCGCATTGTATGGTAGGTATATGTATTGTTAATGTCTACACACACACACACACATTTTTTTCTTCTTTTTTTAAATTAAATGTGTGAATTTTGGTAAAATATTAGTCCAATTAACTAACTAGTCCCGGGTAAGTTGTGGAAGCTAGTTTTCTTGCAAATATTTCACTTTGGAGTTTGTAGTTCTAGACAGAAGTCTTCTTATGCAATTGAATGTATCACTTGAGAGTTTATTAAGTGACTTATGCTATGTGTCTTAATTAAACTGTTTGTGTCTTTCAGAATATTACCGATGGTGCTATCAAGAACCTGGCCTTCTGTTGTCGAATGCTGACAGTCTTAAATGTTTCAGGCTGTAAACTAGTATGTTAATTAATTACTGTTACTAGAAAGTTCTAAGGCCTAAAATAATGCAAGAGAGTGTAAATTACTTGATAGAGTATTTTGATGGGTTCAAAAATAAAATGATGGTAATTTTGACATATAGTCTTAGAGAGGAAACCTGCCACATGTTTCTGTTAGTAGCAAGGGATCTTTTATATGCATCATCCCACAGACAGGATAGCACATACCATAGCCTTTGATATACCAGTAGTGTGCATTGGCTGGAACAAAAAATAGCCCAATGGGCCCACTGATGGGGATTGATCCCAGATCGACCAAGCATCAAGTGCATCACCAGTGGGCTCTGTCCCACCCGACAAATGTGAAAATAAAGATGTTGGACACCAAATGGGTGTAGTTTAAAATGTACCCAAATGTTGTTCCTTTTAGTCATAATTACTATGACATTGTGTTTGAAACCAAACAGTCACAGATTAAACGGTGTGTTGAGGTGTTATTAACACAGATATTTCTTTCCAGGTGACTGACCTGAGTCTGCAGTACCTGTCAGGTGTTTGTCATTATCTTGCTGAACTAGATATTAGTGGTTGCTACCTTATCAGGTAAGAATTTTTTTTTTTAATTTTTAGAGGTGAATTTAACAATATTTAGATTTAAAGCACCATCTATAGTCTTGTGACTTATATTTCAGGGCTGGAAATTAACAATTTGTTGTCTATGACAATTTTGGAATTTCAAAATATTCACTTATGGCAATTTTGAACCTCCGTACAAATATTTTATACCAGTAACTTTTGCAACAGTTATAAAAACCCAAAATTATCTCTTCAAATGACAGCAATAATTTTATCCAGCAGCAAACAACTGCCATCGCAATTACCCTCAGTGTTGTCGTTAAGTTCAAGCCATGTATTTGTATGACATAATTTGGCATACGTCTTTGAAATACAATTTTGTATTTTTAAAAGATTACTGTAATAAAATTACTGTAATAAAATTTTATTTTCAGTGACAAAGCTATGAAATATCTCCGAAAAGGCTGCAAAAAGCTACAGGTCCTTACCATGCTATACTGCAAAGGAATTTCAAAGTAAGTATGATAAGATATTATCCCAGTTATATCAGGTCATGCATGTTAGCGACTATGTTTTGATTTTATAATGGGCATCCATTTTACACAGAAACCAAAAGTGCATCTTTTCTTGTTTTTTATATACAGTGAAGCCTGTCTAAACCGGATTACACTTGGGACCCAATATTTATCCAATTTTGACAGAATCCGGTGTTTAGAGGGTTGCATTTTAGAATTTGAAAAACTTGGGACCATGAAACTTAACCAGTTGTAACAAGATTTAGACAGTTTAGACAGGTTTCACTGTATTTCAAAGAATTTCAAGTCAGGGTTAAAGATGCACTTAAAATGTTCCGACTTAATTCAGAACATAATGGACCAAAGTTACAAAGACTGTTTTCCTTAAAATGCAGGTGTTTCAGCATTAACTGGCGGGGGGGGGGGGGGGGGGAGGGGGGCAGCAGCGATGTTTTTTGTATATTTTTACATGTATTTATATATATATATATATATATATATATATATATACTAAAAGGCAAAAGTTATTGTGACACACAAAAGACAAAGATAATTGACAGGGCCGTACCCTCCGGGGGGGCAGGGGGGGCAGCTGCCCCCCTGAGAATCTTGTCCTTTTTTTTTTTTATATATATATCTCCAGTAATAGCATAGAAATGTTTAATCTTTATAGTATGTTAAAAATTATTTATAAAATTTAGTGCCCCCCCCCATGGATTTTGGTCAGGGTACGGCCCTGATTGATGATAAGTTTTTACTGCCGTGTATGAAATGTTATAACATGGAAAGAGAAATGTCTGAAGGTATGGAAACTAGCAATAGTCCATGAAAAGGGCGCACCTGCCATATGCAAATGAGCCACATCACTAGAGGGGGTCCAGAGTGAAGTTCACACAGTCAGTAGCGATTGTGTCCACCTTAAGTATTGATACAGGCCTGATACACCTCTGTTGCCAGGGATGTGAGGGTTGCTGGCTGGAACCTGTTTTGCAGATGCGCGAATCCATGTGTCTTGGCGAGGGGACAGTCCCTGACCTGGTTGTTTTGTTGATATCATTGCCATAAGTGCCATATGGTGTTTCTGTGGACACTGAATTTATGTGTGACGTCCCAGATTCAAGCATCCCTATGACTCGCCATCTGTCATTTTCACTGAGGCGTGGCAAGACGAAATTGCATCAAACAGTTCACTAATGGTGTTTTTCTGACTTCTGGACTTCTGAAGGCTGCACAGAGTGGCAATGATTTGCGACTGAATGTCTGGCCTTTTATGGTGAACACTGGACAGGATTTCTCCCGAATATTCCATGTTTCTAGTACAAAGCATGCAATCGCTGTAACAACTGCTTGGTTGCCTTTATTCAAGCTGCTTCATGCACATTTCCTCTGGTTTACATCCATAAATCCATTCACAAATTTATTACTCCAAACAATCCATGTCACAATAACTTTTGCCTTTTAGTATATGTTTTTTATGTGTGTGTGTGTGTACGTATGTGCGTGCGTGCGTGCGTTTTGGCACCTTCTTACGCCCATGGCATTGTAGATATAACTGCAAATTGTATATGTAGTTATTCTCATTTAAGACAAAACCAGACTTTGTAAATTCAGCCCAATGTGTTATTTGCATGTTGCTATTATATAAAAAAATTAAATCTTTTCAGGCATGCTGCCCAGAAAATGTCCAGGAATTTGGAACGGGTACAGTACAGTGCCGATGACGTTCCTGCTTTCTTCGGATACCACAGCTGAAAAAAGGAATGAAAAAACTAGCCAAGAACATTATTTTTATTTTACAACAGCAGTGCAACTCAAGAAAATCCAACTCAGTTCATCTTACTGCTGGAAAACAATATTGAAATCATATGAATATCATTTGAATAGGGAAGTTATATGGTTCATAGAAAACAGTGCTGTAAATATTGTATTATGGATTTGTTACCATGATCTCAGACAGAGCCTTGTGACATCACACCTCTGATGTACATTTCGTTGAGTTGGTGAAATTGACAACCTTGGTATTTTGGTTGTGTCTGTAGGCTACTGCA
Organism: Gigantopelta aegis; assembly: GCF_016097555.1. NCBI lineage: Eukaryota > Metazoa > Mollusca > Gastropoda > Neomphalida > Peltospiridae > Gigantopelta > Gigantopelta aegis. The sequence goes on from NC_054701.1 coordinate 44,760,256, forward strand.
GTCATTAATAATAACTCCATTATTAGTCCCCTACCGGTCCAACCAGAGGGGACTATAGGTTTCATATCTGTCCTTCTGTCTGTCCTTCTGTCTGTCTGTCCATTTGTCCCACATATAGTTTTCCGGACTTTTTTCACAATGCCTCAAGATATTAAGCTGAAATTTTTTACATAGCCTTATCATGTACAGTTACAGATCAAGTTTGACTTTCATGGCAATTTACCCATTTTTGACATAGAGTTATGGCCCCTGAACTTAGGGGGTAGGAAGGAAATTATTTATTTAATGATGCACTCAACACATTTTATTTACGGTTATATGGCGTCAGACATATGATTACGGACCACACAGATATTGAAAGGAAACCCGCTGTCGCCACTTCATGGGCTACTCTTTTTGATTAGCAGCAAGGGATCTTATATATGCACCATCCCACAGACAGGATAGTATATACCACGGCCTTTGTTACACCAGTTATAAAGCACTGGCTGGAATGAGAAATAGCCTAATGGGTTCACCGATGGGGATCGATCCTAGACTGACTGTGCATCAAGCGAACACTTTACCACTGGGCTACGTCCCACCCCTTTGAACTTAGGAAATATGAAAATGTGTTGCCTGGTAGGGGACATGTATTGCTTTAGCAGTACTCTAACAATGCTTGTTGTCTCAGTTATTATGCATGTCAGTGTTTCAGTTATAAATAATAAGCCTATGCCATCGCAATCACGGAAGGCTCGAACTTAAGAATTTGTTTCCTACACTTTTGCCATAGGCAAATTGTTCTCCTGCAGCAATTTTCAGTTTTGCTTACAGCAATTTTAAACACAAAATAAAATTAAAACTTATCCCTTCACCCAACACCAATGATTTTTATCCAATGGCAAAAGACTGCCATCAGTGAAGCCCCTGACCTATGGCAATTCATATCGCAGTTACAGCAATGGCTTGCAATGCCACCGTTAAGTTCGAGCCCTGTCATGCATGTGTTAATTAAGGTATAGCAATTATAAACACATTTTAACAGTGAAATAAAACAACTGGTTATAGTATGGCACCAAATGAGAAACTCAGTACTTTTGTGTTCATCTGCAAATTTATGTGGAACATGAATAAATGGCATCATATACTTATTCAAAGATGGTGACAACAAATGTCATGATATGGGTTAAAATCAAATTTCACTTGTGACATTACAGTAGGAAACAATTTCAGAGGGTTTGTGTAGGTGTACACTTTTTGTAATTAGTTCTGCGCTTCTGAAATGACTATCATAAAACATATATGTAGATGACATAAGTGGATTTGTCTGTCGTCTACATACTTTGTTGCATGTTGTTTCCTCCCTGACATTTGGAACCTTTGTATTTTTGCTGAATGCTGTGATTATCAATTTCACATCTCTATAAGTTTAAGGTTAAAATCAGGCCTACTTTATCCTGCCAGGTTTTTCACCCCAACTCTCCCACTTTGTCATCATGTCAAGTCTTAGATTTGTTTATCTGACACACTTACGTGAAAGCAATAGTAGGAATCACACGTTTTAATCATTACTGGGAATACAGTTGTTTTGTGTTTTGGGGTTTTTTTTTATCTGTTCATAAAAAGTGAAATAAATCTTGAAAGGGTCCTATAATTATATAGTATGTGTATTTGTGGTATTTTTAATTCAGAGTCATTTTGATTTTATTCTTATTGTTTTATCTATTATATTTAAAAAAACAAAACAAAAAAAACTAGAATTTTGTTATGTAAATAAAATATGATAATACTCAGTGTCTTTGTTTTATTATTGAACTAACATGGGAGCATAAATTTGGTTGGTAGTTGTTTTTCTCTTCTACCCTATATAGACAAAACAATACTTCAGCTAGAGACAAAAGACAGGAGAGGAATATTGGTGTAACAACACCCCAGCTGATTCTAAACTATGGCTATTGTGTGTGAGACAAGTTGGGTTGACAAGTCTGCCCATTGAGGAGATCACCAACCATACCTTGTGCACGCTAGAAACAATATTTCAGATTTTAAGTAATCCGAATTGAGTTCACTTGATTTTTACCTGGTAATCAATAATTGTTTGGTTATGTGAATTATATTTGCTTAATCAGTCGCTTGCCTCAACTTTCATTGAGCTTACATGTACAAGTTAAAGACTTAGGGCCGGATTTATGAAGCCTGTTTTTCTTAAACACAGGTGTTTAAGCATTGTAAATGTATGTAGTTACACGCGTGTAAGACCTAAACAGGTGTTTAAGCATTGTAAATGTATGTAGTTACACGCGTGTAAGACCTAAACAGGTGTTTAAGCATTGTAAATGTATGTAGTTACACGCATGTAAGACCTAAACACAGGTGTTTAAGCATTGTAAATGTATGTAGTTACACGCGTGTAATACCTAAACAGGTGTTTAAGCATTGTAAATGTATGTAGTTACACGCGTGTAAGACCTAAACAGGTGTTTAAGCATTGTAAATGTATGTAGTTACACGCGTGTAAGACATAACCAGGTGTTTAAGCATTGTAAATGTATGTAGTTACATGCGTGTAAGACATAACCAGGTGGTTAAGCATTGTAAATGTATGTAGTTACACGCGTGTAAGACCTAAACAGGTGTTTAAGCATTGTAAATGTATGTAGTTACACGCGTGTAAGACCTAAACAGGTGTTTAAGCATTGTAAATGTATGTAGTTACACGCGTGTAAGACCTAAACAGGTGTTTAAGCATTGTAAATGTATGTAGTTACACGTGTGTAAGACCTAAACAGGTGTTTAAGCATTGTAAATGTATGTAGTTACACGTGTGTAAGACCTAAACAGGTGTTTAAGCATTGTAAATGTATGTAGTGTACTAAACGCGTAAATGTATGTAGACCTAAACAGGTGTTTAAGCATTGTAAATGTATGTAGTTACACACGTGTAAGAACTAAACAGGTGTTTAAGCATTGTAAATGTATGTAGTTACACGCGTGTAAGACAGGTGTTTAAGCATTGTAAATGTATGTAGTTACACGCGTGTAAGACCTAAACAGTGTTTAAGCATTGTAAATGTATGTAGTTACACGCGTGTAAGACAGGTGTTTAAGCATAGTAAATGTATGTAGTTACACGCGTGTAAGACCTAAACAGTTGTTTAAGCATTGTAAATGTATGTAGTTACACGCGTGTAAGACAGGTGTTTAAGCATTGTAAATGTATGTAGATACACGCGTGTAAGACCTAAACAGGTGTTTAAGCATTGTAAATGTATGTAGTTACACGCGTGTAAGACCTAAACAGTTGTTTAAGCATTGTAAATGTATGTAGTGACATGCGTGTAAGACAGGTGTTTAAGCATAGTAAATGTATGTAGTTACATGCGTGTAAGACCTAAACAGGTGTTTAAGCATTGTAAATGTATGTAGTTACATGCGTGTAAGACAGGTGTTTAAGCATAGTAAATGTATGTAGTTACACGCGTGTAAGACATAAACAGGTGTTTAAGCATTGTAAATGTATGTAGTTACACGCGTGTAAGACCTAAACAGGCTTTGTAAATTTGGCCCATAATTTCCATCTGATACGTATGACCAAAATAAAATATAAAATTAACAATATTTTATTGCAATCTAATTAATGAACAGATTTATTTATCATACTTGGTAAAGTAACCAGGTTAAAAATACCACAGGTGTGCTGTGTATTAGTTTCCAAAATCAATCACAAATGTGTGAGGTGGGCTGGAATACATGACTAAACTTTTAATTTCAAAGTGTGTTTTTGGTTCATCAATTAACCAGTTAAAGCTGCATAATGAACATGTGAACAGAATAACAGTTGCATGAAATATTAAGCCCTGTGCATTCATTCTATAACCAAGCCATACATTATCAAAATAAAGACAATATTAATTTTAAGTCCTTATTCCTGTCCTGGATGGAGGAGCTGATAGAGGTCAGAACAGCACCCATAACAGCTTGCTCTGAATATGCATGTTAACTCACATGACCTTGACCTTGATTTTAACCAAGTCCTTAACTCTGCTGTGTGGGATATGGGTTAGTGGTAGATTTCTTGTTTAAGGTGATATGGGTCATAGAATCAATCCCACTAAGTAGAATTATTAGTTTATTTTCCATTTCATACAGTGTTCCATGACTACCATAGTATACTAGTATTTAAGGCCTTAATATATGTCTAGTTTTCCATGACGAGATATAGTATGACTAATTTTCCATTGCCAGAAATACTGTATGACTAGTTTTCCATGGCTAGAAATATAATATGACTAGTTTTCCATGACTAGAGATATGGTATGACTAGTTTTCCTTAACTAGAGATATGGTATGACTGGTTTTCCATGACTAGAGATATAGTATGACTAATTTTCCATGGCTAGAAATATAGTATGACTAGTTTTCCATGGCTAGAGATATAGTATGACTAGTTTTCCATGGCTAGAAATATAGTATGACTAGTTTTCCATGACTAGAGATATAGTATGACTAGATTTCCATGGCTAGAGATATAGTATGACTAGTTTTCCATGGCTAGAGATATAGTATGACTAGTTTTCCATGACTAGAGATATAGTATGACTAGTTTTCCATGACTAGAGATATAGTATGACTAGTTTTCCATGGCTAGAGATATAGTATGACTAGTTTTCCATGACTAGAGATATAGTATGACTAGTTTTCCATGGCTATAGATATAGTATGACTAGTTTTCCATGGCTAGAAATATAGTATGACTAGTTTTTCATGACTAGAGATATGGTATGACTAGTTTTCCATGGCTAGAAATATAGTATGACTAGTTTTTCATGACTAGAGATATGGTATGACTAGTTTTCAATGAATAGAGATATAGTATGACTAGTTTTTCATGACTAGAGATATGGTATGACTAGTTTTCAATGAATAGAGACACACCTCATTTGTCTGTCTGTCTGTCTAATGAAGGAAGGAAATGTTTTATTTAACGACGCACTCAACACATTTTATTTACAGTCATAGGGCGTCAGACATATGGTCAAGAACCTCACAGATATTGAGAGAGGAAACCCGCTGTTACCACTTCATGGGTGGTTACTCTTTTTAATTAGCAGCAAGGGATCTTTTATATGCACTATCCAACAGACAGGATAGCACATACCATGGCCGTTGATATACCAGTCGTGGACAGTTGGTTAGTGGTTAGTGAGAAAGAAGAGGCCGGTTTAATGGTCTTACACCTACACATTGAGTCATTAAAACTTGCTCTGGGTGGGAGCTGGTACCGGGCTGTGAACCCTGTACCTACCAGTCTTATGTCCGATGGCTTAACAACGACACCACTGAGGCCGGTTGCTCGAGACAGCAGAAAAATTAGTCTATATAGTATCAACGGCAATTGATCCTGCATCCCATTGTACCTTAGGTAAATACACTACTAATAAGTTACATACCACCCTCTAGACTCAGATAGCTGCTTGGACTACTTGTCTACAGACAGAGTAGCGTAATGAATACCATGGTCATTAATAGAACAGTGTTTGTTGGAATTTAGCTGCTTAGTCTATTTGCCCACAGACACCATATACACCATGGTATGTTGGGAAATGCATATAAAAGATCCCTTGCTGCTTTATCAGCAGAGGTAGTCTGTGTAGCAGATATCAGCTCATTCTCTGTCAACCAAATGTCAACACAAATAACCATAGCTTATAATGTAATGAAAGAAATGTTTTATTTAACGACGCACTCAACACATTTTATTTTAGGTTATATGGTGTCAGACATATGGTTACGGACCACACAGATTTTGAGAGGAAACCCACTGTCGCCACTACATGGGCTACTCTTTCCGATTAGCAGCAAGGGATCTTTTATTTGCACTTCCCACAGGTAGGATAGCACAAACCATGGGCTTTGTTGAACCAATTATGGATCACTGGTCAGTGCAAGTGGTTTACACCTACCCATTGAGCCTTGCGGAGCACTCACTCAGGGTTTGGAGTCAGTATCTGGATTAAAAATCCCATGCCTCGACTGGGATCCAAACCCATTACCTACCAGCCTGTAGACCAATGGCCTAACCACGACACCACCGAGGCAGGTTTATAATGTAATGATGAGTCGTTAAACATTCCTTTCCTTTGATGGAGAGGTTGAGGAGCAAACTTCACAGGTTTTAGGCCCAGTATCTATAGACTTGCCTCATTATTTGTTTATTATTAATCATCAATCTAATTAAAATTAGCTCCACTATTACATGTGGATCTAACAGCAGCCCGTTGGAGCTCATGTCCAGTTGACCTTTCATTTGACCAATCAAAATCTTACTTGCAGAATCATGCCAGTGATTTGAAAAGAATTTGAAAAACATTCGAGATTATGCCGAGGGTATACGAAATGATTCGGATGAATTACGAAGTATGCTGGAAACTAATTTCAATATAAAGTTTAATATAAAATTTGTTTCAAGACGATAAAAAAAAATGGTGATGGTATAGCCATAAAATCTGTTATACTAGTATACAATACAGAGTTTGTTACTGCACCCCACCCCCCTGTTTTTTAATATTGAAATAGACCAACAAATTCACCTATTGCATAAATTTCGGGAGCATACAAATTCTAAAAATACCGGTCGAGTCTCGACCAGTATTTTTATTTTAGAATTTGTATGTTCCTGAATAACGTTATAAAAGGCGAAGTGTAATTGGTCGATATTTAAATTTTTATTTATAGATAAAATGTCACTTGGACATGGGAGTCCATGCAATGCTGTTAGATCTACTGGTGAGACCAGTAGAGCTAATTTTAATTAGATTGATTAATCATAGGCTATAGGATGTCAAACATTTGAATAATTTTGATTCGTAGTCTTCAGACGAAACCTCCTACATTTTTCCATTAGCAACAAGGGATTTTTTATATATACACTTTCCCACAGACAGGACTGTACACACCATGATATTTGATATATAAGTCCTGGGGCACTGGCTGGAACAGGATCATATGTGGATGAACTTGTCAGCTCTGACAAACAGTCAGGTTTAGGTTACTGGTAGCCTTGGAAGGGGAAGGGAACTCTTTTAACGTGCCCATATCCAATAGGTGCAGGCACGCCCATTCCAGATATCTGAGGTGTGTGCCAGTGACAGCGTGCTTGAACCTTCATTGGATATGGGCACGTTAAAAGAGTTCCCTTCCCCTTCCAAGGCTATCAGTAACCGAAACCTGACTGTTTGTCACAAAAATAAGTTGAAATGAAATGTTAAAATACCACAGACTTACACAGACGAGGCCGAAAAAGAGAAAACTGAAGAACTTTTAAATTGGATTGGGGAATTTCTAGCATAAAATTAATGTGTTAACTTTAGCAAAAACCCTTAGTAGCAGTTATACATGTACATGTGTATTTTAACATAGTTTTAATTATTTCTTCATTTTCTTGTTCACTAAATTCTGGAATTCCCAATAAGATCATTTTACAGCAACAGTTTATGAACTTGAAATTTTTTATTATTTTTTTTATTTTATTTTACATTTTTGAGATGTCAGCGCATTGTTACTAAATAGAACACATTTTGCTTCTTCTTTTTTTTGTAGGGGAAGACTAATACTGGGAGCTTCTTAGCTTTGGTTCAAAATATTGTTCAAGACTAGAGTTATCTTCCTTCTTGTTTCAGCAATGAAAGTTGCAAACGATCGAATATGAGTTTAAATGCGATTTTGTAATATATTCTTATTCGTAATTCAAATTTTAACGTTAGTTTAATTAAATATAAGATGGAAAACATAGATAAAAATATTGATGATGTTTTGCTTTTGTTTAAAACAAAGGTACGTGCTTCAGGAAAACATTGTCACGATAATAGGTCAAATCATGACAAATCAAATGCGTTACACATTTTTGTTAGTAGATACACTGTACTGTAGTTGGTGGTTGTTGTTTTTAGCCAATACCGGGTAACTTTAGTAGTATACAATAACATGCACCAGGGCTCGAAATTAACGTCGATCACGCTGCCGATCTATCTCGCCCGACGATTTCGCCAGGGGTGAGGAATTAGTAGAATATTTCATTTGCCGTACATTATTTATTATGTGCAGAAAATTGTTGGCGACCTCGCCAGAGCTTGATGGAATAAACAGAAATATTTTTTTAAATTTAAGTTTAACTTATTTTTGTGCTTATATCCAATTAAGGTTCAAGCATGCCGTCTTGGACACACACCTCAACTATCTGGGCTGTCTGTCCAAGACAGTGGGTTAGTTGTTGGTGAGAAAAAAAAGGGTGTAGTGGCCTTACACCTACCCATTGAGCTCTTAAGAACTCGCTCTGGGTTGGAGCTAGTACCAGGCTGCGAACCTAGTTCATCAAGATTAACTTTGGCTACAAGTGCAAGCACTACCAAAGGTTAATCCTGGGGACGAACAACGCCATTAGCGCCCTTCCGAGCAATTTTGCTCGGAACGGAATTCAATCCGAATTGCGGTCAAACTAAAAGAAAAACGACTGTCATCACGTTTCTCCACCCAAATTGTGTACTGTGATCTATTTGGAGCATATGGACACTAAGAAATACTTACTTTGAAACGATCTTCACTTTGAATTAAAGGAAAAACGACCGACTGTTTGACTTGTTTTTAAAATGCGCAGTACATTATGGGAGGAAAATGAAACTCGGAACAATCTTGTATGTGGAAAAGGATCAGTGAAGTCATTTCTCGTTTCATAATGAATAAAACAAAAACCATAAAACTAAAAATGTATTAAAGTTAATAAAATAACTTAAAAGTAAAAATAAATTAAAGTTAATAAATTAAAATAAAATAAATGAAATTAAAGTTAATAAAAAAAACAAAAACACATTAATTAATAGAAATTAAATAAAAATTATGTTTTACACACACACGCACACATATTATATATATATATATATATATATATTTTTTTTTTTTTAAAGAAAAAAACAGTTCATTGATGTCTCTAAAAATAACTAAAAACATAAGTACTAAGTTTTAAACTTACTTACCTGTCTTTTTTCTGAGTTTTCTTCTAAAATCGTCTGGGTGTGTGTGTGTGGGGGGGGGGGGGGGGGGGGCAATGAAACAGATTTCTCTCTTGTTTGCCAGTACGTAAAAACGTTACTGTTGCCCCTTGCTCGCCACGAGGAGGCCAGAGAGTTGAACAAGATATACCAAATTTGATGTGTGCCCTGTTCAGGATTTTACATAAGTTAAACAGAAATGATTCCTCATTAAAAGGAGAGAGAAATATGTTTCATTGGCAACCCCCCCCCCCCCCCCCACCCCCACACAGACACACCCGGACGATTTTAGAAGAAAACTCAGAAAAAAGACAGGTAAGTAAGTTTAAAACTTAGTACTTATGTTTTAGTTATTTTTAGAGACATTAATGAAGTTTTTTTTCTTTAAAAATATATATATATACTCTTCAAAAAAAGAAACACAAAAGGGTACAAATGGGTTATAACTCCGATTTTATGTTTCCTACCGGTTCATGCTTTGTGAATATACGGTCATTGCATGTCCCAAACACATTCCCACGGTTACATTCGATAAAACGCAGCTACTGTACAATAAAGTTCCAAAATGTGAATATTCGCAAAAACGCAGCCACATGCAAACCATGTCACCACTGCACGTGCGTTGTCTGCACGTGCAACATGAACACTGACAGTATAAAAGTGCAGGGTGTTCGCTTGCCTGGCCTCTGTATCTGGCCGACAGTTGACAATCCAGGACATGCCACGTCTCAGTGAACCGCAGAGAAACAATGCCATCGGCCGACTAGACGCAGGCGAATCCAGAACGGCCGTTGCCAGGGCATTCCATGTGTCCCCAAGTCCCCAGCACCATCTCCAGACTGTGGGACCGTTACCAGCAACATGGATCAACACGTGACCTCCCTAGATCCGGTCGACCACGGGTCACTACCCCCGGGCAGGACCGCTACATCCGGGTACGCCACCTTCGGGAACGATTGACTACTGCCACCTCCACAGCCGCAGCAATACCAGGTTTGCGCAGGATATCCGACCAGACCGTACGGAACCGCCTACGTGAGGTAGGAATTCGTGCCAGACGTCCAGTTCGAGGTGTCATCTTAACACCACAACACCGTCGACTCCGACTGCAGTGGTGCCAGATTCATCGACAATGGCCTCAACTGCGATGGAGACAGGTGTGGTTCAGTGACGAGTCCCGATTTCTGCTCCGACGTCATGATGGAAGATGTCGCGTGTATAGGCGTCGTGGTGAACGTTATGCGGCAAACTGTGTGCAGGAAGTGGACAGATTCGGCGGGGGTAGTGTCATGGTGTGGGCAGCCATCTCACACACTGGCAGAACTGACCTGGTCCACGTGCAGGGCAACCTGAATGCACAGGGCTACATTGAACAGATCCTCCGGCCACACATCGTTCCAGTTATGGCCAACGCCAACGCAGTGTTCCAACATGACAACGCCAGGCCTCACACAGCACGTCTCACAACGGCTTTCCTACAGAACAACAACATTAATGTCCTTCCTTGGCCATCGATATCACCGGATTTGAACCCAATTGAGCATCTATGGGACGAGTTGGACCGACGCCTCCGACAGCGACAACCACAGCCCCAGACCCTGCCCAAGCTGGCAGCAGCCTTGCAGGCCGAGTTGGCCACCATCCCCCGGGACGTCATCCGTACTCTGGTTGCTTCAATGGGCAGGCGGTGCCAGGCAGTTGTCAACACACGCGGAGGCCACACCCGGTATTGACTCCAGATGACCTTGACCTTGGTGGTGTGTCCTATCACTTACTCACAATGGACTAGAGTGAATTGTGAACAATCCTGCAACATTTGGTAATTATCGGACTCGCCATTCAATAATGAAATCAATTCTCCAAATGTTACGACAATGTTGTTTTGCGTTTCTTCTTTTGAAGAGTATATATATATATATATATATATATATATATATATATATATATATATATATATATATATAATATGTGTGTGTGTGTGTGTGTGTAAAACATAATTTTTATTTCATTTCTATTAATTAATGTTGTTTTTGGGGTTTTTTTATTAACTTTAATTTCATTTATTTTATTTTAATTTATTTTTACTTTTAAGTTATTTTATTTTATTAACTTTAATTAATTTTTAGTTTTATGGTTTTTGTTTTATTCATTATACAGTCGGTCGTTTTTCCTTTAATTCAAAGTGAAGATCGTTTCAAAGTAAGTATTTCTTAGTGTCCATATGCTCCAAATAGATCACAGTACACGATTTGGGTGGAGAAACGTGATGACAATCGTTTTTCTTTTAGTTTGACCGCAATTCGGATTGAATTCCGTTCCGAGCAAAATTGCTCGGAAGGGCGCTAATGGCGTTGTTCGTCCCCAGGATTAACCTTTGGTAGTGCTTGCACTTGTAGCCAAAGTTAATCTTGATGAACTAGCTGCGAACCCTGTACCTACCAGCCTGTAGTCCGATGGCTTAACCACTGCGCCACTGAGACCAACAGAAATAAAAAGCAATAACAACAAAAAACAAAAACATGCTCTTGAGTGATAATAAGATTACAAAAAAATATGTTAGTAATAAAAATATTTTAAACATCCACTATCTCCTCTATAGTCCCTCCCATCCACCTACAAAAATGTTTTTGCAAATAATTTTAGTAAGAAGAAAAGTAAAAGTGTTTTGGAAATAACAACAATTTTTTTTTTGTGTGTGTCCAAGTTAGAAAACAACTGGCTTAGAAATAAATAACTTGTAGTAAATTCCATAGCATGAAAAAGGGTGTTCTCCATGGGATAGACTATCATTACATTGTAATGTACGGCTACTTCGCCCAACAGTAAATGAGATTTTTGGCTGTCCATGGCAAAATCGCCCAGGTGAGGTTGATCAGTGGTTAGATCGCTGGGTTTCATAGCTGCTATATATGTCAATTGCCGTAGGACAAGGGATTTGTACTCTCACCCTGTCTCTAGTAAGTCACATCATTTGAGATGTCCCCCGTTTTTAAAGTAATACGCCACATACTGTTTGTTTATGTTCCCAGTCTCACAATGCCTGTATGGTCATTTTTGTATTTTTTCAGATACAAGAGGCTATCTATCTAATTGAGAACATGCCTGATGATACTCGGAGAGATGTCTGGCAGTTTTGGAAAGAAGTTTCAAAAATTGTGAAGACAACGACCAGACCAAAGCCGCGACCGGCAAAAGCAAAGCAGAAAACACGACAAATTAAGTTGGAGCCAGACATAGAAATAATTAAAATGCACGAAGAAGTTGAACTGTCGGTTTTGCATCTGGAAGAGTCTGTTAGTAATCAAGATGGCAACGGTTACGATGATGACACCAATGAGGTAACCTTGCCTGTTATCTTCACACAGGATTTTGACAATGAAATTTCCGCCGATATTAAGCAAGACTCTTTTGCCTCTACACCAGATCTTCAACGTTTGTATGGCTCCGTGTACCCTGAGACTTGCAACAGAGCGGCTGCCTCTGAGATTCTTAACGCATCCGATTCTAAGGCTGATACTTTATCTGTTATTGTATCCACCACTGCCACTAAAGCTGTTCATTCATCAGAGCCTGTTGGTACAGCTGATTCTTCATCCAAAGCTGCCAGAACACCTGACTGTTCATCAGAGCTGACTGGTGCATCAACTGACAAGGCAAGGTCTGTAGATTCATCCAGTCTTCTGCAAAGCTCTGGACCCGAGACTTGTGAAATTTATACTACCGACGGCACCAATGCTATCCTTCTGTCAACTGAGATACAGAACAAGCCCGTAGAACAACAAACGAAGAGGAGGAGAGGCAGGCCCAGAAAGGTTCCCACTAATGACGTATCCGAAACTCACGTCGTGAAATCCTTGCCCAGTACGGGTATGAAAATTGTATCGGTCAGACCCAAGAGGGTTAGGAAAGCCACAGAGTCTTCAATATATTGTTACTTGAACAGCAAAAGTAAAAAGACAGCAGAGAGCGATGAGAATGAATGGTCTGACAATGACGTCGATGCCCAGGTTGAAAATGATCACTCGAATGCTAACCAGGATAACAATGATGACTTGAACGCTGACCAGGATAATAATGATCATTTGAACGCTGACCAAGATAATAATGATCATTTGAACGCTGACCAAGATAATAATGATCATTTGAACGCTGATCAGGATAATAATGATCACTCGTACGTCGGTGATAGCTGTGAAGCGGGCGATAAGGAGAATGAGGCAGAAGATAAGTCTTTAACTGGTGGGAAGAGGAAACAAATGAAGAGTGTCTGTAATTACGACACGGGGCCAGTTGTTTGTCCTGAATGTGGTGTAGAACTGGCCTATTCCTCTTCTCTCGCTGGTAAGGAATGTGTAATCAACCCCTGCAATGCCATGGTGATTGCCGTGAAGGTTTTAATTCTCTGCAGCACTTTTTTGCTGTACAATCTATATTCAGGTTATTATTTTTTAAATATATATAGGCATGTCTTTTGCCGTTGACATTTTTTTTAACTGGTCACATTCGCTATAGACACATTTATATTATGAGGCCATTTTTTCCAGGTGCACAGAATTGATAGATTTTAACCATGCAGCTATCTTAAACTGTGTTGCTTATGTTCAAACACTGCTAATGGTAATCATAGAATCAGGGTGGGGTTTGTTTCTAATACATTCCACTCCGCACACATGTCAAAAACCACACACACGAATTTTCCATTTTCTCTGGAATTTCCAATTTTTTATCTTTTGAGTTTTTCACTGTTAAAAAATTTGCATACATTTTTCATCCAAAATTTAAGATTTGGTTTCAGCCATCACGTTGCATACATTCTGAATGGGGGCTGCATTTTAGACCATTATGCAACCCAAACACGGCTAGGGTCAGTCTCGGTAATAGACCACCAATATATAAAAATTTCTAGATTTTAATGACAAAATGGGACATTGATGGAACATTTTTGTGGAGCAGTAAGTGATTGTTCCCTGTTGTCGAAGTTTGGCTTGAACCTTGAGACCTAAATGAATAAGTACTACGTACATGAGTAACTAATTTTGTGATAACATTCATTTCTATTCTTCAATGCCATTGGGCAACAAAACCAGTACCACCCGGTCTCAACCTTTCAGTTACTAACAGATGCTACAAATGTAAAACAGTTGAAGGGAATTACACAAATTTGATGGATTTTCACAATATCAGTTTCAACAATGTTCAACTTACATACATGTACAAGAAGTTTACACAAGAAAAATTTTGTGTTTAAAATTTCTATTAGCAACAGTTGCTCGTGAATTGAAAGTTGATTAGCAACTCTATTTAAAATATTTTACAATGGTGTAGCGATTTCTTAAATTTGCATAGCAAATCGCAACGCAATATTGAACAAAATGTTAGCTATTGCGAAAAAACTCTTTTCCTAATGACCGTTATTTTGTTTCAGCTCACATGAGGAAACACACTGGAGCTCGTCCCTTTAAATGCAGCCATTGTGACAAGGGCTTCACCACCAAGGCCAACATGTTACGACATGAACTCATCCATACCGGAGAGAAGCCATTCCAGTGTCCATTGTGTGACAAAGCCTTTACGGAAGCCAGGTCCCTGGCCATTCACAACCGCACACACACAGGGGAGAAACCATATGTGTAAGTGGGTTTTCGGTGATATTTATATTTTTTACAGCTCTTTACATGTTGTATTTTACCATACGCATATCATTAAATTTTCATTACATTCATTACACTGGTCCAACCGTAGCAACATGTCTTTGTTCATTTCTTGATGACCGGCCTCGGTGGCATCGTGGCAGGCCATCGGTCTACAGGCTGGTAGGTACTGGTTTCGGATCCCAGTCGAGGCATGAGATTTTTAATCCTGAGACCGACTCCAAACCCTGAGTGAGTGCTCCGCAAGGTTCAATGGGTAGGTGTAAACCACTTGCACCGACCAGTGATCCATAACTGGTTCAACAAAGGCCATGGTTTGTGCTATCCTGCCTGTGGGAAGCGCAAATAAAAGATCCCTTGCTGCTAATCGGAAGAGTAGCCCATGTAGTGGCGACAGTGGGTTTCCTCTCAAAATCTGTGTGGTCCTTAACCATATGTCTGACGCCATATAACCGTAAATAAAATGTGTTGAGTGCGTTGTTAAATAAAACATTTCTTTCTTTGTTCATTTCTTGATGATGTCATTTTATATTGGTAGTTTGTTACTGAGCTTTTTTGTTGAAGAACCAAAAAATAATTTAAAATAAAATTAGAACTTTTTAGTGTTGTTATTAGTAAGTATGTTTGAAATTTAATTATAAATATTGTCAGTTATTTCTTTTATGTTCATCAGTGTATAAACAAAAACAATTATCCGTAAACTGTGTGAATCACTGAAGCCGTTCTCACAGAAATAACAGACAATCCTTAAGTATATGTAGATTATTTATATACTGATGTAATTTGATACTGATTTAATGCATTACTTTTTGTCTGGCACATAATAGCCCATATAAAATTCATGTTTGGGTGTTTTTAACTATCAGTTCATTAGTTCATTGTGCCCAACATTTAAACTATGGCTGTTTTATTAGTGTCTAACTTATGGTTATTTTGGCAACTGGTTGTGAGATAGAGAGATGAAACCATATATGCTACTCAAGTTAAAAAAGCAGCAACTAAATTTCCAGTATTTTAGTCTATTAGAAATAGTGTACAGTTGTAACAGCCTGTCTTTTAATTCCCATTTTAAGCATAAGCATTAGAATAGATCACCCAAGGTTCTAATAACAGACATTAACTACATGTAATTAATGCAGAGGTAAGATAGTGTCTTTAAAGGGAAACTTAAAGGAAATTAACTTTCATCGAGTTGGTTCATCTTTACTTCCATCTCTCTCTCCAATTGTTCCACCATTTGTTGCCTGCACATTTTATTTATAAGCTTTTAACCAGAAATAATCTGAGGGCACAGAATGAAAACAAACACTGACCATAAATGCCCCTATTATGTGCTTAGGGAATGGAATATTTTAAAATTGGACACTGAACTTTATGCACTTTGCAACTTTGTTATAATCTGTATAAAAATTATAAACTTCTTCTTCTTCTGCGTTCACTTTCTTTATAAACATATATCCATTAATTTCCAAGAATTTAGGATACATTATTGTACCCTCGGACTTATATTTTATTGATTTCTTTAATATAATTTTTGAATAGGTGTAAAATATGCAACTCCAGTTTCCGCCAGCTCGGCACTCTTCAGGCTCACATCTACTGCCACACGGGTCACAAGGGTCACCTGTGTGACCTGTGCGGGAAGGCGTTTCGGCAGAAGACTCAGTTACGAGAACACCAGAAACGACACACCAACAGCAAATCGGTCAAATGTGATGTGTGTGGAAAAATGTTTTATGGAAAAGGTAAAGTGTTTGTCTATATATTTGGATCCACAAGGCCCAGAGTTTATAAAACTTAAGTCCATGTTTGGACCGGGGATATTAATCTCAGTATGTATATATTAAAAGTAAATTTTATTGTTATTTCTTATTAATATTATTGTTTCAGTAAAAGTAGGTGAAGTTTGCATGATAAATTAAAATCACAAATTAAAATAATTTCATTTCAAGTTATTTCATGCTTATATCCAATTAAGGTTCAAGCACGTTGTCCTGGGCACGCACCTCAGCTATCTGGTTGTCTGTCCAGGACTGTGGGTTAGTTGTTAATTGTTAGTAGTTGGATAAATGCGTAGTGGCATTACACCTACCCATTGAGTCGTTAAAACTCGTTCTGGGTGGGAGCCGGTACCGGACTGCAAACCCAGTACCTACCAGCCTTATGTCTGATGGCTTAATCACGACACAAATTTATCAACTACATTTTAGTAGGTGGGGTATTTAACTTGTTAAGTAAATATGTACTTTTTATAGCTTTTTAACATATATTTGTTTTTAGTTCTTTTTTTAAATCTGTCAGTTTAAATTCACGTTTTGACAAAATTAATGACTCTTATCATTACTGTATGATTAGTGTTGGCTTTAAATGATTATAAAATTATTCTTTTCATATGTGCAGCAGGATGACCCTTTCAAGAAGGAATATACAAATCAAAGTGAACAAAGATTATCTATATAAAGATATCAAGTGCTCTATTTTATTAGATTTATCATTTTGTTTTCTGTAGCACCACACCCAAAAATTTCTTTCTGGCAGAAATCCTGATACTATAATAGAACTATCATTCGGTAATTAATACAACACCAGTACTGGTAATCAGTATTATGATGGTATGATATTTAGTTGTCAATCACTTCTTGTTTTTCAGGTGAATTATTCCGTCACAGTTTACAACACAGTGGTGCCCGCCCATACAAGTGTTCCCTCTGCGACAAGACGTTCACGCGCCTGCAGTACCTCCGCGAGCACACGAACATCCACACAGGCAACAAGCCGTACGTGTGTAGCGAGTGCCCCATGGCGTTTCACGACCTCGCCTCCTTGTACAGGCATCAGCTGAAACACAAGAAACAAGCAAAGAAATCGCAAGTTGATACCGTGGACCTTAAGAGAGAGTTGTTCGGATCCGAGGTGGTGATCGTGAATAACGATGCCACCGACGAAGTTCTACAGAATCTGATCGCGGAGGCTGCAGAGAACGGGCAGATACAGATCAGTCAGTCGACGGGCAGTCAGTTGCAAGCAGCAGCTCAGTCCATTCTGGACGTGTCTTCTCCTGTAGCTCAGGTCTATCAGATCACGTACGTGGATCAAGACAACGGGGAGTTGGGAACCGGGGTCAGACAAGACGGTGGACAAATATTAGCAAATGTCGACTTCTCGGCTATTAATCTACTGGCTAATGCAACTCAACTGTCGTTAGGCCAGTAGTTCTGTTGATTGGGGGCTAATTCTGTAAACTCTCGCAACAGTGCAATGTAAACAAGACTTGCAAGGATGAAGTTACTTAAAGAGAGTTTGGTCAATTAGGCCTCAGTTTTATTTATTTGTTGAAGATTATACATTAATTATGATGGCTAGTTATGTCAGGTCTTTAATATGAGATTGTAATTTGTGATGCAGAAAGTCTTTTCATGGAGGACTGGTTGGGATGGAGGTGGTGGGGTAGTACTCAGCTCATGATTTTCCATATCTGCATTTTCGCAAGTTGATTACTAAAACAATTTTGACGTCGCAGTGTACTTTTAAGCCGAAATTAAATACTTTGCATTTTGAGATCACTGCTCAAAAAAATCGCTAATATGTCAACGTTTTGTTTTCAGCAGGGAAAAGGTACTATGTACAGTCAGACCTCGTTACAACGACCATGTAATGTTGTTGTAAAGAGGTGTTTTCAGATGTCGGATGCACGTTTGTTCCTAATTTGCTCTGTTGTCGGAAGGTGTGAATTCCGGTGTAATGAAGAGAATAACACTGATGTACGTTTGTTCCCAACAATTTGTGGTCGGATGGAGTAAATAATGTAGTAACGACGGTGGTTGTAACGAGGTCCGACTGTATATGCATTGTATCAATAAAAATTTCTCGTTCCAGCCAGTGCACCACGACTGGTATATCAAAGGCCATGGTATGTACTACCCTGTCTGTGGGATGTTGCATATAAAAGATCCCTTGCTGCTAATCGAAAAGAGTAGCCCATGAAGTGGCGACAGCAGGTTTCCTCTCAATATCTGTGTGGTTCTTAACCATATGTTCGAGGCCATATAACCACAAATAAAATGTGTTGAGTGCATCGTTAAATAAAACATTTCTTTCTTTTTCTTTTTTTTTGTATCAATAAACTTGTGCGTGAAATAGTGTTAATGGAAAGCAGACCTTACGAAAGAGTTAATACGCAATTTAACTTTGACAGTATGGTAGTACCCGATTGACTTCTAAAATCTCCACAACATTTTCATTTGTTTCTTATCCAGAATTTGTTATGGATATTTGAAACAATTGTTTTTCAAGCCAAAACATTCTTTTGTAAGCTCAGCCTCAGCTTCAAGCCAAAGAACTATTATCTGTGTCTGCTTCAATGCAGGATAATTCACTGGAATTTGAAATACAAGTTGACAACTCAGAAATATCAAACTCTGAACACACCAAACTACAGAGTACTTATAGTAACACTATTTGAAGGAATGGAATGCAGCATTGTTCGGTTACAGATGAACTGGTCATCTCGGTCTGTTATTATCCAGATTTTTCAAAATGTATTGTTTTTGTATTCACATAAACGCTGTTGTCATTGAACTTTCAGTGTAATAATCATGAAGTGTCGGAGATATTTGTTGTTTGACTTGTATGTGTACACAATAACAGTACATCTCTATTGGATTTACCTACAAAGAGAAAGAAACACTAAAAAGATAGAAGTAAAAATAGAAATTAAAACAAGAAATGAAGAATTTCATAAAATACAATTTGCCAATTTATTGGAGTTTTTATACTACCAAGTGCAAAGAAACAACATGGATATAATATATTTGTCTTTTTCACGGATTTATAGGACGAGTTTAATACATATGCATTAAACTATATGCCAATTATTTTGTTGAAAATTATTTATTTTAGTTACCATCTTTAGCTATATTTAAAAAGTTAGTTTGTTTTGTTTAATGACACTACTAGAGCACATTGATTAATTAATCATCAGCAATTGAATATCGAACATTTGGCAATTCTGACATGTCATCGGAGAAAACCAATGAAATTTTTCCTCAATTACCATTTACTGTCCCTCATTAGTGGCGGATCAAGGAGGGGGGTGAATAGGGTGGCTAGCCACCCCCTCCCTTCCTGGGCAATTGTTCATTCCAAACATATACCGTAAACTTCAGGAAGATGCAAATAAAGCCATTCTGTTAACGAAAATAATATGCATCGCCCTGTTGTCAATCAAGTGTACAGTTAAACTGAGTATGGCTTACATTGATAAGGACAAATTGTTTTCGATATAATATTTTGTTGTGAATCAGGAAAACGGCAACAAATTTATCAACTTTATGGAATTATTAATTAGGAATTCGATCCTTGGAAATTGTTGAAATAAGGCTCTAAAATGTCCACAATGCGAAACTTCAGGGGGCTTTGTCCCCAAAACCTTCACCATGGCTCAGCCCCCGCTAGTTCATTCCATCCCAATCCAGCCACCCCCTCTTATTTTCTAGATCCGCCACTGCTCATACACGACTGAAACTTGCTTCTTTAGTTTTACAATGATTAAACATGTTCTGAGTGTTATTAAGAATCAGGAGTGGGAATCCTCGGATCAGCTGTTTCCTTCTCATGGAACATTGTTTCCTCGCATTTTAATCGTCCTTTCCTCCAAAGTGTGTCAGATGGCACATATTTTAACCTAGGATTTCAAGAATTTCCGGGACCCCTCTAGATTTCCTCTTTTTTTTCACAGTTCACAATTCCCACCCTTGAAGTATTCTTTTTCTTTCCTGAGGAACATAGGATAACCAGAACCATATATTTGACAGCAATGACCAAAATTATTCACAATAATAACCATAATTATTCGCAATGACCATATCATGATCACGATACAGTAATATATCTCAGTTCAGACAATATTGGTCACATTTTGGTGTGAAAGTCGCACCTCCATTCACCTTCATTGAAATCATCTGCTGAGAAACAAAATGATTTGCTATGTAATGGCACATCAACAAAATGATTGTCTCTGCATAGTTGACCAAAAGGTCACAGGGGAAAAGTCACAACTTTTAATTAAAAAATATATTGGGCAATGAAACGGATCAAACACATTTTGTTATCGAGTTTTTGTCAATGTTCTTTGTTTTCAGTGTTGGTGGTTTAAACCATTCTTTTAACCTAGCCACTTTCAATACTCTCCGATGCCATATAACCATAAATAAAATGTGTCGAGTGCGTCGTTGAATAAAAAATTTCCTTCATCTTCTTTCAATACTCTGCAAATCCATACATTTTGTTATAGAAAAGTTGTGATTTTTTTTTTTTTCCTGTACTAAATTGCAATTTTTTCCAGCCACCGAACTACCATGATTATACCAACTGGTCAAAATCCCAAAATCAATTAATATATTGGCCATAGACACAAGTTTGTTACAAAAAGTATGAATAATTATCTAAAAAATAGCTCCGACACTATAGAGTATTTGATATAGGGCGAGACATGGGTTGCAAATCATTAATAAAATTCAATCATTTGTATCCATGTTTCTGAAAATTAGTTCTGTGAATCTGAACTCGAACTTATCCAGTTTGATTACATTATTACTTGATGCTTGTATCTATTGTAAAAATACTTTATGCTTAAACTATCTGGTTTGAAAATGGGTTATGCTTACAATGTGTGAAAAGCAGTCTACTAGACTACAAAAAGTGAAAAGTTTGTTTTGTTTAATGACACCACTAGAGTACACAAATTTATTAATCAGCAGCCATTGGAGGTCCAACATTTGGTAATTTTTAAATAGTCTTAGAGACGAAACCTGCAACATTTTTCCATTATTAGCAAGGGATCTTTTATAATCACCATCCAACAGACAGGATACCACAGCCTTTAATATACCAGTTGTAGTGCACTGGCTGGAAAGAGTCACTGTGCCCACCGCCAGGAATAGATCTTCAACCGACCACGCACCAACCAAGTGCTTTACCAATGGGCTATGTCTCCCCACTAGACTACAAATTCATTAATCCATCGTCCGTCAAGTAGGTGTGATTGGGGTGGGTTAACAAATACAAATTATATTACATAATACAGATATATATTACATAATACAGATATATATTACATAATACAGATATATATTTTAAATGTTTTATTAATATAAGTCATTTGATTACACAATAATACAGAAAAACTTCATCAAACAGGTTTAAACCGTATACTCATAAAAATAAAACAGACTCATACACCACTGTATTTGCCCGAGATTGATACAATGCAATGGTATGACCACTATCAGTTGCCACTCAACATTCACCAAGTGGCAATACAGATCTTTCTTCCACTGCACTACACATGCCATTAGATTTTAACAAAAGGTTCACAATGAATTCACTGCACATACCATTTAACAAAAGATTCACAATGAATGAAATAAAAACAGTATTCACTACACATGCCATTTAACAGGTTTACAGTGAATTAAATAAAAACCATGTATTCACTACACATACCATTTAACAAAAGGTTCACAATGAATTCACTACACATACCATTTAACAAAAGGTTCACAATGAATGAAATAAAAGCGTGTATCTGGCTTAGTACTCGTTATTGCTGTTCTACAACTGATCATGTGGTGGGGGGGTGGGTTTCATATACTTACCATCCCCATTCTTTTATTTAAATTATTAAAGTTTGGCGTTGAAGATGTGGCAGATGCACAAGGAATAAAATAATAATTTACAGTGCCTCCCACCCACTACCTCTCACCATTTGATCATACCCAGAACAGTCCTTTGATGTAGGCACAATACAGAATGCAATCTTGCAAAACCAATATATATCAAAATATTTTAATAATAAAATAAAACCAAGGCAAGCATTGACATCTAAATTTAGCTTAAGACTTAAATGTTTGCATCACAACTAAAAAATACTGAGATAAATTGTTTAAAATTGTGATATTTTGTCAATAATATATATTCAGTATTTTAGATCAGTACTAAAAAAAAACCAAAATAATATTTACAGTATATATATATATAATTAAAGTTAATTTTTTCAAAATAAACATTCATTCTTTTTAGGGATGTGTAATTAACCCATGGAAAGTATTCTTTGAGAACCGACAAAAATAACCCCCACCCCACCCCACCCCACCCCACCCCACCAATGAACAGTTGGTAGTTGCAGCAAAATTAATTCTTTATACAGTTTTAAAATGAAACGGTGACAGGTTTTATCACTGTAATTATTTAAATGTTTAAATTGTACTTAAAACATCTTGTACCACACTTTTGATTGTTTTTCCATTGATAAAGTTTATCAATGGAAAAACAATCAAAAGTGTGTAACACTTTTTAAACCCACCTCTCAATGACCTAAACCTTTTTTTTTAATTACTATTATTTCATTATTGTCCCCAGAGCAATATGGCCATGCCAAGGTTGGGGTGCCTTGAGATCATGACCTTACAATGTCAAAATATCATCACATATACATTATATGGAAATAGTAATATCTTGATATATATTATTAATATAAAAAATACAATATTGTTGAATATCTATAATATGGGAAGTTAAATGATCAGAGTTCAACATGACCTGATCTTTCTTATTGCATCATGCATCAATTATGGGTGAGGTACACGTTGGTTACCACATAAATGTACGAGTGGTATGCATGCTTATTGCAACTGGCCTCGGTGGCGCAGTGGTTAAGCCATCAGACTACAGGCTGGTAGGTACAGGGTTCACAGCCCAGTACTGGCTCCAACCGAGAGTGAGTTCTTAAGAGCTCAATTGGTAGGTGTAAGGCCACTAACCACTAACTAACAACTAGCATAACCCACTGTCCTGGACAGACAGCCCAGATAGGTGAAGTGTGTGCCCAAGACAGCGTGCTTGAACCGTAATTGGATATAAGCACGAAAATAAGTTGAATGAATGGTTATTGCACTTTCGATGTTTTCAGCAACAGCAGATATACCCTTGGGACTATCAGCTGTCAATCAAAAACTTGAAGTCTGCAATAACCATACTAAAAAACCCAACAAATTATATAGCTAATACTGCACAAAAAAAAATGCAAATGCATCTACAGACTTCTAAAAGTATTATAGCTTGAATACTGCAATGTGGCTACAATATTAGCTATATAAAAATACAAAAAAATATAACTACATTAAACATTTTGTGTCAGGAATGTGTATACTGGAATATTATGTCATATACACATGTACAATAAAGCCTTTCTAATAAGTTCACAACCATTAAATAACACCCAGCATTTTAATTTTAAACAAGATGTGGTTTCAAAAACTAGGACTTGTATCCAGGCCAGTAGGAAACAAGGGTTGCTGAGGGCAACCGTACCTCCAACTTGTCCACAAAAATATGGGTTTTTGGTGTTTTTTCCTTCTCTATATAAATATAGAAAATATGGTTTGTGCCCTCTACCTCCTCCCCACCCTCTTGAGATATCGTTCCCAAATAGTTTAACATTCATACACAAGGGAAGTAATTGATGCTGAGCGCAATGTAAATAACAGCAAATACATGTATGTACCATTTGAGAACAACTTATGACATTTCATTTTAAATTACAAGTATTAAAACAATACCCATTATTTTATAACTCATCTGAATTACCACAATGGAATTTAGGTTCTATCCATAGTAACATGGTTGTTGTGGCAAATTTGGATAAAAGTCCCTTGGTTTCAAATGGCCTGTATGTAAATAAATAGCTAAAATAACTTAATTAACCAACATGATAAAAAGAAGTAAACATATAAATGTCAAAATACTATTAAAAATCTTTTCAGTTGTAAATATGCATTACTGTAATAGATATGTATTAACAAAAAATAAAACGTCACCATTAAAATTATAAACATGCATATATTACAAATTGTATACAAATTCATGCACCTTTGTGAAACAAATTCATATTCTAATAACAAATAATATTTTCTATACTATATTCACAAGAATGTGTAATTCCACAAAATGTTGATAAAAGTAATAAACGTGAATTCGGGGGCAATAATATTATTATTCACAAAGATCAGTATTTTCACAAGTGTATATAACAATTTTTGCACTTCTTCCTCATCATAAAAAGGGTACATAAAAAATTTCATTTTTATTTTAAAATTTACTTCAATGGCTTTTCATTTTAAAATATATTTTTCGTTTAAAGGTTATATGCTGGTACACTCATGAAAAAATTTATAATTGTGAATGGCCCCTCAATTAAAAAAATTATATATACAAATACTTCTGATTAATACTAAATGATTTACAGAAAACAATATTTAAAGGTCACAACATAAAGTAAAACAATATGGTAAGTAATTAAATAAAGTATAAACGTCTTCGTTATTTTAAAAAGCTATGTAAAGAAGATGGCAAATACAGAAACGTAATACAACTTGAGATACAGTTTGAGAAATTAAATTTTCATTGCAGCCTCTTTAAATAACAAAACAAAATACCAAATTTTAAACTCTGAGATTGTCCCTTTAAATTTACATCAATTAATCCTAGTCAACAATGTGACTGAAATAGGATCATAGTGCCTGAATGATCTTATGTCCGTCAAACTGTAAAATAAAAAAATCATACATGCAGTCATTCCATTCTCTGATATTTCTTTCAACTTCCAAACTATATCACAATTTCTTTCAATATCACAGACTTTTCTGGTCAATAGATAATGTGATAAGCAGTTACGGGAATTTAATTAACAATGCTCAATTCAAATTCTTATTTTCTGGTCTACTCGTTGTTAAAATCAAAACCTAAAGGGAATGGGTTTTTTTATTTATGAATACTTTTTCTTAATCTGACCATTATAAAAACACTTCCAACTCGAAGCACAAGTAAAATATTGCTAGTTTATACCACTATGCAATACTTCCAGTCCAAATTTGATATGGTTTTATGAAAAAAAATGCACAAAATAAATAGTATTTGGTAAAATGGTGCAATATAATGTAAATTAAATATAAAATACTTTTCTTAAAACAATATTCGTCTACTGAAAACTGACAGCAGACTTTAATCATTGTATCATACTCCATAATACAATTATGCACTTCTACCATTTTAATTTTTCAATCTCTTTTGATCTCGAATGGTGAATGAAATCAAATGTTTTCAGAAATGTGTGAAATTTGAAGGGATAGATGACTTATCCCTATTCTATTAGTCTAGCTTGAAACTGTATTTAAAAAAAAGTAATCTCATTTTAAAAGCAACTGTTTACAAAACAGGTTATCACAAAATGCTTCATGATAGCTGCAATGCATTAAAATAGAGATCTATAGTATGTTAAAACAATACACAATAAATCATTTTATAATACTATCAGTACAATGCACATTATGGATGATTAAGCCATAAAATAATTCAATGAATTATGTATCACAAAAAAGTGCTTTCTAATGTTAAAATACAATGTGTAAATAACACAACTTTTCATAACCAAAAGGTTATATCAATATAAACATCTGTACAACATGAGGATATAATCGTAACCATCGACCTTCAGATCAGTAGACCGTAACCGTAACCTCATGAAACATTATCAAACATTAGTCACTTAGTCAATTTGATTTCCTAAAGTCAGAATTAGCGTATGTACAAAATCAACAAAGGAAATATTTCTAATTTAAGTTTAAATATCACGTTGGTGAGCTTTTATCAATTAACCTCCAGTAAATGTTAAACTGAGTATATGTACAATATTCTAGCAAAGTTAACCTGAACCAGAAGTAGTCATAATAGTTTCCATGTTTGTAACAGGTTATAGGTTGAATTTTTTGCTCAATGACCTAAAAATTTCAAAATTTGGCCCTATGTTTATAAATCTTTTATAATTTGGACTTGGGCTTCCACAAAGTAACTGTTTGTAGTGGCTTAGATCTTGTTGAAGTCTTGGAGTTGAAAGGTTTTATACGGATGGGCCTGGGACTCCTATAATGTTGTGTGCACAAGCTGATCAAGCCGGCATCCTCTCGACAATCCACTTGACAATCTCCGCTCTGATCCCGGTGCCGCCAACCCCATCATCGTCGGGCTCATTGTGAAGCTGGTGATAATATCCCTCGTATATCTATGAAGAACAAAAACAAAAACAAAGCTATGACATACAGATATAGCTCAAGTTTCCAACAAGAGGATCAGTTAAATCGGTCTTTGCTAGTGTTGGGAAGCGGTTGGATTGCATCACTGATCATCGGTTACACAATCAGTTAAAATAACATAAACATAAGAAAAATATGAATTATAAGGACCATGCACCTATTGTGTTAACTAGGAATATACAATAAAAATGGCTAATTTTACCTTTAATAACTAATAACTTTTTTTCTTTATGTACAATAGCAAATTCTCTCCTATATAAGTAGACTGGTCTCAACATCCCCACAGCCAATGGAATGACCCAAAATCTTCTAATGAGTCTTCTGTTCCCTGTTCCGGTCATGTGACTGAAGCTTCCTTCTTTCTCCTTTGCTGTTATGGTCCAGACATCTTTTTTCTTTTTTTTAACTTATGTTAAATCTAAGCCATCGTACCACATTATGATAATTTACAACCCCTCTTACACAGTATGTAACCTTGTGATGAGATATCTCACCCAATGTCAAGCAAGCCCACACAGGTTTATAACTGAACAGCTCCTTAGTAATTATAGGATATTAAACAAGCTTCCGTTTCATATCATATATGTTTATGTCCCGAGTGAAATCATTTTCAATTGTCACGAGCTTTAGTAAGTGACAATGAAAATTATTTCATGAGGGACATAAACACGATACAAAACGGTAGCGAGTGTAATATCCTATTTATTAGCAATAATCAATCTTAATTTATATCACTCAACTTGTTTAGTTGACAATCCTGTACACTTGTAGTGCGCCAATCGATGATGTCATCGTGTGACGTCGAAGTGTTATGTCTCACTTGGCGTTCTAGTGGGACGTATCACTTTTATATGTACCAAGTTATTTTTAACCATATGGGTAATAAAATACATTCTAATGTACCTTCAGTGTTTTGTCCTTGCTTTTAGCTTTTTCTCCCAACTGCTTGGAACCATCAACCTCTGCAAGGGTGTCCTTATCTCCATGCAGGGCTAAGAAAGGAACCTCCAGCTTTTCTAAATTAGCACAGATATAGTCCATCGAGTCCAAAAGTTGAGTTCCTAATCTGAAAAGTCAAACCAGAGGAAAACATGATCTTAACCGATAATAATATTTTGTACAGTAATTTGAAATAATTATATTTATTCAGAGTTGAAAATCTTCCCAATCTTTTTTAAAATTTTAGATATTAAAAACAGAAAGAAAGAAAATGTTTTATCCAACACTGGACTGAACACATTTTTATTTATGGATATTGGGTTTGGACATATTATCCAGGAACACAGAGATAATTAGAAAGAAAGAAATGTTTTATTTAACGACGCACTCAATACATTTTATTTACGGTTATATGGCGTCAGATATATGGTTAAGGACCACACAGATTTTTGAGGAAACCTGCTGTCGCCACTTCATGGGCTACTCTTTCCGATTAGCAGCAAGCGATCTTTTATTTGCACTTCCCACAGGCAGGATAGCACAAACCATGGCCTTTGTTGAACCAATTATGGATCACTGGTCGGAGCACTCACTCAGGGTTTGGAGTCGGTATCTGGATTAAAAAATCCCATGCCTCGACTGGGATCTGAACCCAGTACCTACCAGCCTGTTGACCGATGGCCTAACCACGACGCCGGTAACCACCATGGATCAGGTGAACCCTCTCAGATTAGTGCTACCCACAAATGGTTTCTGTCCTTGCTCTTTTATTGAAAAGCTGACAGAAACTATGTTTTAAGAACCTGCAAAGTTTACTTGAGTTTTTGTCCAATGTCATTTTCGCCCAGGGACTTTAGCTAAATTCAACCCCTTGTACAGTTGCAGTGTAATCTGCTCCATTTAAAAACATTTAATGTAAATTTCTTTATGATTTCTTATTGCATTAAAATGGTTTTGCTACTCTTGTCCTTAAAAGTTAAACCACAGTTTTGTAAAGAGAACATGGACTTAATAAATAACAAGCATTTTAAGAATATTGTTAAACCAATTTATCTACCATCTTGGGCCCAACAAATTTTCATATCTCTCCTAAGTTCAAGGGTCATAACTCTGTCAAAAATCCAAAATCGACTTCAAAGTTAAACTTGATCTGTAACTGTACACGATAAGGTTATAAACACAATTTCAGCTCAATATCTTGATGCACTGCAAAAAAAAACCCATCCGTAAAATGATATGTGGGTCAGACAGACAGACAGGACAAAAATGTAACCCATAGTCCTCTCCAGTTGGAGCAGTCGGGGACTAATAATACTTTGTAAACAGGCCTCTAAAAATTCCAAGAATGATGGTTTAGTTTGCATATCATTCATCTAAGAAGTCTTGTTTTGCTTAACCCATTTTTCATTTGCACATTAAAGTTAGGACATAATTTAGTCATTATGGATTAAACAAAAACAAAATGAGTTACGCTAAAAAAATGTTTTACTTAACCCACAAATGGGTTTACGCCACTTTTCAATTCTCATAGGCCTAAAAACAGGAATACTAAAATGTGCTTGTAAATTATGTGATGTGTTAATTGTAGACTTACTTGACTTTGATGCCACCATGATACACAAGTGGATCGTCCTCATACTTTTTCACCTGCGGTATAGAAAAATATATCCATAGTTGACTACCAAAACTGGTTATGTCTAAAGTCATGGGACTTTTGAAAATAAAGTTGTACCTTTTTATATTTTTTATAAATTCGGGGGAAATACAGTGTTTATTTATTCGAATTACTGTAAATCAGGAAATGTTAGCGAGCATAAAATGTTAATGAATTTAGCGAGGTCATACAAGACACTAATATTTCATTATGCTAAATTTAAAAGATGTACAACAGACTATTTTTTAAATAAATCTTTGAGCTATTGTTTTGTCGGTGATAAACTGACCACACAACAATGGTTACATGTTATTAATTAAATGAAAATGATAACAAACAAAAGTTAATTAGCATGCACATTACAGCAAAAATTTTTGTCTAAGTTGCATAACATCAAAATGATCGAAAGTATTAATTCAGCTGACCTTACAACTTCAGCTCATTTTTTCTTTTTTTTAGTGTCCGATATGATGACTGTGCTAAAGTTTTATATCACTAATAATTTATATCACTTATTTGGATTTTGATAAATTTCAAGAATGCGAGATGCAGAAACTTTTTGGCGTGCCCCTATCCAACTTAGGAGCAACTCTGGGGCGGGAGTCAAGAATGCTAATATTTGATGATTTACAGTACATCTATATAGCTTTACGACACTTCTATTATATTTATATTCCCAAAAAGAAAAGAAAAACTAAATTAGTGCACTTCTCTCACTTTTCATGGAGAGTGAACATAACCAGTTTTGATAGTCAACCATCGATGTATGACATGTTTTTCATAAAATATGTATTAAAAGGCATCAGGAAGACACAAGGAAAAACAGGGAAGAGGGAAAGAGTCGAAGAAGAGGAAGGGAAGGACAGAATGAGATAGAACAGACAGGCAATAGTCTGGAGCAGATTATTTGACACATTCAATATCAAGGATACTAAATTAGTCAAAGAAAGGCTTTAATTGAAAAAGCTGGAGGATGTCATTCTCTCTTGACCAATGGTTATTCTGTATCAGCTTTCATGAAATATTCTCTTTCTTGTTTAAGTAAATATTTTGCAGGAATGATAACAAAATGTCATAACAGACAATTTGCCATAAAAGGATAGATTTGTTTTGGAATAAATCCAGTTATTGTTGCAACTATGTTTAAATTATTTCTTTAAAGGAAAAAAAATAAATAGACAGCAACTCTGAAATCCAATAATTGTTTTAAATTTTAACTTCATCCTATTTATTATTATCAAAAATTGTAATACCGTAAGCATTTAATTTTTTTTTTTTTAATTTGACATGAATATGAAGTAGACTTGGTTGTATAGTGGTTAAGCCATCCGATTTAAGCTGATGCAATGGCTGGTTTTTTAAAATTAGAGTATGTGCTCCAGCCAAGATTGAGTGCACTTCTAGGCTCAATGGGAAGATGTAGGCCTACATATATACATTCATGTCATGGGTGCAATTGTAAGTGCTGTGTCTCCCAAATGGGGAATGATTACCCAGCAAGCACTGCAGGTTCCATATACATGTACCCCAGGTTCAGGTGACACAGAGATAATTTATCTGACAGCAAGTGTGGAGAACAGCCGTGTCAAGTTGTTCCATATCGAAACTGCAGTGTTTCTGCCAGAAAGAAATTTTTGGTATGGCGCAATATGGAACAATTAAAGATCAAGTGACAGCTTTGATATCCATAACAAACATATCTGCGTGGTTGTAGAGAAGTGTCAATGGCATTTCATTTCCATATCGATTTTCAAGCCTACTAAGCCTACTGTAATCAGTTCAGTAAATCTGGCTCTGCCATCGATATTAAGAACTTCTTCATTGCTGTAGCATGCCATGCCCAAGTAGGGACGATAGCAGATTCAAATGTCAGAAGTTGTCGGTGAAGATGTTAAAGAAGAAACAGCAAAAAAGTGGCACACCTCAGACACGATTGCCTATCTTAACGTCAATGCCGTACCAGCTACCGGACGTTAACTGCATACCAATGCCACAGCTCGCTAAGCGATCGCTATGTTTTCAGCGCACGTGGTTCAATAGCTTTCTGTGGCTCCACTTGGATGCCGACGATAGCAGATTGCTCTGCAGCATGCATGGACTTCAATATATATGCATGTTGAAGAAGTGATGTTGACACTGATTTTAAGATCATAAGATGACAATTCTTATTAAACAGCAGACAGGAAAAGATAGAAGGCAAAGCAAAAGTGATATAAGAAAACCTGCAGCCTCCAACTGAGGATCGTGCTTTCTGGAATGAGCACCAAAAAAACCTGTCAACAGAAGCGTAGAAATAGGGAAACAATACTGACACCAAAAGGTAGCATCAGTAACACAAACATATCGGCTGACAGAATTCAACTTGGTGAGAAATACCATTCCCATTTTGTTTCATTTTGCTGACATCGACAACAATCACAATACCAATGATTCACAGCTTGCCAACGATACAACAAACACCACAAGTTTAAAATTTTAAAAAAGGCAGAAAAAAAAGAGACTTGTACAGATTATTTTCAATTGTTTGTTTTAAATAAATGATGGCTGGAGTTAACATACTCATGTGTCATTTTTGCCCGCTATAGTTATTTGCAAGTTTATTATTAGCCATTTACAATCATTCAGACCCTCTGTTACGATATTATATATTTACCACATTAGGATCTCGGCAAACTGCTTTGGGATCAAGCTTCGCAATTGGCAACTGTGGGAAAACATAGCTCAACCACCGACCAATAAACACCTGGGAAAAGAAATCAAGTCACAGGGATTATTAACAATGGTATTCATTACTTTTTCTTAAACCAGTAAATATGGTAAAATGAAACAATTCCAATTCTAATTTTTACCTCGAAAGTTATTCAATTGGGCTATTATGAATGAAAATGAAAGTATTTAGGAAAAACAAATTACATTTAAAACACAAGAAAATGTACCTGCTGAACTGGTTATGACCGAGAAATAACATGTAACCTACCAATCGGTTATGCTGACTACAACTTACTGCCTTAATTTAGACACAGGGGTCTTAAGCTTGAAAAAACATAAAATTTAAGAACGTTTCTTAATGTTTCCAGAACATAAAATGTTCAATGAATGTTTTATAACAAACTGTTGTTTGAATTGAGACAGGTTATGAGGACAACAATTATTGAATGAATGAATGTTTAATGACACCCCAGCATGAAAAATACATCGGCTATTGGGTGTCAAACTATGGTAAAGGCAAAAATAATGTGATGAGGCAACAAAGTAAAGATGTGTAAAAAAATAAACCACAGAATTTTTGGCCCAAATTTTCAGGCTTTTTCCAGGGCATCCCAGGACCGAATTATAAAATTACAAAATTCAAGACACTGCAAGATTTTCAGGATGCGTAAGAACCCAGAGACATCTAAAAAACAGTTTGCTTTGTTTAACGACACCACTGGAG
The DNA here is from genome assembly GCF_016097555.1 of Gigantopelta aegis. Classification (NCBI taxonomy): domain Eukaryota; kingdom Metazoa; phylum Mollusca; class Gastropoda; order Neomphalida; family Peltospiridae; genus Gigantopelta; species Gigantopelta aegis. Next base: position 44,793,105 of record NC_054701.1, read on the forward strand.
CACATTGATTAATTAATCATCAGCTATTGGATGTCAAACATTTGGTAATTCTGAAACTTTAGACATCTAAAATACAGGATTGGTGAACGTGGACACGAGTTAGAGAATACTTGTGTCTCTACATACCTTGAGTGGCGACACTGCTGCAGGGCTCACAATAATTGCTGGTGCTATGAGTATTATGCCTTTAAAGAATTCGGGTCGTTCCAGTGCACACAAAATGGCCATTGCTCCTCCCTTTAAAAAATCGGCAGTTATTAGTAACAAATCATCGCCATGACAACATTTATTCATAAGCATTCAAAATGGGGTGGGGTGTGTGTGTGTGTGTGTGTGTGTGAAGTCCCTTTTAAGTTAGGCCAAGTACGTTTTGACCACCTATCATATATTAAGTGAAGGACATTACTGTTAAGAGAATTACGAAGGCAGCTGGATTTTGCCGAAACAATGTGTAGAAACTGAAACCAAAAAAGCATAGGACCAAATTTACAAAGCCTGTTTACCTTCAATGCTGGTGTTTAAGCATTGTAAATATATGTACCGTATATCTTTGCCTATAAGTCGAATTTTTTTCACCCAAAAATTATTTTATAACTTGGGGGGTCGACTTATAAGAGGGTAAAAAAATTTCACCAAAAAATATTACTGTTTTGGGGATTATTTTACAAGTTTTATTGTTGAAGTATGCCATGTATTTATACTCAAATATGTTAATTTGACATTTATTTTTTATAACCTTTTTTTTTTGGCATTAGAACGGTTTTCGTTATGCGAAAAGGCGTACGATCTCACTCACATGTCAAGACAACAGTCCACTTAGTTAAATTAACAGTCATCACTAATAATAAAAATGTAAACAATACTAACTACCTGTTGCCTGAGTTTATTTTGAAATCTGGTCACTGGCATTAATGGGTTGTTCAAACATGTTTTGGCGGTGATTAACTTCATGAATATTACTGAGATTTCCCTTAAAATAGACTGATCTCTGCAGTTCACTATCTAGAGCAATAGGGACACACATCATTTGGTACAAAAACCAGTGTACTTTCCAGAGTTATCCTCCTTACATGTATTAATATGGCGGCCAAAACGTGATACTTTCAGTTTTATTGTAGTGATCTGTTGGCAGTGTTTATAAATAAAGTTGTTGTCTGTGCACAAAACCATCTGTACAGTACCATACAGTAACAGTCAAACAGCTTTCACTCTCTACTAAGGGAATATTTCGTTTTGATGCTATGTAATAATGATAGTTTGATTGGAATAGTCTGATTATATTGCTATATACAAAACGTGAAAACCGAAGTTTGTAAAATAATTTTCTTTTGTTCAAATATTGTACATTATTGTTCTCATGTGCAGAAAATAAGAAATATTTCAATATTTATAAGTTGTTTTTCATGGGTCGACTTATAAACGGGTCAATAAAAAAATATGTTTTCAGGGCTTGAAATTAGGGACTCGACTTATAGCCGAGATCGACTTACAGGCGAAGATATACGGTAGTTACATGCGTACAAGACAAAAACAGGCTTTGTTTAATATGGCCCAAAATGTTACGTTTTTCCTATTTGAGGTTTTCATATAGTACATTAATCTTTAAAAATTCAGCAACTTTTCATCTTTGTATTAATAAACATAATTTTATTTTCAATGATTCCGTTTATTGCCTGACCGAAGCAAAAAATACAATGTACATACCATGGAATGTCCAATCATGAAAACTGGAATGTTTGAAAACTTCTTCTTCTTAAGTTCAACATGATAAAAGACATCTCGTGTGTACTGTTTGAAGTTGTTTATATGTACGCGATCACCTTCACTTTGTCCATGGCCAACTGTAATATTAAAGAAAATGTTTTATAAAAAGTCAAAAACATTAACATCAAGGCTTTAGACTGCACCAAAATGAAGGTTATAAATGTTGTGCCCAAAATAATCATGACCGAACTACAAACATGATGCCTTCAAAACATTTCACATCATATCCACTGAAAATGTTATGCTTTAATTTCAAAAATTATAAATAATTTGAAATGCATTTCTGAATATCTATAATTCAGCAGCTGTTAATCATATTACAGTATTACAAACAAAAAAACCTGTGCTCTGAACAGCTAACAAGAGGCCATGGACCGTAACAGCTACATGAGCAACTGTTGAAACCACCTACCAGTTCATGACATCCATTTTCCTTAAGAGGTGTGTGCGTGTGTGCATGCGTGCATGTGAATGACCAAATTTATTATTTTATTTCTCTATGGGTCAAGAAAGCTTCTCACTAAATTTAGATGCAAATGATATCTAGTAGCTGTGAAGAACTTACTCCTCCCAAGGCACAAACAGGGGACGCAACATTAAGGAAATTACCAACTTTGATAAACCATTTCATGATCTTTACATTTATGAAGACAATTCGGTTTTAGCATTTCTAGAAGTACATTGAACAAGACTTTTTAAAAATTTGGTTACGTTTTCCCTATTTGACCCTGCTCACCCACCACTGCACTCCCAAATAAATTAAGGCGTATCTTTATATTCAGCCATATCGTTTTATGGTATACCTGACCTATAGTATAGAATAGAATAGATGTTTAACGACACCGCGGCACCTGACCTATAGTACCGGTATTCCAAATTAAAATATTTATAAACCATCAGTTAATTTTCAGGCCAGAGTATAGGTTTTCTATGCTTGACACAATCAAATATCACATATCATAGATATTTTCAATTGGTCATAAAAGTATAAGATTTTTGATGCGACCATATTTGGTGTTTTAGGCCTGTGCCATACTGTACTAAAAAAACATATGTAGGCCTTTTTTCGCATGTCACTCACACAATTATAATTTTATGTAACCCATTTTTTTTAGTGCTAAATTTATTACATGGTCTTGACGGGTTATACAAAAAAGAAATAGATTATCCAAATTTGTTTTTGCATGGTTCAGCCCTCTACATTGCGACCAATTTTTTCATTTGGCACTTAAAACATTTTATATGGTAATCCTGTGGCTACCGAACTAAGGTTTATATAAACAAATCAGCAAGGGTCTTGTTAGAGGATGATTTGGACGAAATCGGTGCTATAGATATATCATTAACCTTCGCTGTGAGAAATCCACTTTACCTTCGATTTTGCAGAGTTAAAAATCATTACATCATTGTTACTATGGTCACCATGACAACACACGGCAACCATGTGCTTGCCAAATAATCGAAGTTAAATAGAGGCCTGACATAGCACAGGTGTAGGAAAGTGCCAAAATGGGGGAAGCCCCCCCCTTCCCACCACACACACAAATATATAAATACATGTGTAGCAGGGTCATTTTAGTACATGTATTTTACCATTGTTTTGTTTTCAGCAGTTAACATGGTAAGCTTTGTACAATTCACCTAGACACAAGTTTTAGACCATCAACTAACACTCTTTCCTTTGTTAGTTTATTTCTTTCACTATTGTTTGCTTGTGCTGGGTTGCTGGAATAAACCAAGCATCATTGAACCTGCAGTTTGTGTCAACTTAATCTACACAAAAACCACCTGCTACACATGTATAAATATATAAAAACTACCGCTGCTGCTAATTATCTAAAAATTGCAAAAACTATAGCTATTTTCCAACGAAATATAAATTATAACACAATTTTTGTTTGCCAAATTAAAATAAAATTCGCCAATTCTTGTCAAAATTCGCAAGTGGCAGAGCTAGCCCTGGGGGGGGGGGGGGGGGGGGGGGGGGGGGGGGGGGGAAGGGACATGCTACCCACTTCCTATGCCAGTGCATAGAAACAGCCGATACACAGGAAGTGCACTCTTTATTTGGTATTCCTTGTAACTTATTGTAAGGTGGAATACTCACTGTGGTCATGTGAAAACACATAGACTTGTCTTTTAGTCAGCTCTTCTGCCAACTGGTCATACCACAAGCAGTGCTCCCCTAATCCATGGGCAATAAACACAAGACATCTGAAGAATAAAAAGTAATGTTTAGTTTTAAAATAACATGATTTCTGTGCAAGTAAATATTCAAACTACATGTACCACGACCTGGTTTGGTGTGAACTAATACGGATTGACTATTTAAAATGCTTTAAAATAACTTTTCTTTTTGGTTCATAACAAAAATTTCTACATCAATCTAGTGTTTTTCTTTAAAAAATAATAATAAAAATTCAATATCTTTTTAACATACATGAACACTGTGTAATATATATATATATATATCAAACAAAAACTTTCCTTCAGTTAACATTGCAAATTGAATTATGGATTTTAAATTCCGTCAGGAGTAAAAACAAAACACAAATTAGTTTTTCTCCTTTAACCCTATGTCGGCTTCAAATGTAACAGAAAAATCAACCTCCATCGAGAGGATTTTAACTACGAACTCTCAGTACGACAAACCAGCGCTCTACCAACTGAGCTAATATAGGAAAATTCCCACTAGTTACTGCCAGTAGGAGCACTTTATACCAACACAGTCACTACTACACACTCCCCCCTCAAGTGAAGCTACATGCCGCAGATCCACCAGGCACAAAATAATAACTACAGTCTCCACATCCACTTCTCTTTCCAAGTAATCAATTCTGAAATGGCTGTTAAAGACACAGATGAGTCCAAAATAATGGACTTGAGTACTCGAGGGCCAAACCCGACCCAGACCAGAGTACCCGACACTTACACTAGATGATAATGATATTAAAGGCATACTGTCACGGATGTAAGGGCTTTTATTTCATTAAAAATGGATAATAAATGAAAATTATATTAATTTTTGAAAACCAAATCTGGCTATTGCATCATCCTAACTGAACCATGATGGAGTGAAATCCATGTCAACCTTCTCAGCAACGTTAGTTTTTTAATTATGGACCATTGCCATAATTCATTTATTTTTTACAAAATATCATTAATAAGTGGGGTATCGTGGTTACATAGGTGGTTGAATAAAGTACATTTAGGGACAAATCAAATTTATATTGTTTCAGGTAATACTTTGTTAGGCCATTTAATAGGTCAGTGATCTGTGACAATATGCCTTTAATAAATAAAGTAAAATAACATTATGCATCTTAATTCCAGCGCTGAACATGGATACCAAATCTGGCCATTATATTGCATTCCACACATTGAACTTTTGTTTTCTCTTCATGTCTTATAGCCGTGTAACATAAACGGCAGTAAGCAAATGGTAAAGTGATGTAAAAAAATATAATTAAATGAGAGTGCTCTTCCTTGCACTGGTACTCAAGTCCTGTGAATGGACTCGAGTCATGCTAGACTCGACCCGTGCCCGAGTACTAGAGTACACATGGAGGCCCTACACGTCACCTACAGTACTAAATGGTTTAAGTTTTAAATTCATATATGGGTCACTGAAAATTATAAAAGCAAGCAAACTGGATAACTTGGTTTCATTTGGTGAGAAATACCAATTATTAATGTTCTGCTTTTCATTTTTAGCTACTGCAACACTAACAACAAGTGATGTTACTTGCTTTTAAGGTAGTTATGCACTTACGGTGATCTTAACGCTACGATCACTTCGTGGAACAGGGCTCAGGACTTGATACGAAATGCCATAGGCCAGACATTTCTCATGAGGTTTTTTTTACCACTGGATAAAAATTAATGGTGTTGGCTGAAGGAATAATTTTTCCTTTTAATTTTTAGTTTAAAGTTATTGGTTTAAAATTGCTGTATACAGGCTCAAAATTGCTGTAGGTGTGTTCTATAGCTAAAATATTTCAAAATTGCTGTAAGTAACACATTCTTATTAAATTCAAATCCCGAATTTAGTACAACTTCTGTTATTTCCCCTACAACAAAGTAAACACACATCCAGCATTTTAGCACTCGAAATTCAGATCATCTTGCGACAGCAATTTTGTACTGTAAATAATGATAAGTAGATGCCTAATAATCATTAAATGCTGAAAATGCCATCACAACAGCTTTTTGCGGCGGCACTGCTTATTTCAGTCACAAATTTAGACGGCTGGCTTTTTATCGGGAATTGAAAAAACCCTGCTCCAAGAGATTTTACAAAAAATTCAATACATTTTTCAGGATAGCACCAGTTGACATCACTAAACAAATTTCTTACTGGAAAGAAATACACCTGTTAAACCCCATAATATATATATTTTTTATTATTCCCATTTTTATTGACATGATATCCACACACAGATATATACAGTGAATATGACAAAGAGATATTTAACTACATGAAAAATAAAGTAGTTAAAGATATATTTAGCTAGAAAATCAAATATATGTGACTAATAATCCAACATACATGTATGAAAAATTCAAAAGGAGACCGAGGACATACTATGATCAAAAAGAAGAGAAAAAAATGCAATCTAAGTTTTAAATAAATTGTGACAAATTGACCAAAATTTTGTGAATTTATCATAATTGCACGCAGAAAAAGCTGTTTGTTTTGTCACATAATAGTATTCAGTCAACTCTTTTTGGATCCATTTTAAACTGGGTACATGTGCACTGAAATGACTTTGAAATATTAATTGTTTTGTAGCAAGTACAATGGCATTATCGGGATCATTATTTCTAGTTTTAAAACCAAAAATTACATTTTCTTTATTAAATTTAATGTTGCTGCCTGTTTTTACATGAATCCAGTTTCTTGCTGGAAAGAAATACACCTGTTAAACCCCATAATATTAATATGATGAGGGAACATCACCATAACCCTTACTCAAGCCCTAAAGCTAACCCTAAATTAACTATATTCCTAACCCTAAAACTAACCAGGGGGAAGTTGCCAATTTTTTCTTTTCTTCCAAAAACCTTTTAAAATGGCTACAGGGTGTATACTACCAAATCAAATCCCATAGACGACAATAGTAACATATGTGGCTAAAACTCCTACCTGCAACGTATCAACCGACATAAACGCCACGGATATAAATACTACCATCCCTCACACTTAAAGTGAATCAGAAAAAATTGAGGGTCAAGCTGCTCGTTTCTGAGATAACGGGTAGCGTCTATGACTACCCTAGTTCCGCACAAAATTCGAGTACTTATTTTTACAGGTACCCCATACATGTTTCAAGCATAAGGCTACTTGACACATTGGTACTAGATGAAATAAAATTGTATATTTTTTTTTACCCAGATGAAACTATTATTTTTTTACAACCAACACACTCACATTTATAACCAATCACAGGACTTGTGGTGTTCACTTCTCTATCAAAAGTTCGGTGCACCTCGAACTTTGACCCAGCCGGAAGTTATTTGGTTTAGTACTACGTACAAACTCACAATAGTACATTTATATGTTTAGCAAAATGGTTAGGAGCTATAGTCCGTCCCATCCTCCTATATCTTATAGTCCATCTCATGTGGGGGTTTTTGTAAATAATTTCAGTTTGGTTTGACGTAAGAAGAAAAGTAAAAGAGTTTTGAAAATAACAAAAATATACTATTTTTGTGTGCAATTTACAAATCAATTAGCTCAGAAATAAATAACTTGTGGTAAATGTCATAGTACGAAAAAATGCATTCTATAGATGTTTTTTGTAAATATTTTCAGCTTGGTTTGAAGTAAGATGAAAAGTAGTTGAAAAAAACTAAAAAAACCCACTATTTTTGTGTGAAATTTGAAATTAATCGACTCAGAAATAAATAACTTATAGTAAATTCCTGTGGGAAGAACTATTGTATTAATGTAAAATAAATATTTGACAAGAACCTTTTAAAATGGCTACAAACTCAGGATAGTCCCATCAAATGTTTATCAAAATGGTTGGGAGTTAAGCTTAGTAGTCACATAAGGACGGGATGTAGCCCAGTGGTTAAGTGCTCGCTTGATGCATGGTCAGTTTGGAATCGACCCCTGTCCGTGGGTCCATTGGGTTATTTCTTGTTTCAGTCAGTGCACAGCGACTGGTATATCAAAGGCTGTGGTATGTGTTATCCTGTCTGTGGGATGGCTGCATATAAAAGATCCCTTGTTGCATGGGATTTACCTCAGTTGAGTGCTCGCTTGAGCTGCTAGCATCGCAGGATCGAACCACCTCGGTGGATCCATTCAGCTGATTGGTTTTTTTCTCATTCCAACCAGTGCACCACAACTGGTCAAAGGCCGTGGTATGTGCTTTCCTGTCTGTGGGAAAGTGCATATAAAAGATCCCTTGCTGCATTAGGAAAAATGTAGCGGGTTTCCTCTGATGACTACCTGTTAGAATTACCAAATGTTTGACATCCAACAATCAATGATTAATTAGCCAATGTCATGATTCAATGTGCTCCAGTGATGTCAGTAATCTGAGTAAACAAAACAAACTTTAGTAGTCACATGCACAGTCAGGGCCCACCCCGTCCATTGACAAATGCTAATTTTTATACAAAGTGGCTGAAACCTTTATTCTGTGACTATGCCAATAATAATAATCAAGGAAAAACTTTGCTAAACCAAAATTTAATGAAGTGCGAGTACTGGCAGTGTACATTTCAAATTTAAGTGACGTAATCCATGCGGCCTTGACTTTGGCATCTCAACTGTTGTGCGACCTTGCCTTTAAAACTGCAAAGGATGGGTTTTCGGTGGAGGTTTTTTCTCTGTGTAGCAACCACCAAGCAAAGGCCGCAACTCTAAACGCGTTTTATCATTTTGCAAAAAAAGCGACCCTGAATACCTACATGTCGATTACGGCTTTACAGTCATTAACGGCCGACTTAATCGTTAAACATCGGTAGTGTTCGTAAACTAGAATGATGAATAAATTTGTTTACGTGAGTCTAGCACCTTAGTTGCAAATTAAAAGTAGTAAAATTATTTTTCCAAATATAGGTTATCAATTTATAACCCTTTATCAGCCATAAACACCATTTATATGTATATGTTATTATGTGCAGTATTTTAAAGAACCGATTTATGTCACTAACATAAATTTAAATCATCGTAAGTAAAAGAATTGATTTATTAAAGTAATTATGATTGACCGGGATTTTTATACCAAGGGACATAACTTTTGAAATTCTCGCCACTAATTTTAAGATTGTTTCTTTCATAGCGCACACAGAATCTCAAACTTGCATACATATTACTATTATAAACAAGACTGATTGATGCCAAAAATTAAATAAATAAATTGCAAAAAAGATTTAATAAGCACAAATCATTTCCAGTCTAGATTTTGCCTAATATTTGACTAAATACAGTTATGGGCCAAATGTTTTCAGTGTGACAGTGGTAAACCAAAAGTATAAATGTAATACATAAACATGACAATTTGGTATATTTACAATGTGAAAATGAAAGACAAGTATGTACTTAAGATATACATTAAATAAAGGTATTGCAATTTGTTCACATATGAATATTTATAGTTCACATTTATTTACCTGTAAATTAATTTTCACCGACAGCCCATCACGACTCCATACTAACGTCTTTCTAGATGCTTTGTTAACCTCATAACAAAACAGTTTCAAAACGTGAATTGATACGTTTAACGCACTCTGATTCAAATCAGCTCTATTTGGATCTTTACTTTCCAGTACAGGCCAGTGGACCTGATTTTAATCAGATTGCGTTTAACGTTTACCTAACAATGTTTATCGTCAGTTCAGTATATTGTCATTAAAATTAAAATGCTAACACTTTGGCAGGAGCAACATATGTAGGCCTACTTTGGCCAGAATTAATGATGGTTGATTAGTTTTAAAGCTAATGTCCACTAATAAAGCATAATAAAATTGCACTTTTCAATGCTTTCTTTATGTCATATTAAAAATACTCTACACCTAATAATTGGTTCCCAACCCAGGGTTTCTGCTAGAGGGAACGCAGGTAAAATTACATGTATGTACTCGAAAATCTCGGAAATTAATGGATATGTTTTGTTTTAATTTTTTAGATAGATTATAGTAAGATAATTGCTGTTTAAAATTTGTAAAAGTTCATTAAATAAAATGTCCAATAAAACAACATTTCAAACCCATAACTACCCAATATATGCCTTTGAATAGATTTAGTTTGTATTACGTAACCTCGAATTATGTTCTGGCACACCCACCCCACCCCATCCCAGTTCCTACGGGCCTGATGTATTTTATATTAATAAATGCAAAGACTACACAATGATATTGTCTATAGGACATATCAGGTGTAAAGTGATTGTCAGTATGTGACAACATTATAATATTTTCCAACATTTCTGTGTTTCTGTGCCCGGCTGTGGACAATTTTGGCAGACGGGCAACAATTTGCTTAATAATTAAAAATACACAGTTTAACCAAACACATTAAAACTTGGAGGATAACTAGCTAAGATAACAGAAAAGTGTGCTAGTTTTTTGTTAAAGTATTATATCCTGCTTTGGTGAGAAGGGGACCCTTTTTAGTAAATTTGCAAAATTGGCCTCTGGAATAGGCTATCCACTGACGTGTCATGTTTACATGTACGCTGAACAAGATTTATGATGAAATATTATTACATTTTGTGTGTTTTTCTTCTAATTAGGTCCATTTGCTTCAGTTTACATTATAAAAGTCATAAAAAAAGTATGTTAAAGGGACATTCCTGAGTTTGCTGCATTGTAAGATGTTTCGACTAATAAAATATTTCTACGATTAAACTTACATATTAAATATATTTTCTTCTTTAGAATGTCAGTGTCTATATATTCAGTGTGTTTCTGGTCGTCTTAATGTTTGTAAGATGCCCAAAATGGATTTTGTCTTCAAATAATTTCGTACATACGAAAAAATAAAATGAAATTTAACCTTTGTCGGAACCAAACTGTTAACAACTACAAAAAATTACTCTCCTACCTTTAATTGCCGTTAGACTTCCTCCAAAGTTTGTCCAGACACAAATCGCAAAAAAAAACCCACTACAAATATATAGATTCCACACACGAGACTGCAACGATGTCGCCGATATTGTCTTTGCTGATTGCATAGGGAAAAATACATGCAGTTTTCTGCCGTCTGCCATGTTGTTTGTTAAATGGAATACTCTTCAAGAGGGGTGAAAGCCTCCAAAGTATGTGACACAATTATTATGAAATCGATGATCTCTAGTGGTATCATTAAAATAATAATAATAATAATAACCCAAAAAAATTAATAATATGACGTCATCGTGTTCGCTTTTATATATCATAACATTTTATGATGTTGTTAGATTAAGTCCTATCCTTTCACCCCTGTTGAAGAATATTCCATAAAAAGTCAAAATGGCAGTTGATACAAAATTCCCTATGCGCTCTCAGCGAAGTCGATATAGATGACATGGTTAGCATCTGGTATGTGGAATCTGTGTCACTGTAATGGTTTTTTCGAGATTTGTGTCTGGACAAACTTTGGAGGAAATATAACGGCAATTAAAGGTAGGAGAGTAATTTTTCGTAGTTGTTAACAATTTGGTTCGGACAAATACTGAAATAGTACAAATATTAGAACATCAGAAACACGCTTAATATATAGCCACTAACATTTTATACAGAAAAATATATTTGATAATTAATTACAACCGTTAAAAAATCTCTCTTTGTCATTAACATCTTAAATATTGCAGAAAACTCAGGAATGCCCTTTTAAAAAAATGTTTCTTGTATGCAGCAGGCTCATATAGTTCATAAAAATAAACTCGAATGTAAATGCAATGTGTATTTACATTCGAGTTTATTTTTATGAACTACAGGCTCATAGCATGCTACTCTGTGTAAAACATTACGTGACAAAGCCTATTTTGCATGCACCTTGGGTTGCTAATACTTGCAGCTTCTCCCCAGTCTTTGCAGAATATTTTCAGTCCATCATCATTTGTAAAACAATTTTCCTGTTTCTGATCTGCGTTGTTATTTTCAGTTGATGACATTATGAAAACAAACTGTTGGCTGGTCAGTGTCACAACTCTGTCTCACGCACCACTGTGTAGGTCACGTGTTTGTAAACAAGTCACTCGGTGATGTTCGTTACCACAAACGAGTGTTTCCGACATCTATCGAGTCTAAACACGGGGCGATAACTCTTAGCTTACTATCATAAATAATTTCATTTTAAAAAGGTCTTTTTTTTATTTTTATAAATTTAACGACACCACCACAACACGCGGACTATTTAATCATCGGCTACTGATTGTCAAACAGTGTGTAACTGCGATGGAACGTAGTTTTACGAGGAAACCCGATACTTTTTTCCATTAGCAGCATGTGATCTCTTTATTTGCACTTTTCCAGACAGGACTGCACGTACCATTTCCTCTGATATACCAATCGTGTAGCACTAGTTAGGACTGGGGAGAGGGGTGGTCAGAAAAATATTCTGTAACTCCATTCATACTCCGCAGGTAAATATCAATGCAGTGATGGTTGTGTACCGGTACTGATTGACTGAAACATATTTCACTGGCGATGTTTTATATATGTGTGTGTGTGCGCGCGCGCGCCATACACACACTTTTTGGCACCTTCCTACGCCCGTGATTTTATTATTTTCTTAAAAGAACAAATAGATTAGGCACAAGTAATACAACTCACTAGGCCTTCTCTATAATACATGCATGTCACGACAGTAATAAAACCAAACAACAACCAAACAAAAAACGTTCATACATTATTTACTAATTAAGGGAAACGTTTTGTTTCATTTATATACAATTATGTACATGAACATTTTTTTAAAATTGTCTTCTTCACTTAGAGCACTTATACCTGTACATTTATTGTCTGAAATTAGACCTCTTTCACATTCCCATTGCGCATGTGCGCGAAGAGTACCATCCCTTGCCGAATTGGACGGTATCGAGGTTATATACAAATAGGGGGGCATGATCGACAGTTGTCATGAGCGTCGTGAGTAGCTTCGTAGGAGCTGTGAATCTCTAGCAACTAACGTACATATTTCGTATCAGATATTAAAATGGCTGCGAAAAACGGTCTACTAAAGTTTACATCGGAATGGTTTGAGACCAAAAGCAGTGAAACATTAACTTAGACGAAGTCTCTGGAGCCGCCTGTCAGGGGTATTTTAACAACGCAAAATTAAAAGATTCATACAGTAAAATTAACTTTAGTGTAATGTGGGTTTTTTACTTTTAACAATTAGAATTATAGTTAAATACTCCAGTGATGTTTAATTCTCCACATGTATCAGTATTTAAAATTTAATAAAATATGCCTCCCCTTCCCTCTAAAACCCCCAACAAAACCCCCAACTCACATAGACCTTTATCACAGCTGTATTTCCCCCCTTATCGTTTCATTAAAAAGACAGTCGTACAACTACTAATCAATGTTACATGTCTATCCACAAATTATTTATTTAAGTATTTATTTTTTACTTATTTATTTATCTTACTTTATTTATTATTTTATTTTATTTTCACTATCATTTATATCAGATACATACAACTTCACTTGAAATAATATCTGATATTTACGAAGTTTTAAAACATATACGAGCTGTCACAGGCGAAAACCTACAACTTAGGGACCGTAACAAAAGTATATTGAAACCAGAGAGACTAAGTCAGTCTGGGGGGGAGGGGGTTTACGATTTCAACATCTCCATTTAGGCTTTTTATCACTTTTGGCTTCATTTGCTTTGAACTTGAAAATCATCATACAAACACAACCCAAAAGGCTTCAAAACACTGGCCAAGGTATTTATTGTCGACCTACTGCCCATGCAAACCAGGATATCAAGGTGGCTAGGTATGTATTACAGTCAACTCTCGTTATAACGGCCATGTTGGTACCACACAGGTCTTGCCGTTGTAACGATCGTAAAGAGTTAGCTCTCTTAGTATGACAAGTGGTTTGGCAATCATGTGTAACACTAATAAATAATAAAGTAATGAAACAAACAAAACAAAAAAACAAACAAACAATTGTTGTTATACATCTTGAGCGTGTTTAGGATGATTTTCTTTAATAAGAGTCACTTCTCTTTTTTCACTTATCGAAATTTGCGTGTGGCGTCGTGTCGCGGGTGGGTGTGATATTTTCTCCCAATAAACAGCGCATTAAAACATTTCACGATATATTGTAACGTCTAATTAACAAAAAGAGACTTGACAGGAACAACTCAACTCTGCATCAAGATATTAACAACAATACAAGTTGTTTAAAAAATCTCTACCTTGCACATCAAGCGCTGGAACAGAGCCGAAAAACGGCAATTGCAACAGCAAAAAAGAAGAGAAAAGAAGCATAAATTATCTTAAATTGCTGGAAAATATGACTTGAGAAATAGGCCAACTTGGAGCTTATGTCATTGGCGTCTGATGAAAGATACCAATGGGCATATTGTCATTGGATGTATAGTTTAATAGTTACAAAGCCTTTCAGAGTGCCTTGGTTGGCCTCATATCACTGTTTAAAAACATTGTTTCACTATGTGCATTCATGAATAAATACTGTTTGTATCTTTTATATTACTACTGTCTTCCTTTGGTCTTTTCCAAACCATGTTCTGTAACGTCAATTTGGATGAAGCCAAAGTCAACTGCCCATTTAGTCTTTTTGAGGGGGGTGGGGGGTCAGAATCAAGACTAAGTGACTTAGTCTCTCTGGCTTCAATATACTTTTGTTACGGTCCCTTAGCAGACGTCGGAAACCGAGTAAACGCGGCTCAAAGTTTGACATCACATGTGAACGTGGAAGTAAAAGTTGCTGTTTGCGTTGTTTGTTTTGAAGAATTTAGAAGATGACATTTTCTTCTTTACGTGAAGATTAGTTTGAAGTAAACATATATCTGTATGTACAATAGTGTTTGGTTACTATTTTGTATTTTGAACATTGGTCGAGATCGTTAACAATACCATCAGCACTTTGATACACAAGTACAGGGAGAAGTCCTATATATCGATATGGTATGCAAGTATCACACGTTTTTATAACGTACATGATTATACATAACATAAAGTGCATCAACCTTTTCAGAGTGGTAGACACATGCAACCCGATACGATCCTAATTTGATGTTTGGTCTAACTTATGAATAGTGTATATAATTTCAGGCTCGTAGCCAGCATGATTAGCGGGGGGGGGGGGGGGGGGGGGGGGTGGGATCGAAATTTCATGTAAACGGAACTCATCAAACGCGAGCGTCGAAGGCGCGGAGCCGTAGATGGGGGGGGGGGGGTGTCCCCAGATATATATACCACTACATAAAAAAGGAAGCATAAATGGTGTTAATAACTATCTTGGTATTATCCTACTTAGTTGCCTGGGTAAACTTTTTACAAAAATATTGAACAATCGACTTAAATGTTGGGCAGAGAACTGTTATATATATGTTGAAGGACAAGCTGGATTTCGCACAGGCATGGGAACAACGGATAATTTATTTGTATTGCATTCGTTAATAACACACTTCGTGAACAGTGGAAAACAGCTTTTCTGTGCATTTGTGGACTTTTCTAAAGCTTTCGATTATGTAGTGAGACAATTTGTGGTATAAATTAATAAAATTAGGAATTAGAGGAAAACTGCTAAATATAATACGCGATATGTATAGATGTACAAAATCCTTTGTGAAGGTCAACGGTTCATTGTCAGAACCTTTCCTATGTGCAACTGGTGTTAGACAAGGGGAATGTATTTATCCTTTTTATTTGCAATGTATATCAATGACCTAGAAGAGGAACTAATTACTAAAGGTGTAGATGGAATTGACATAGGAATGATGAAACTATTTATATTTTTGTACGCAAATGACATAGTTTTAATGGCTGAAAGTAAAACTGATTTACAATTATGTATAAATACTCTTCATGACTACTGCATATGTTGGAAACTTCAAGTTAATATCGAGAAAACTAAGATTATGGTGTTTCGTAAAGGAGGAAGACTGTCTAAAGATATACATTTTAAATATGGAGATTGTCTACTTGAAATTGTTAATAGACTTTCTTATTTAGGAGTAGTGTTTACCCCAAAGGGATCCTTTATTGAACTGCAGAAAACGTTAGTAGGTCAATCACAAAAGGGAATGTTTCAGATGAGAAAATATTTGAATCCATTTATTTCTTTAAAACCAAGTCATGTGTGTTGTATTTTTGATAAGTTAATATTTCCTATCTTATGTTATGGATGTGAAGTCTGGGGTTTTAGCCCGGCAACATACATAGAAAGAGTACACCTAAAATTCTGTAAACAACTGCTTGGGGTTAAACAGAATTGTCAAAACGATTTTGTATATGGTGAACTTGGTAGATTCCCTATGATCATAAATGACACTATAGAATTGTTAAGTTCTGGTTAAAAATTATAAAATCCGATAATAGAAAATATGTCAAAATGTGTTACGATATGATGTTAAATGACATTGTTATATTTCCTAACAAGATTAACTGGGCCATAAATGTGAGAAATTTATTGAATGAAACCGGCTTCTCTGAAGTATGATTGAACCAAGGAGTTACAAACGAAGTACATTTTAAAAAATTATTTACACTGAGATTAAAAGACATATATATACAGAGCTGGCGATCACGACTAGTACAATCTACAAGAGCTGTATTATATCGTAATTTCTCAGATACATTTAGTTATAAGCAATATTTAGACTGTGTGTATGTTGAAAAATTTAGATTTGCATTGTATCAGCACATAGGCTATCTGTCGAAACCGGAAGGTGGGAAAAGCCAAATGCTGTATTACTCGAAGACCGAGTATGTTATAACTGTAACGTTATTGAAGACGAATACCATTTTATACTTATGTGTCCTGTTTATAATACCATTCGTAGAAGATATATTCCTGAATTTTATACAAGAAATCCTAGTATGTTTAAATTTATTCAATTATGTAACAGTGAAAGTGTTCAGTTATTGAAGAAACTAGCTCTGTTCTGCTATAGAGCATTTGAACACCGAAATAATATATTATATAATTAATTTAAAGCTTCTCCAGCATAACTCATGTATAATATTAATATTATTTATTTAATTGTTGTATTAATGAGCTTATCCTCTTATTATTATTACATTGTTAGCATTTATATAATGAAATGCATGTATATATACACCTCCTGTTTTATAATGTATTTACTTAATGTTATTTTGTATGCTCAAGGGCCATGCAGTTGGCCTAATGCAATAAAGAATATATATATATATATATATATATATATATATATATATATATATATATATATATATATATAACCCCTTGCCAAACAATGAGATGATGCCAGTTACACGAACACGAACTTTTGTTGCGAAATATACGTTAACAAGTTGCATTAAGTTGTGGTATGCATGTAAAATGGCCTGGTCACAGAGCCACAACAAGAAACCGTTTGTTTTCAGTCGTACCAATGTATTTATAATAAATGATACATGGCATACTTCTCACATCCCACAAACAGGATAGCATACACGACGTCCTTTGATGGATCATTGGTTGGGACGGGAAATAATCAAACGGGCCGACTGAGGAGGATCGAACTTTCAGCAAATGGAACCTCAGACGTTCTTGTTACGTTATCCCGGTCATTTGGGGACAAGGACTTTTATATGTAAAATCCGAAAAATATGTAAAACTCTCAATCCTGCGTGGGGGGATCGTCCCCCATGCTACGGGCCTGACATGGTACTTAATATGCTTCAAACGAAGTACCTTATGACTGCGCATAATAAACCCTCATGAGTTTATAATAAAGAGACCATCCTGAGTTTGTAACTATATTATCAAGCTGTTGGCTAGTCTAATCTGTTATAAACAAAACTTACATCTTTATTAGGTTAAATAATCTTGCTTCGAATTTAAATAGCTGTATATGCAATACAGTTACTTTTCTGACCATTTTCTGGTCGGTAGCAACCAATAAGTCCGGGGGGGGGGGGGGGAGGGAGAACTATAGCCCCACTTTTATAAACCCGGTTTAAAATATGGTTTTTGAAACCCCCCCCCCCCCCCCACCAACTAGACTGTCTCCCTCCACTACAGATTGTACCCCTCTCCTCCCCCAACTCCAGATATCATTCCTACGGGCCTGATTCTAATGTTTTATATACCATAGCTCAACTTTCATATATATCATTTAATTTTATTCCAAATACCGAATAAAATTTTAAATAACTTGGTGAAAAGAAATCCCAACAAGAATCCTGAATGTATTTATTTGTATAATGCTTTATAAATATTTAAATTATGTTAAATACAATAAATATCTGCATACATACACGCGCGCACACATTAATATTATTTCAGCCCACATCCGATATTTATTGCGTACGAATCCGAACCGATGGTTTGTCGGGCGTTAACAACAAAATATTTTTTATTTCGTGACAAGCAATAATTCACAAATGTCTCCAATAAGTCTTGTTGGATGTTGACAGAATTTTCGGGTTCTCTACTGATAGAATAATTAAACATGGAGATATTCACATTCCTATTGCGTGGCCTCCCATTGTCTATGCCCCCCAACTTGTCCACAGGTCTATTTTTGCGAGATCTCGCTTGAGTTTGCGGTTTGCGTCCTCGAGTTACCTCGCAACGGGCACATGCGCAGTGGAATGTGAAAGAGGTCTATTCCAGAGAATGCGTCTTTGCCTTTCATATAATATGCATTCAAAGAAAAAAAAATTGTTTTCGAAATGATATCCACAACTACACGACGGATCGGTGCCAAGGCCAACTCGATACAAGTCTGCTGGTAAATTACTACACCTGTGTCTTAACTTGGTATGCAATACATTTTCTTTTCTATTACCAAATGGATACTAGTAGTATGGTGCAACGCATAGAACATCGGGTTTTATTGTTTTTTAAAATGAAGATATGTTTCGATAATTTCGAATTTCAGCTCGTAGGTTGTTTCAAACTTTTATTGTCGACTGAATAAATGACGATGTTATTTGTATCGTCAGAAAATAATATCGATACACAGTTTAAGTTATCTGCAATATCATTAATATAATTAAAAATAATAATGGTCCTAAAACTGAGCCTTGGGGTACTCTGGCCATTAAAGTGCCTGAATTTGACAAAGTACCTTTACGATGCTTTCTGTTTAATATAAATATTTTTAATCCTGTTCAGTACATTTCCCGTTATGTCGCAATTTTTAAGTTGATGGATTAATCCTTTGTGCCAAACTATCAAAATCAAATGTCTAACCATTCATAGAACACAGCACACGTGTTCTGTCCAAAGATTCACAAATTTGGGACTATACTTCTAATAACTTATGAACAGTGGTTAGGTCGATAAGCGCACCGATACATTGCATTTGTATGGGTAATAGGATATAAAATAATTGTATAAATGTTTGAATAAAATTCTTTCAAATACTTTTCCAATGCAACTTAGTAACGATATCGGTCTATAATTAGTAAACTAACATTTGTCACCTTTTTTGAAGAGAAGTTTAAAGGGACATTCCTGAGTTTGCTGCATTGTAAGAGGTTTCCGACTAATAAAATATTTCTACAATTAAACTTACATATTAAATATATTAACTTGTTTACAATATCAGTGGCTGTAAATTCAATGTGTTTTTGATCGTCTTAATATTTGTAAGAAGCCCAAAGTTGAAAATGAAGTTTGTCTTCAAATAATTTCGTACGTACAAAAAAAAACATATTTTAGGAAATAAAATGAAATTTAACCTAGTACAAATAATAGAACGACAAGAAACACGTTTAATATAGCCTACAGCCACTAATATGTTATGCAGAAAAATATATTTGATATGTAATTACAATCGTTAAAAAAAGTCTGTTAGTCGATAACATCTTAATAATTGCAGCAAACTCGGGAATGTCCCTTCAACATGAGCTACTTTCCATCGGTTTGAGAATTTTGATGTACACAAAGATTTGTTAAAAAGCAACTGAAGAGGAATTTTGATTGAATGACTTATTTCACTTTGACCCGTTGACTTATTTGTTGCCAATATCTGTATGATGTTGACATGGAGGAAGTTCTTTATTTGTATAATCCTCCAGTATTTGATTAGGATTGCCGGGGCAAAGAGGCTGGGGGGGGGGGGGGGGGGGGGGGGGGGGGGGGGGGGCGCGCAAGAATTATTAAATTCTGTTTCTATAATATACAGACCTGCAGACAGCATGGAAACCTACTCGGGCCTTCCAATGAGCTAAATACTAGGAGTGAAGTTCATATTTTTATCTATTCTATGCTGTTGTTCATACACATAATTTAACCTGGTATGGTACGTATTATAAATAATAAAACTCGGGTAGTTACAGCGGCGTAGAGAGGAGTGTCACGCCCCTCCTACCCCCCCATCAAACGTTTTTTTCCTGTATTAATTATGAAATCATACATATTGTGGGTTGGTCCCCCCCCCCCCACCATATAAAATCGTGAATACGCCAGTGGATAGTTATGCACTCAAGGCGATCTTAACGCTAGGATCTCTTTGTGGAACGGGGCCCAGGACGGATCCAGGGCCGGGTGGTCAAGAGCGTCTCCCCAATCCCACTCACGATGAAATCCCTCCCTCACACTTATTTCAGTGCATTCACTGTAAATAGCCTATACAACTTCTGTTTAGATAGTTGCATGGAGATACCCCCTGCGTATTTACTTGTTTTTTCTTTTATTATTATTACACTACTTTAAATACTTTGTTAATAATTGAAAATGGCAATACCCAAATCAAACCTTTGGGCGTATCATGTTGTGGTATTTTTCGTTTTTTTTTTTTTTTATGTCACGAGAAAAGATAAAATGCATTTGAAACTTTATATTTATATTTAAACAGGCTCTTTGAGAACTATGTGGTTGTATTCGGTGTTAAACATCAAAGAGTAGCATATTATTTAAATTGTGGATTATTTCTAACATTCATTTTGCGACTGAATGTAATTTTTTTCAAATGAGGCTAGAAATAAACTAAACAAATATTAATACACTCAAGGTCAGAATGTTAATTTTTTTATTCTTCTGGATTATCACAGTAATGTAAAACAAAGTAAACACAGTATTGTCAACAGATGAATATTCAATTCAATTCCATACAGTGATAATGTATTCAAAAAGAAGACAGGACCCAAGATGAAACCATGTGGGACACCAGTGGAAATGTTTTTTGTGTATACATTTTGGTTCGTTTACGATTAGCGACATCTCTCTCTGACCAGTCAAATGTTTACTCTTTGTTCCAACATTTACTAATTTGTAAATTAGACCCTTCTGTTAACCTCATTCAAATTGTTTGTTAATGTCACAAAATAAAGTTGTAACTTGTTTTCCATCATGAGATAGGATAATGACAGGTCAGTGCAGATGTGCCTAACCCATATTTCTAATTTGGTTACTCCAAATGTATTTTAAGGTGCCCTTTTCAAGAGTTTGTCCATGTGCCCTTTTACACTGGGTCTTATCCCAAAAACAGTTCCTCAGTCCACCTTCAGTTCTCAACCACTGAATCACAATCCATAGTTTTAACTTGATCTTAATACTTATATCCAGTTAAGGTTCAAGCAAACTCTTCTCAGCTGTCTGGTTACTTGTTATGGTTAATGGGAGAGCAGTCAATTCTTACACTTCCCTAATGAGTCATTAAAACTTGTGGGTGGAAGCCGGCAGTGGGATATGAACCCAATACCTACCAGCCGTAAAATTGATGGCTTTTTTTTATGTCTTCTTTTTTATTCAGAACATCAACATAGTACATATATGTTATATAAATATATAAAAAACCTGAACACACAAACAACTACTCACTAATTCACTCCAACCACTCTTAACAGATTCATTTGTAATCAGATATGAAGGAAGGAAATGGTTTACTTAACAACACACTCAACACATTTTATTTACCGTTATATGGTGTTGGACATATGGTTAAGGACCACACAGATATTGAGGGAGGAAACCCACTGTCGTCACTTCATGGACCACTCTTTTCGATTAGCAGCAAGGGATCTTTTATATGCACCATCCCATAATCAGATATGAATGTGGGTAATACAAAATATAAAAATGGACCTTTTAAAACAGGTGGTTGTGTACTGAGATTGGCCCTAGGGTTAGGGTTGCATAATGGTCTAAAATGATTTCTCCCCCACACCACACCACCCCCAATTCAGAATATATTCAAAATATCAGCCTGAACTATAACAGGTTTTGGACAGAGAAACACTGTAAAGATCACTAAAAATCCAGACATAATTATGCACTATCACCCCTATCCAGGGTCCCCAGCCCCCAATCCTAATATCTCAACTTCATCTGCCCGTCAGATGCATACTTTTAAAATCTAATTCTATCAACCAAGGTTCTGAGTAAATATGAATGTCGGTATCTAATCAGTGAAAGACAACTTATGGTTAATAAACCTAAACATGCACACCCTTTACTATAAACACGGAGTTAAAAATGGCTCACACATTTTCAAAAATAAAATTTGTTTGTTTAATAATACCACTAGAGCACATTGATGAATGAATCATCGGCTATTGGATGTCAGATATTTGGTAATTCTTATTCGTAGTCACCAAAGGAAACCCGCTACATTTGTCCTAATGCAGCCAGGGATCTTTTATATGCACTTTCCCACAGACAGGAAAGCATATTATCATAGCCTTTGACCAGCTGTAGTGCACTGGATGGAACAAGCAAAAATACAATCAGTTGAGGTGGATCAATCCTGTGACACAAGCACCTCAGGCGAGCACTCAACCAACTGAGCTAAATCTTGCCCCTCTGGTTAATAAACCTAAACATACACTCTTTACTATGAACACAGAGTTAAAATGTATTACACATTTTCAATAAACCTTTGCTTATTTTGACAGCAAGGCTTATAAATTATTTTATATCACTAATTATTCATTATTAATTACAGTTTATTTACAATGCTAGACGTTCCAGGTCTGTGAGTTTAGTATTATTTTGACTTCTTCATATACTCCGAGAAATATAGCACCACCAATAGAAATCCAAATCACTCGAGGAACCACTCCTGCAAATAACCTGTCAAAAAGATAAAGAGAACCTATGAACTAATTTCTACATCACTGGTCATTTAAAACAATGTTATTAAAGTGAATGCTAAATAAAAATAGATATTAAAGAAACAAAACAAAAACCACCCTTAAACAACAATGAACAAACATGCATACCAAGTGTCTTCAGTCTGAATTTATTTAAAGTTTTTACCAAATAAGAGGTACATGTCTATTAAAGTATATTCTTGAGCATTCTAATGAAGATAGTCCTACTATAGTCCGTTTGCTGCAAAAGGGAACCAATAAATTGGCATATAACTATATACTGTATAAGCTCAAATATGTATAAAAACATTTTATTAAGTTTTAAGCCCACACCAACTCTCACAACATTTTTTGCAAAAACAATTATGTAAATAAAAAACTTTGTTTACAAATTAACACCCAATTGCAAAGATTAAAGCAATTTTCTAATACAGGGGTGAAGGAAGGAAATGTTTTATTTATTGATGCACTCAACACATTTTATTTGGGGTTATATGGTGTCGGGCATATGGTTAAGAATCACACAGATATTGAGAGGGGAAACCTGCTGTCGCCACTTCATGGACTACTCTTTTCAATTAGCAGCAAGGGATTTTTTATATGCACCATCCCACAGACAGGATAGTACATACCACAGCCTTTGTTACACCAGTTGTAGAGCACTGGCTGGAACGAGAAATAGCCCAATGGGTCCACCGAAGGGGATCGATCCTAGACCGACCGCGTATCAAGCGAACGCTTTATAATACAGGGGTGAAGACAACATGCTGGAGCAGCCAAGGTATGCAGCTTCAACTGCTGTGATCGACAAAAGTAGAATTGCAGGTACTTCACAATGGAGACAAAAAACAATTCTTCGAGAGGTTTTATCACAGGAAAAATTGTCAAAAATCCAAAAAATCCCTAGTTTCTGCCCGTGAAAAAGGAAACTAAATTTAGTTAATCTACAAACCTGCAACACACATTTGGATAAAGTTATAATAGAGAGAAGCTAAAGTCTGTGATGTATAAACAGGGAAATACCTTCTGAAATAGACTAGAGCTTGCCTTGATTACCATTACTTTTCAGACAAACGTGCCTTTTTAGAATTATGAAAAAATGCATTTCAGGGTAAAAACCTGGATGACCATAACAACTTCAGGTGAACCAAAAATTAATAATCTAAATAATAAAATGTAAGTACATCTATTAAACGGTTTTAATAGTAAAAAAATATGTTGCAGTGTTTAAAAACTATGGTCTGTTACTTTAAAACTTGTCAAAACCACATACAGCTTTGGTTTTGTAGAATATTCTTTAACATAATTGTTTTTGTGTAATTAATGTTACATACCCTTTAATGCCCCTTTGCAACCTGATTTGTCTTAAAGTATACAGAATGCTGCCTTGGGCAATCTTGCTGCTTTTCTACAAAACAAGAACAAATATGCTATGTAAGTAGGACACATACAACTGTATATTAAAGACAGAAAGGTGTAATAGTTAAGTCTGTAAAAGTTATCTAATCTTGAAATAGAAGATGTCAATATTTAGTGGAAATAGAACTTTTAAACAGGATTAATACATTTTACAATTAACTATGAACCAAAATATAAATTTTTAATGGACTTTTTCCAGGACCATTTAAAGGATTTTTCTGTAATTAACAAAATATAACAATATTACAGTGAGTTGATTTGAACTGTTAATCTTTTCTTGTGTTATTTTAAATGAGGGAAAATTACATGTAATTATATCAGTTTTCAATGTCCAAAATTCTTCATAGACCAAACTAAAAATTCCACTTTCAAAATATAGGAGATTCTCATTAAACTAGTGACTCAAAACATAATATATTTAAAATAATTAAGAAGAAATCATGAAAGATTCAAAAGTACAGGCTTGTTAAAATCTTGAAAGTTATTGGAAACAGAAAACAAATGAAAACATCACAAACCTCTGCTAACATAATTCTAGTTTTTGCTACATCAAGTGGCGTAGTAATACCAGCTGCAATGCCACCTAAATAAAAATAAAACAACAGCATGTGATTTTAAAAAAATAAAATCATACAACATAGGATATACATGTATATGTCCATGTATAATGTAATGGTCACAGAACTGCAAGCCAGTGTTTGTTAGACAGTAGTAGCATAAGGCAAGATTGTTAAGTGCAGAATTAGCAACCTCTCATTTTTGGTTATGTCACCTAGAACAGATGTGATTGGGAGAGCCCAAATTAACCTCTACCCTATCCCTACAAAAATTGTAAACTTGACTACGATCATTTTCATTGTAAAATTGCCACAGAAAATTGTCTTTGTCATGATTACAAAGAATTTCTAGAGTTTTCAAAAAAAAAAATGAATTTCAAAAATTGCATCATTTATTCAAAATTAAAATAGTTTAAAATTACATTAAGATATTTGATATTTACTGATCACAAAGTTGAAATGATGGTCCTTTAATATCCTGTCGTTGATTTTAGTTATATTTTTCTTTTCAAATATTCCAGGTATGCTGAACAGTGGATTAGGTTCAAACCATATTTCAAGCTTTCTTTCAGCCATAGAGGTGCAACAGTCGAGTGACTGGGCCATATATAAGCTGGAAAGGGAGACTGCCCGATATAAGAGCAAGTAGCTTGTGCAAGCTCGATAAAGAACAAAATGTCACCAAGACGAAACACAGCCTCACTGATCAAGAGCTTCAGCTGACATTCGAACTCCTGGAAGACGACACAGATGAGCATAAAGACACAGATACCACACCAAATGTCCTGTTGACCCTGAAGTATGATATGGGATGGCAGAAACAGTCATCAGGGCAGCGGTATGACAGTGCTTCTGGAATGGGATCAATGATCAGCAACAAAACAGGGAAAGTAGTAGTACAGGCCTGCGGATGTCAACAACACAGTCAAATTTGTGTATTTTGATACAGAAAACACATGTTTGATGAGGAGCATGTATGTATTCAATGCGTATGTTGTACCAAACCAACCTATTCCTCCCAAAGTAACTGACATAACACAATTCTCTATGTTGGGCTCGCAGAAGAAGAAGAAGAAACAGGCTGTTAATAAAACAAGTTATTGATTGATGTCTGTGGTCAGGTACAGTTATTTTGTTACAAAACAAAGTGTACTTGTACCTATTTATGCTCTTCAGTCGCCATCATAGTGCTGGTAGCTGGTGACTGTGTTTGGTGGACACAGTGTGGCCAATTTGAAAATAGTGCATCCCAATAGTGTTACAATTTTAAGAAATATGTCCAGCTTGCTGTTACATTACCTGCCAGTGCTCCACATATACCAGACTGCCATGCAGTAATGGGTACACCTGATTCTCTGGACCACAGAACCTGGAAACGTAACAAATATGTCATGAGATATTGAATGAAACTGTATTCACTGAAGACAAAAACGAAAATGATATATAAAAAAAAAAAAAAAAAATCCCAGTAAAGTCCAGATGTTACCCAGAACTGTTATTTCAGTATCAACGCACTAAACTCTCTGGGCCGAATTTACGACATCTGTTTTTCTTAAACGCAGGTGTTTATGCACTGTAAATGTATGTAGTTACATGCCTGTAAGTCTGTAAATTCAGCTTATTATCTACAAGTGGATCACTACAGTCTAAAATGCTCAAGCTCAAGCACGACTCCTTTATTTGCTGTTTTTTGTTACCTTTTCCTCTTAAAGTACTTTTGTCTCCAATAATTAAATACAGTAATCATTAAGCAGGCATATGCTTAGAGGCTACTTTTGACAGTCTGACACTTTCACAGGTGACTGTTTAACACAGGTATATCAACTGGTGAAGATCACATTTGAGATGTCATACAAAAAAGGAATGGAACAGAAGATTTGTTTAATGACATCTCAGATCATTTTAATGTGTGGTTATTTGTTCAGTTGATCAATGCATGAATGAATGAATGTTTAATGACACTCCAGTAAAAACGAAAAATACACCAAATTAAAGAGGTTAATTGCTCCAGTAATAGAGATTATTAATCCTGATACGAGTTTCATAAAATCAGTACAATTCACAAGCAAATGTGATCATTTCTTTATTATTCACATTATCCATAATATTATTTTTATGAATAACAAGCCAGGACCATGTCAAAACATTTCAAACGTAACTACAAGGAGACAACGAAATGATGTCATTTTCAGAAATGACATCATTTTTGTTAAGGATTATACAGAGCTAAAATTAGGGAAGCTGCATTATGTTATGATGTCGCTTCCCACTATTACGTCATTCGTTGTGCACGTGAAATCATTATAACACGTGTGTCATACTGGATATATTTTCCTGTATATCTTGAACTATGTGGATAATGAATCATGTTATAGCAGTAGATAAAATATGTGATAATGTGTCGATAAAACCCCCCATTCCATTCCATTCCTTTCTTCTATAAATATTTAGTTTGCCATAGCTACATGTATGTAGTTAAAACTCTAGAACTCAAACCTTGAAGTACTCCCACAGTGGAAACTGTATAAATGCAAATGGGATTTCTCTGGATATGGTGCTGATGTACCCTCTGTACAAACCAAGGAATCCCTGCAATAGAAATGCAGACATATTATAAACTTTACACTGTTAAGCTGCTGGTGCAGGACTTGGCCTAGGTGTAAATTGGTATATCAAAAGCCATGGTATGTGCTATCCTGTCTGTGGGATGGTGAATATAAAGGATCCCTTGCTACTGATGGAAAAATGTAGCAGGTTTTCTCTCCAAGACTATATGTCGCAATTACCACATGTCTGACATCCAACAGCCGATGATTAATAAATCAATGTGCTCTAGTTATATAAAACAAACTTTAACTTTAACCTTTTTAAAGCAGCAAAGTCTGTGCCCACATCATCTTCTCCCATATCAAACTTAAGGTACATTGTCCTCTAACAACATTATACAGTTTCTAGCTTAGAATATTCATTTCTATACACTGTGTATAGACTATACACACAAAGGCATGTTCTGAGTTGTACAGTAAAACTTGTCTAAATTGGATCCTGAGCAAACCAGAATCTTGTCAAAATGGGCCAAGTTTCTATGTCATGAACTTTCTAAATTCTAAAATGCGACCCTCTAAACATTCACAGTGGTTTAGACAGATTTCACTGTAATAATTTTAAGGTAGTGTCTTGATGTGACAGTATGGCAATTTCAAAATGAAATATAATATATAATAAGGAAGATTGAAATATAATACGTATTATGTACCATACTGTGCTGCAAGAGTACAAAATACATTATAACAACAAACATGTCCATTAGTCATTTGGTTGCAAAAAATGATGCCAAATGTTCCATGTACCTTGCGTATAATGGAAATTAGGTATTTTAATTCACATTATAATGTCTTTTGATAATAATACTGTAATACGGTACTGTATCAGCACAAATGAGCAAAACTGCAATATACTGAAATAGTTTAAATCAGTTTCATACCATCATACTCTCACCTCAGTTGCGACTGTCTTGCGGAATGCATTAAATGAAGTGGATGAGTGTTTGGTCTGAGTCCGTTGTTTCACTACTTCCACTGGAACTCGTAACAGACAGGCTGTCTAAAAACATCAACAGGAATTAGGTTTGTCATAATATCAGCTGGTACCATGAACCCATGTCCTACTTAATGTACATGTATGTACATGCATATAGGTAACTACAGTAGGCATCAACATGTCCTGTAATTTTTGGGCATAACTCTTTTTTAAACCAAATTACTGGAGCAGGATGTAACTCATCATTGTTAACGTACTTGCCTGAGATTAATAGACTCCGTCATATGTGGTCATGTGTGATAGAAAAAGTACACCCAAGGTGGTGGAAATTTCGACCAGGGACGAAGCTTGTCGAGTCCCAGGGTTGAAATTTCCAACACAGAGGGTGTACTTTTTTTGATCCCATCCCATCCCATTTTTTGATCCCATCCATTCGATAAATAAACCATTATTTTACACGAACAAACAAAGATGGCTAAAAACAATTGACCATTTTATCATAAATAAACTACTCTTATCATATTTGCAGCATTTGTTTCATGTGTTAAATATAATTTAACACTACAAATTAACAAGATAGCTTTTATAATGACGGTTTTAATAACAAAATATTGATCCCAAACTAACCAACTTGCATTGATAAATTGAATGACGTCATTGCCCATTTATTCTGTATGGTCTAATGTCATGGAATGGGTCCGTCTTGCATGGCTGGGATGGGAGAAATTTCTTTCTTTCTATCTTTCTGTCTTTCTTTCTTTCTGTCTTTCTTTAATATTGACAACATAAAACCCTTCTTGCAGTTCAAAATTGCAAAATACATTAAAAACGAAAATGCTATGGAGACTATTTTGTGACAGCGTTTTTGTTTTTTTTGCCTCTAGTAGCACTTTTCTTAATTGCCAGGTTTGGGTATGTGCTGTCCTGTCTATAGGTAAGTGCACATAACACATTTTATTAATAAATGGTAGTTGAGTAAAGGAAAAATAAGAGTCACTTACAACTTCACCAACTGAAGCAGCAATCATGTGTACTACTGGAGCCAAGGATTGTTTGTCTGTGGAGTGGAACGCGGTCTTGATCACTTCATAGGTGCTAAAGAACACAGCCGCTAAAAACAGTATTAGTAACCACTTTAAAGACTTTCATCTTTGTTTTCTATCAACCTTTTTTTATTTTTTTTATTGAGATTATTATATTAAGTTTGAATCTTCAACTACATACAACACAATATTAGATATATAAACTAAATTTTGCCTGTACAATATTTTTTTCTTCTAATTTTTCAGTTATTATTTTGTTTTGATGGTGTAAAATTATAGCTGTCTGCAGCCAATATTAAAAAAAAAAAAAAGATTTCGATAATTTTAAAATATAATATTGGGCTAACAAATTGTTCATGAATTTTTATTTTTAATATGCTGTATTTTTCTTACACAAATTATAAAAAATCCGCAATAAATTGTTTTATAATTTGTGTAAGGAAAATGTAATAATTTTTTTAATAATTTGTGTAAAAAAAATACATGACAATTATAATAAAAATTCTGTGGAATTAAATATCTTGCTGGTTTTATATTTATATAAATAAATAAATAAATAAATGCCATCAAGATGAGATGAAAATTGTCCTTTTTCAAAATAAATGATAAGTATTTGAGAAGTTTTGTTTTTTTAATATATTTTGACTGCTAGATGTTAGGTTAACCTGTGCTCTCCAACTTGTATATCAAAATCTGTGGTATGTGCTGTCCCATTTGTGAGAGAATGTATATATAAAAAAAAGATCATTCAAACTGTTGCTATATGGAAACAGTGGTGTTTTGCTGCTCTAAAATTCTAGATTAAATGTTATAATTACCATTTGGCTTCTTTCTTTTTTTTAAACATCTCAACCAACATAGAAAAAATATTGTATCTGCTGCAGAGTCCGCATGTGACACACAAAATTACCTGTTGGAGCTGATCCTAAAGCAGCTGAGGCAAGCCCCGAGTAGATCCCACGAAATCCACCCGACTGTGTGAATCCATGATGACTTTGTAACCGTGTCTTCAGTGTGTCAATCGGAAACAGAATCACATCCACCATCGTCCCAGCTGATCCACCAGCCTGTCAGAGAAGGAAAGACTTTTCTGCCGCTGACATTCATATTATTAATTACTACTCATATGGTTAAAAATATCTTGGTACATATCATAGTGTTATGTCTCACTAGAACTAGTAGAAGATGTAACATCTCGATGTCATACATCTGGTGCACAATTCAGGACCGTACGTTAATCAAACAAGTTTAATGATATAAATTGAAATTGATTAATGGGTAATAAATAGGATATTAAACTCGCTACCATTTCGTATCGTGCTTATGGCCCTTGTGACAATTGAAAATTATTTCATCGGGACACAAAACATGTATGATATTAAATGGAAGCTGTTTCATATCCTATAAATACACATAATGTATTACAGTCTGTTTGCATGGAGTGGGAGATAGCCCAGTGGCAAAGCACCCGCTTGATGTGCGGTCGGTCTAGGATCGATCCCAGTCAATGGACAAATTGGGCTACTTCTCGTTCCAGCTAGTGTACCATGACTGCTATTCTGTCTGGGATGGTGTTTATAAAAGATCCCTAGCTACTAATACAAAATTGTAGCATGTTTCCTCTCTTAAGACTATATGTCAGAATTACTAAATGTTTGAAATCCAATAGTCGATTAATAAATCAATGTGCTCTAGTGGTGTCCTTAAACAAAAACTTGCTACGTAAGGGCGGGACGTATCCCAGTGGTAAAGCACTCGCTTGATGCGCAGTAGGTTTGAGATCCATCTCCGTCGGTTGGCCCATTGGGCTATTTCTTTTTCCAGCCAGTGCACCACGGGTACCAGACGTTTCGCCCCCCAGCCAGTTCGCCCCCAGTCAATTCGCCCCCAGGTCTGTTCGCCCCCAGTCAGTTCGCCCCCAAATAGGATGTCAGTTCGCCCCCACGTGCATAACCAGTTCACCTCTACAAAGGTACCAGTTCGCCCCCAGTCAGTTCGGGTCATGTTCCTGGCCTGGAAAGTCATGAAATTTTTATATTGGTCATGGAACGGCCCGAGTGTAATAAAGTTCAGGTCAGGTCATAGGGTTTTACATGCATATTCAGAACAAGCTGTTGTAGCGCACGCCTGTCACGGGCCTCCGTCCATGGTTACTAATTAGTGGCCAAAAGAACCCCCGCAATAATCCCTCAGTTAGAATAATGCTCACCAGAAGAGGCCATATCGAATTGCTGTTCAAAGCCCTCTTAGGTGTTAGCCGAATATGCATAATCAGCATGAAGGTTATGTAGCTGATTAGCCATTGTTTTATTTCTTTCTTCTTAAAACAGATCATATCTGGCAGGAATGGATGTTTTAATAAATGTTGATGTGGTTTGTGAATTTGTGAAAAAATGTCGGTGTCTACTC
This sequence comes from Gigantopelta aegis, assembly GCF_016097555.1. Classification (NCBI taxonomy): domain Eukaryota; kingdom Metazoa; phylum Mollusca; class Gastropoda; order Neomphalida; family Peltospiridae; genus Gigantopelta; species Gigantopelta aegis. Next base: position 44,825,049 of record NC_054701.1, read on the forward strand.
TTATTCAGCACCCTACGTTTAATTACATCTGAAAAAAATATAACCCTGTATTACAATTCTTATGACTCATGATCAGTCCAAATTGTGGAAGGACAACAACCCCTCCCCTCTAAGAAAAGAAACACACACAACACACACACGAACACACTTTAACATCCTCTAAAGAAACAGTACAGTAATTGTTTAAAAATAACAACTAACTGGGGGCAAACTGACAAATATTTGGGGGCGAACAGGCAAACAGTTGGGGGCGAATCGTCTTGGGGGCGAACTGGTACATGGGGCGAACAGGTCAAACTGGGGGCGAACTGGCTGGGGGGGCGAAACGTCATGGATTCGTGCACCACTACTATTATGTGAAAGGCTCTGGTATGTGTTATCCTGTCTGTGGTATGGTACATATAAAAGATCCCTTGCTACTAATGGAAAAATGTTGCAGATTTTCTCTCTAAGACTATGTCAAAATTATGAAATGTTTGATATCCAATGATTAAAGGGACACACCCTAGTTACGGCTAGTTGTTAACCATTACGGCGTTGTTTTTCGCTATTAAACCCATTTTTTCACAAATAAAATTTAGAATATACATTTCCATTCACCTGAAGTGTTTTTTTGTAATCCTGGTAATCCTGGTGTTTGTAATACCCCAAAATGCATTTTTCGTATTTCTGAAAAACGGACTCACGTTTGAGAAAAAACTGTTGAGCAAACAAGGTCTAATCTATTTTTAGACGGGATATTTTCATTTCAATGTCACAGACGTTGGTATACCACGTGACCGTTATCATTTTGGTTCGGTTTGTTTTCTCGTGCACGGTTCGCGCAATCAACATCCGATTTGTTGTTCATTTGTGAGATTTTTCTTCACAGTTCGTGAACATTTTCAGTAACAATAAAGTTCAGACAAGTAAGTATCTCAATACAAAACGTTACAAACCCTTAAAACCAATAATTTTGCTAAGTCTTACGATATCTGGAGAGGGGATACAACCAGGACAGAACAGTTGGAACATGTCCAGGAGAGGTGAAAAGAACGCATCCCAAGTCTGTAAAATTTGTCGTGACGTAGGCATTGTTGTGCTTCGAGCGACATCTACCGGTGACATCAGAATACAAACTTTCAAAATTATTTCAAGCAATTGGGACATGGGGATTCCCATGGTATTTATCGATACAAAACCTGCTTTTTCACTCCATTTGATAAAAACGTGATCTAAGTGTGTTACAGGTTTGTAGATTAACCAAATTTAATTTATTTTCGCTGGATGGAAATAGGTTGTGCGGCTTTAATAAATCAATCATTCAATGTGCTCTAGTGATGTCGTTAAACAAAACAAACTTAAACGATTGCTACATAAAGCTCTAAACACACCAAAAAAAATTGTCACGGTAAAATGACCTTGCCCTCTAAATTGCCAACTTCTAAGTCTGTGGACGTAGATATTTCGGCTTTTGAGTATTTAATTTTCATTAGAATTGTGCTAACATTTAAGTAAACATTTTAAGTAAATGTGGTATGAGACCATTGATTTTAAAACCTTTTCCCCCCACTGAAACTACATGATTAATGAAAGCGAACATTTTCTATTAGGAGTAACTTACAATCAAAGAATTTCGAAAGTCTTTTGCATTGTTCATTGTTTTTACACGTATTTATCATGGTTATTAAAAGTAAGACATGTCACATGGCACCAACAAATGACAGACAGCATGAAAACTCCAGTCTCGTTATTTACGTCGTTTTTGGAAAATCGTATTGTTATATCGAGACTCAACGCGTGTGGGATAAACAACGTGTTTTTGTTGTAAATGAAAAGTCATGAACGAAAAACAAATTGAAGTCAATAGTGATTTTAAAAGCATAGCTGCGTCATGGTTAGGGGTTGATCTTGCCGATCTGAAAACTGAAAATAGAGCCGATTTGGATGACGCCCAAGAGAACACAAGTTTTTTAAACTCGAAGTATGCTTTCAAGTTACATAACATTGTGTATTGATACATTTAATATAGTGCCAAAAGTTTATGTAAGGAAATATGTTATTTAACGACGCACTCAACACATTTTATTTACGGTTATATGGCGTCGGACATATCGTTAAGGACCACACAGATATTGAGGGAGGAAACCTGCTTCTGCCACTTCATGGGCTACTCTTTTCCATTAGCAGCAAGGGATCTTTTATATGCACTATCCCATAGACAGGATAGCACATACCACGGCCTTTGATGTACCAGTCGTGGTGCACTGACTGGAATGAGAAATAGCCCAATGGGCCCACCGACAGGGATTGATCCTAGACCGACCATGCATCAAGTGAACGCTTTACCACTGGGCTACATCCCGCCCCTGCCAAAAATTTATGTAACGTTACTGGGTGTCCAAGTTTTATTTCGTTTGTAACAATTTTACGTATACATATACCGTCTTTGGGGGTAAGACATATGTTATTTATTTTGCAGTGGATTGGCCAATGTCACGTTTTACATTCTGAATTTCTTCCAATAAAAGACAACATTTTACATTTGGAACACCACTAGTCCTAGTTCACCAAGGTAAACATCTGTGGTCTGTTTTTAACATTTTGACATTTATTGGACCTCCACACAGCAATAAACATCACAATAATAAATATTGTGCCGGATACATTTATCTTGGTGAACTACACTAGTGCAAAGCTTAATACCACGGCCTTTGATATACCAGAGTGGTACACACACCAAGCAGGCATACGAGTCATTGACTCATAGATCAAATACTTTTTCATCTTGAGAAAATGTGAATATAATCGTTTCTTTGTGTGTATGTGTTCCACTCTCTGTCACTATGATGATTGTCCGCAGCCCAGTGGTAAAGCGCTCGCTTGATGTGCAGTCAGTCTGGGATCGATCTACATTGCGCTATTTGTCGTTCCACCCAGTGCACCACGACTGGTATATCAAAGACTGCATGTGGTATGTGCTATCCTGTCTGTATGATGGTGCATATAAAAGATCCCTTCCTACTAAAGGAATAATGTAGCATGTTTCCTATCTAACTATGATAACATTACCAAATGTGTGACATCCAACAACGAATGATTAATGAATCAATGTGCTCTAGCAGTGTTCGAGATTAACGGTATCCCGATATCCTGGGGATACCAGAATTTAATTTTGGATACCAGACTTCAAGAACCCAGTATCCCACCGGGATACCATATAATACTAAATTCTCAGGTGGGATACCAGATTTTGAAATGTTAGTATCCAACTGGGATACTGCCCCAAAATTTTAATCTCGAACACTGTCTAGTGGTGTTAAACAAAACAAAAATTGATGATTGTCGGGCACTTGTCATATTATCATATGAGACAGCCCCTGGAAGAGGGAATCACTGAGTGGGCGATCATGTGATGTTAAGTCACGATATAGATCAGCGACCTTAGAATTCTGCTGTCCGAAGTTTGCCGAAGCTAAGTTGAATGTGAGTGCGGTCGCGTTTGTTTCTGTAGTGTGTGTATTAGTGATTAATATGTGGATTTTTAAAAATCAAGGAACTATAAAATGATCAATGTAAAGGTATTTGATGTCAAACATAGGATTGTTGTGGTATTAGAGCGGGAATCATTGACTACTCTTTGGTGGGCAGCAATTGCAAAACAGTTACATAGCTTGGTCTCTGACTCTAATGAGAACGTATAACCTTCCAAATGTCCACAGGGCTTCTAGAATTTTTATAAAATCCACTAGCCATGGGATCAGTGATTTAAAAAAATTACTAGCCATCATTGAAAATTCACTAGTCCCTACTTTATTTTAAGTTAATACAATTTGACTAAATAATCGTAATAATCGGATATATCACCTAAAAGGGGAGATAAAGCTTAGAAACACTAACATTGGAGGGGGGGGGGGGGGGGCAGGATATTTATATTTACAAAATAGACTTAGCAGCAACATTTGACTAACAACAATTTACTAGCCATCGGGCATGGCATTAGTAGTTATTTACTAGTCCAACATTGAATATCACTAGCCATGGGAGCGGGGCTACCATAATCTAAAAGCCCTGGTTGTCTAGCTTTCTTACAGAGTACTCGGGCTGTAATAATATGTATGACATTGCCATGATGTTAAAGTCTCAGACTCTGTTAGATTTAGAGTCTTGAGTCTTAGACTCTAAATTTGTAACTGTTTTATAAGCACTGGGCCAGTAGTGATATAAAATGTAGTAGTACATGTAGTTCATGTAGAGGTATGTTGTGTTGTACTATACTCTTAAAAAAAAGTAGGGGAACTCTAATAAGAATTTACAATTGACAAAATTGTAAAGTATATTAGCTGTGGGGAATGGTTATATGATAATAGTGAATTAATTGGGCAAACATTACAACTAGTAGTTCAGTATTACAGTATGCTTTATGACCACCAAAGATCATGAAGGACGATTGGGGTCAGAAGTGAAATTTGAAAGTTGACGGGTTTTTTTTATCAGTAAATTGCAAATTCAAACAATAAAAATTACTAAAGGTAGTACTAAACCAAATAACTTCCGGCTGGTTCAAAGTTCGAGGTGCACCCAACTTTTGATAGAGAAGTGAACACCACAAGTCCTGTGATTGGTTATAAATGTGAGTGTGTTGGTTATAAAAAAAATCAGTTTCATCTGGGCTAAAAATGTATGCAATTTTATTTCATCTAAGTACCACTGTGTCAAGTAGCCTTGTGCTTGGAACATGTATGGGGTACCTGTAAAAAAAAGTACTCAAATTTTGTGCGGAACTAGGGTAGTCATAGATGCTACCCGTTATCTCAGAAATGAGCAGCTTGACACCCACTTTTTTGTGATTCACTTTAAAGGTGAGGGGTGGTAGTATTTATATCCGTGGCGTTTATGTCGATTGATACGTTGCAGGTAGGAGTTTTAGCCACATACTAGTATGTTACTATTGTCGTCTATGGGATTTGATTTGGTAGTATACACCCTATAGCACATATTCAGTGCATAATAAAACATATTATGATTTTGTGATTTTTTTAAATTAAATGATACTGGTTGATTAATTAGCCGTCACTGGACCACGCAAGTTCACAATGACCTTGACCTTGACACTATTCACTGTACATGGCTCTGAATGGAGTTTGAATCAAAGTTAGCACTGAGGAAAAGTTGGTTTTGGCCTATAATTCATACTGTAAATATTTCAATAATTTCTTTTTACATGGTATTTGACTTGCCATATACAACTGATCTTAAATACGGTGCTTTATATAGGCAACCTGAATTAAGATTTTAATAGCAGTTTATTTTTATATTAAAAATAACATGTGTCAGTAGTGGGTTAATGTCTTTAGTTTCCATTAACATAGTTAATTTTTCATGTATGAAATTCTGAAAACTCAAATTTGTAAAGAACTCGATTTTTATTGTAATTTTGACATATTTATAGGGTGCTAAGTTATATTTTAGACAAATTTGTAGTTTTATGCAAAATATAAAATAAATTTAAAGAAAAACTTCACCAAAGACATAATTAAATTTGTTGTCACTATTGTGCCTTCTGTTCTTAGTTATACATAACAATAAGCTTGTTAAACATACCTTTAGATCTCCAGATCAAATTTTTTCTTTTAATAATCACTTAGTTTGCTCTCATGAAGACCATTTTAGGTTTATACTAGATTCAGAACCAATTTTTTTCAGATTTGATTATCTGCCTTGGAGTAAGTGGATAATTTATTTTATTGTTAAAGCTGTATTACCCAGTGTTACTAGCTAAATAAAATGCTGGATTACTGATCGTAGGAATACATCCAATATACATATTGTATTGATCTGGATTAGAAAATAATGCCAAAAAATAGATGTTCGGGTAATTATGTCATTTAAAAATGTTTTTTTCAGTAATTAATCAAAAATAAATGTGTGAAAGCTGGATGATAATTCCAGATATCACAAATATTAAAAGCTCCAACTACAGTAGGCTACAAATAAAATATAGTCAGGTATATGGGTGGTTCCCAATGGTTTTGTTGGTTCATTGTGAAAATCAGCATGGCCGATGGATTTAAAATTCCCATACCTGGTAACTTGAAGATGGCCACACCCTGCATACAGGATTTCCTCCCAACACTAATGTCCAGGACATTAAGTCATTACTTTATACAGGTACAGTCATGTTGGTGTTTCCTTCCTCAGACACTGCATTTTTTTTAATACTGATATTTCTTTGATGTACCTGTTCAAGTCTCCTTATCTAGGGGTCAGTCAAGTGCATGTATTTTAATGGAATACTTTAAAGGAGTAGAGGTACTCTGACTATCTTTGTTGTCTCTACATATATACCTGAGTACACACACCCAACTGACAGTAAATATCTTCAGGAGTTTTATTTTAAAACACTTTGTTGTTTAATATGACATATTGCATTTGTACAAAACTGTATACAATATATATATGAGGTGTACATTATATTAGGTTGCACTGTAGAAACAACAGTTTCAGTGAGGCTGTCACTTTATGTCAGAATACACCAAATCCTGGTTGTCATAAAAACACATAGCTGGACACTTTTTGAAAAATGTATGTTATCAGTATAGGTAGTACTAAACCAAATAACTTCCGGCTGGGTCAAAGTTCGAGGTGCACCGAACTTTTGATAGAGAAGTGAACACCACAAGTCCTGTGATTGGTTATAAATGTGAGTGTGTTGGTTGTAAAAAATAATAGTTTCATCTGGGTAAAATAAATGTGCAATTTTATTTCATCTAGTACCAATGTGTCAAGTAGCCTTGTGCTTGAAACATGTATGGGGTACCTGTAAAAAAAAGTACTCAAATTTTGTGCGGAACTAGGGTAGTCATAGACGCTACCCGTTATCTCAGAAATGAGCAGCTTGACACCCACTTTTTTGTGATTCACTTTAAGGGTGAGGGGTGGTAGTATTTATATCCGTGGCATTTATATCGATTGATACGTTGCAGGTAGGAGTTTTAGCCACATATGTTATTATTGTCGTCTATGGGATTTGATTTGGTAGTATACACTCTAAAAACAAAACAATAAGAACTGTATGATCAACAGAATGAAAAAACGATTGACAGAAATAATGTTCCACAGTGAATAATCGACCTTCCTGGAAATTGTCAAAATTGAGAATGACACCCTCACGCACATAAACGGGGCAACTGCATGATGCACGTGCAAACTATGGAATGTGTTTCGGTGTGTAGATAAACAGGCCTGAACGTTCTTTACTAGGATGTCTGTGGTCAAAATGTATGTTTGGTCTAATACATGTAGTTGAAATTAACATTAATATTTCAGGTTCCCCTACTTTTTTTGAAGAGTATATTTTGATTATAGACATTACTCTATACCTTAATCTGCATTTTTATTCTGATTGAAATCCAATATTCGTACTCTCTGAGATAAGCCAGCAGTTCCTTGATCCAAGAATCAGTGCATTTTTTAATGATCATTTATTCATATATTAACAGTGCATTTTGTAATGTGTCTTTTAGAGTAAAGACAATATCATTTCACACAGAGAAGCTTGATGACATTCAAACAGTCTTCCCCAAGGCAAAAGTGAAGAATGGCCTTGATTCAACAGCCATGTTTGTCGGCGGCAAGCTTCAGCGAAAATTACAGAAGGCCAAACGAAGGAAAGATGAAGCCAAAGATGGTACAAAACATGACTTTTTGTCAATTTTCATCTCGTCTTGACAAATTCTAAAAGCGAGATATAGATGTTTTATTTAGCTTGAAATTAGGTTTTTACATTTAGGTCCATTTCTCACAAAAATAAACATAAACATTTAGCAACCCTTTGACAGTTATTCGTGAGGACATGCACTCATGGACATGTTTTTTCCCATTCCAACCAGTTCCCCATGACTGGTACTTCAAAGTCTGGTATGCATGCATTGAACTTAGGAATGTTTTGTTTTTTTAGTATTCGACTGGAATGGTAAAAACAATGCACGTAATCTAAATTTTTGGGGATTCTATCTCATAATCTTATGCTTCGAACCCAAAATATCCTTTTAGAAGCATGGAATCCTGCTAAATTTATAGTCTGGTATGTACTGTCCTGTATTTGACAAAGTGTATCAGAAGATTCCCCCTTCTCTATTTCTATTTCTCTCTCTTGTCTCACTGTCTCTCTCTTTGTGTGCCTGTCTCTCGCTCTCTCTCTCTACTCTTTCTGTGTCTGTCTGTCTGTCTGTCTCTCTCTCTCTCTCTCTCTCTCTCTCTCTCTCTCTCTCTCTCTCTCTCTCTCTCTCTCTCTCTCTCTCTCTCTCTCTCTCTGTTAGAACTACCATATATTGGACTCCAAATAGCAAAATAACAGTAAATATGTGCTGAGATGCCGTAAAGCACACATTCCTTCTTTTATATAGTCATGTATTAGAATATGACTAATCATCTAGGATGGATGAAGGATGAAATATATTCTTGTTTATTTACACCAACTTGTTTCTCACTAACAACTAACCACTAACCGTATGCCCTGGACAGACAGCCCAGAAAACTGAGGTGTGTGCCCAGGATAGCTTACTTAAACCTTAATTGGATATAAGCATGAAAATAAGTTGAAATAAAATGAATGTCACAGATTTCCTCTAAAACCAAATGTTTGACATCCAATAGCCGATGATTAATAAATCAATGTGCTCTATTTTGACAATATCTACTGATAATGAAAACATGTAAATTTAATAAAATTGTAGTTGTGTTTGGGTTTTGCATTAGTAAATAACATTGCAGTATTTGAAGATGATATTACTTTAGATTTTTATAGTATTTATAATTTCTTTTTCAGGAGATAGCATACATTCTTCGATTAGGCAAGAGCAGTATTTTGATGAAGACAGCAAAGCATCAGCCATACAAAGCAAGTCTAAGACGTTAAGCAAACATCAGAACATGGATTTACACAACTCAGAAGAGAACATACGGAGACTGTTGGCTACAACAAAGGATAAAAACACAAAGAAGAAATTGCGTAGGAAGTTAAAAAAACTGCTTAAAAAAAGGTACATATATACATGGTGTATATATTTTTTTGTTTTTGTGGTGGACATCAACTCTAAGTTGCATGTATTGATGTATATTTTACATAAATTAAATTTGTAATTAATTAATTTTTGTCAGTTAGTGTTAGCTATGGGTGAGCAGAACATTTTGCCAAGTTATCTATTAAACTTCAAGAATTCTAGAACCCCAATTATTTTTGTAACAAAATGTATATTGTTAAATGAAATTATATATCGCCAGATTAAACCAAAATCTGCCAGTTGTTTTCAAGTTTCACAATTGGCGAGTGCCAGAGCTAGCCTTGCATTTTTATAAAGTAAAGAGGAGAGATGTAATATTTTTTAGTGAGATTCCAGTACAAAGTTTAATTAGGAGCTATTAGATGCTTAAAGCCGCACACCCTAGTTCCATCCAGCGAAAATAAATTATAATTTGGTTAATCTACAAACCTGTAACACACCTAGATCACGTTTTTATCAAATGGAGTGAAAAAGCAGGTTTTATATCGATAAATACCATGGGAATCCCCATGTCCCAATTGCTTGAAATAATTTTGAAAGTTTGTATTCTGATGTCACCGGTAGATGTCGCTCGAAGCACAACAATGCCTACGTCACGACAAATTTTACAGACTTGGGGTGCGTTCGTTTCACCTCTCCTGGACATGTTCCAACTGTTCTGTCCTGGTTGTATCCCCTCTCCAGATACGTAAGACTTACTGGTAGCAAAATTATTGGTTTTAAGGGTTTGTAACGTTTTGTATTGAGATACTTACTTGTCTGAACTTTATTTTTACTGAAAATGTTCACGAACTGTGAAGAAAAATTTCACAAATGAACAACAACAAATCGGATGTTGATTGCGTGAACCGTGTGCGAGAAAACAAACCGAACCAAAATGATAACGGTCACGTGATATACCAACGTCTGTGACATTAAAATGGAAATATCCCCTATAAAAATAGATTGGACCTCGCTCGGTTAACGTTTTTTTTTCGACAACACGTCTTGTGAAAAAATGCAAAAAATGCATTTCGTGGTTTTACAAACATCAGGATTACCAAAAAGCACTTCAGGTGAATGGAAATGTGTATTCTAAATAATAAAATGTAAGTAAAGTGCAATTTTATTTGTGAAAAATGGGGTTTAATAGCGAAAAACAACGCCGTAATGGTTAACAAATAAACGTAACTAGGGTGTGTCCCTTTAAGTCATGCTATGGTCTCACTACACAGATGTCATCTGCCATTGAAACCCATGTTAAATTGCACAACTTTAAATGAAGATTGCCAATAGAACGGGTTCTCGTTGGCACTAACAACATACACCATTGCGAACATATAGTATATAAGCATTTATTTTCACTCCAAAATTGAGAACATTTGCGTCTCAGTTTTTTGCTATATGACTGCATCTGGCTGTAATACCGGTCCGAACAGGTGGTTCATTAACCAATTCACTCCAGCTGTCTCTTATGCTATACACCCATGTCCCAAAAGGTCAATGCACAATATTACAAAATAGCATAGGCAAAATACAGCCAGAAGGCTTACCATTAAACATACATATTGTTTTAATTCTTCACCATTTCCTAGAAGTGAATGTGTGAACCATAACTTGTGTCACAATTAGGAACTATAGTGGACCGTGATGAATGAACTCTCACCCGGAAGTGATCTGTGTAGTGAGACCTAAGTATCAGGTGCAGCTCCAGGCTGAGGGTGCTTGAGACATGGGTTCACACCTCCTTCCCTGAATTTCAAAGTACCATGGAAATCCTCAGTATAATTATAATGCATGTTAGTGTACTTTGGTATAATGTAGGTGCAGTTTTTTAACATTGCACCCGTTCCGTAAGAAAAATCCTACAGCAGCTCCTGATCATAACACTTGATCTGAAAAATGCGAGATGAAACTGGCTGCCATCATATCTGTATATACATATTATTATTGATTAGCTGTTATAGGTTTTTCATAAACAGTTTCTCAATAAAAAAGTACATACCACAGTCTTTGATTTGTGTGTTTGGATTACCCATAGTTTGACACCCAATAGTCGATGTATTTTTCATGCTGGGGTGTCGTTAAATATTCAATCATTCATTCATTCAGTTACCGGTAACTAAAATATGATCAGACAATGTCATTTTTAAAAATGCTGTACATTTACCAAGTTGAAATTGTATTTTTGTTCTCTTAATTATTTTTCAGTTGTGGTTCCATCAACAGTGAAAATGAGTCGAATATGCCTTCTCAAACGAGTGTGGAAACATCAACACAGCTGCAGGAACATGCTGTCACTAACACGTCAAAAAAGAAAAAGAAAAAACCTAGTAGTCCGATATCTGAAACTAATGTTTCAAGAATTGAATCTGAAAATAATGATCAGGCTTTAATAGTGTCCAATAAAACTTCCACAAAAACAAGCATAGGAAAGCACTTGAAAAATGGCAGTAAAAAAACGAAAAAGCAAAAGCAGGGAAGTACATGTAGATAAGAAAAAATATTCCGATTCCATGGATTTTGATTCTACAGATGGACAGATTTCATGTAAGGATAATGAAAGGATGGTCAAAACTGCATCACCGCTTGACAAAAGTTCTTGTCCAACAGAAGAAGGTATGGGTAAAAAGTTAGAGAAGATGAAAAAGAAAGTAAACAATGAAACTAAGGATGCATGTTTTGAGACCAAATTTTTAAAGATAGATAAATATTTGATGCAAACCAAAGATGAAATATTATTTAAACCAGCGAAGAAGAAAAAGGTGACTATGTTATCTGACTTGTCTGGAAAGAAAAACCTTAAACAACTGAAGAGAAAGCTAGATGTATGTGATGATAGAGATAGTGTTTCTGTTATCAAAGTCAAGAAAAATGACAGTCAGACTTCGGAATTGACCTTGGATACTGGACACAGTGCTGGTTCAACAGATAAGGTACAACTTCAGTGGCATGAAATTTGGAATTCTTTATATGAAATAGTGTAAATTGTGGTTCGAAGGGACAGACACTGGCATGTTGAGTTGGATGTAAGAACGTACCAATTAGAAAATGCTTTTAGAGGGTAGAGAAAAAAACACGCTGAAATGGTAGAAAAGTAACATGACACTCATAAAAATAGATGGGGATATCAACTAGAAACCAAAATTGTACAACAGGTTGTTTTGTATGTATACTGATTTATTTATTTTCCATTAGCGGCCATTCGTATATTATGTAATGCTCGAGGGGGTGGGTGGGTGTAGATCCAAACCGTATGTAGTGTAACAGAGGGTGGGTGGGTGTATTTAACAGTGTTACGTAATGCACTTTCTTCATTACTCCGACGCCATATAACTGTCAATAAAATGTGTTGAGTGCATCATTAAATAAAACATTTCCTTCCTTCTTTATTACTAAAATCTACTCTCTTTCTTTTTCTCATAAACACTCTTGCCATGGCAACAGTGTTCACGGCGACAATGTTTAACGTAGGTAGTCATAGCTAGACATTTACACACAATAAGAATTATAAATAGAGTTAAAATGCATGTCTGCACTTTCCCAAATCGCAATACAGTACGTTAAAATTATATTACACCCATTGCATGACTTGTTTGTGAATGGGTGGGGATTGTCCCCAAGCGTTACGTAATATTTGAGGGCGTATGGTCTAGCATTACAGCGGAGATGGAGGGTGTCTAATTTTGACCAAAATAGCATTATGTAATATTTGAACGGCTCCTTAATAAAAAAAACCCACAAAATTGTTTCTTTATCTTCAATTCTTATTTGATTAGTGGCATGTCAGTTTGTATTTGGAGATGGGCAGCAATAAACCCTTGTCTTATGTGGACAGTAAATTTACAAAATATATACCTGCAACAGTATGATGATTAAATATATAACGATAACATTTTAGTTGAACTGTGTTCTCTCTCTCTCTGTAGTCTAATGATGAAGAAGCAAGGAAAGATCGTCCATTCAAAAGGAAGCGAAAAAAGAAGCGGAGTAAACAAAAGAACATAAAGAAAGATCATCGACCTGATCACATGGTATGATGCAGTGATAGAAATAAGCAGAAATTTCAACTAGTCCAACAGAAAAAGACATCTAGAAATTTACTTGTCCGACAATATTTTCATTTGTCCAAATAAATGGTTTGTTTTATTCAAATACAAGGACGATGTTTTTGATTGCTTAAAACGAAACTTCATTGAACATTTTCACTTGTCCACAGGACAACCACCAAGGTACATTTCACTTGTCCGAATATATTTTCACTCGTCAGGACAAACGGACAAGTGCTTATTTTAAATGCTGTGATGTTGTTAGCAATTTATATGGGATTGGGGCTAGCTCTTGCACTCGCCAAATTTGCCATTTGTGAATTTCCAAAACAATTGGCGAATTTTATTTTAATTTGGCAAAATAATTTCATGAAATAATTGATGAAAAATAACAGGGTTCCTGTAGGTTTTAAAGTTTGATAGATAATTTGGTAAAAAAAATTCTGCTGACCCAGAACTAGCCCTGGTTGTATATATATATAATGACGTCACACGCATACAATTTGTATGGCGTTGTCATGACTTTACTGTATCAAACTTGAGTCTAAGACTAAAAGTTTTATAAGCTCATGTTATTTTTTGTTATGGTAATTTTTTAACAAGAATTTATCCAGTTATTCTGTGTTAATATTTTTTTGTGTTTTTCTTTCTTGTTTTCACAGAAACCACCTCACTTGAGAGCTAAAGCATCTGAAGCCGTTGCAGTAGAAAGAAAAGAATATTAAAACTCATAATTAACTTGCCAGGTCTGATGTACCATTTTGGGGTGGCAGGCGTGGTGGTTGCTGCCCCAATATTTCAGCAAGAAACAATTTTTTAAAAAGTCTTAATTTACATTAAAACATTTCCCCTTTTTCTACTTGTACAAGTTTAGTGGACATTGTGTAAAGCAGCAAATGCTTGTATGATGCTGAAACATAAGCTGCAACAATTGGATGCTGTTGAAAATATTTTATCAAATACAGTGAAACCCCACAAAAATCAGAGTCTCAGTAAACTGGTTTTTCATGGTCCCTGTTTACACGCCCGTCTATGATGGGTCGTATTATGGTGTGACGTTGTCCGACCATCCATCTGTTAACATTTTCTTGTCCGGACCATATCTTGCATACAGGACCATCAAACTTCACATGTAGGAACAACTTGGGATGATGATGTGTTGCGTACTATTACTAGGTCACTGTGACCTACTTTTCATGGTCTACTGCACATAACAGTAAATCTTTGTCCAGACCATATCTTGCATACAGGACCATCAAATTTCACATGTAGGAACAACTTGGGATGGCGGTGTGTCGCGTATTACTAGGTCACTGTGACCTACTTTTCATGGTCTACTGCACATAACCGTAAATCCATGTCCAGATTATATCTTGCATACAGATGCATACAGGACCATCAAACCAAATGTAGGGACAACTTGGGTGGTTGGTCCAAAACAAACTTTTCATCCATCCCATTACAAAAATTTCACATAATTGGAAGTGAATCGTACCCATAACATATTCATTAATATCTATGGTTTTCCATCAAACTCCTGGTGGGCATATAACGTAACTCAATGGTACTCTTGTTTTAAATATCAATACAAAACTGAACCTCTCTAAACTGGATACCCCTTAAAAGTGGATGTTTGTCTGGTTTAGACGGGTTTCACTGCATATATGAAAATGAAATTGGTCAATAAATCACCCAAAAGTGAATCAAATTCATATAGATATTTCAAATTTGTTTTGTATGGCAACACAAGCAAAAGGGGGACACAACTCCTGCACCCATCCCCCAATGTCAAATTCCTTCCAATGCCCCAGCCATTAATACCATTTTTTTCAAGGAATGGTGTCCTCAGTGCTGTAAAGTCACAAAAAAGTGTACTTGTAGGCTTAACACAAGAGTATTAATATAATCCACAAGCTTGCAGTACAGTTGTATACAGTATTCTTAATAAGGAATTATTTTTTTTAATGAATAAATGTTAGGAGTTGTTGACAGAGAGCAGGATTTGGGTAACTTGCATTCCCAGGAGTGCAATGTAGCTCAGTGGTAGAACACTTGAGGTACGATGAGTCGCAGGATTGATCCCCATCAGTGAGTTGTGGTTTACCCCATAATAATTAGTGTTCTGTGATATATTAATGGCTGTGGTGTGTGTTGTCCTGTTGAAAAGTTCACACATAAAAAAACACTTACGGGCAGGACATTTCTCTTTTACACTAGACCAGTATTCAAACTACCATGTGTTAAAAATTAATGTTTGTTTTGTTTATCGTCACCACTAGAGCACATTGATTTATTAATCATTGGCTATTGAATGTCAAACAATTGGTAATTTTGTAACTTGTAGTTTTAGAGAAGAAACTTGTTATTTTTCCATTAATAGCAAAGGATTTTTAATATGCACCATCTGATACACAGGAAAGCACATACCACATCCTTTGATAAACCAGTCGTAGTGTACTGGCTGGAATGAGAAATAGTTTAATGGGCCTATCGATGGGGGCTAATCGTAAAATCACTGTGCATAGCTTGAAATACCGGTATGCCAAGATGACCTTAAACAAGATATCATTCTTTTCCATTTCTGGTTCTAGCCAGTGCTTCAGGATTTACATTTAAAAGGTTTTGGTGTATGCTGAAATATCTGTCTACATATAATGGTAAAAAGATTCATAGCTGTCAGTCAAAAGTGGATTTATTCACTTATTCTGTAGACCAATTATTGCACCTACAATCAGTATTTTAAAAATCTCAGCTATGAAGGTGTGTACCCTCCAAGTGGGGGGGGGGGGGGGGGGGGGGGGGGGGGGGGAGACATTTGCTCCTCTGAGAATCTCACTTCTTGTTTTTTACTCCAGAAAATAGGATGCACATCTCAGGGTTTAATTTTCATAGTGTTTTATTTGTTTATAAAAAGTAGTGCCCCACCCCCCTCCGGATTTTGATCATGGTACGGCCCTGTTATGTGCCCCACATGACTGGACCAGCTTTTATGTGAGCCATGTCTAAAATTTCATAAGTTTTTGTGATATTGTCACTTTGTACATCATTGTATTTAGTCCCAAGACTTCTCGCATTTCACAATGCTATGGTAGTATGCTCTTTGTTGCTCCATCAAATTATCTTCAGAACCTAAAAGGTATTCAACACAAGTTATGTCATGATCATTTGAATCTAATGCTCTTTCTGCAACTTTTGGGAATGAAGAAAGAATGCAGAAGAAAGAAGGGAATAAATAATAGCTGAGTGCTACATTATAAGGAAGATGGGGAGGGGCGATGGGGAGGGGCAACTTGAAGCCACATTCACTTGCTGTATTCTACCGTCAAACTTGGTTGTAATCCATGTAAAAATGCGTAACGATTCGTTTGCAACCCTTTATATAGCTGTTTGGTAGTAATGTTAATAACTGTTGTTATGCAGATTCGGGCATTTTCGTTTTAATTCGGGCAAAAGCCAGTCTGTCCCCAGTCTAAAGCCGCCTACAAAAATGGGAGCCCGTACGCCTATGGTTAGGCTGCGGATTGTGGGTTTTTTAATGTTCCCCGCTAATCGTGATTGACTGGAACTAAAACAGCTTCAGTTACATACACTATCCTACTTCATGAAATATGATTGATATAAGTTAAAAGTTACCACATACATACGCAGGGACGGATTATGGGGGTTTCCCAGTTGCACGAAGTCGCCACCCCTCCCCCCCTCCCCCCGCTAATAAAAAACAAACCCACCACGTAGATCTAAATTGATGGCCACGTAAAATGTATACAAATTATAAACATTTACATATTGTTTTGGAACCCTCCCACCCCCTTACCTAAAGCATAATCCGCTCTTGATACGAGTGGTGTATGAATACGCATTTTTTTTTTTTTTCCCCGAGTGCGGCAGCACGAAGTCTTGCACTGTCAATCAAAATTCAAAAATTTATGTTTTGCATAATCCGGTAACTGACAATCGTATAGCCCCCGAGTGCGGCAGGCACGATAAAGTCGCTTTTATCTACTGTCTGTATCAAAACACCTCGTAGTAAAAAATGTGCAAATACTCATCGCAGGGAGACCGGCCTCGGTTTATCGGCATAATACGGTCCCAACGAGGCATGGGATTTTTAATCCAGATTGACTACCATGCCCCTATGGGTAGGTGTAAACCACTTTAGACGATCCTGTGAGAGGTGATGGTTGATAAAGTGCGCTTAAATAGATTTATTATCAGTGCTTGTAGTGGTACAGCGGGTTTCCTCTCAAAAAGCGTAGTGAACAACTAGATGACGCAAGTAACCGTAAATAGACGTGGTCGCAGGGAGAAGACCTGGGGTAACCACACCCCCAACACACCACACACTCACCAGGTTAAATATTATTTTGATATTGCCCCATAACATGACTCATAGACAATGTTGGTCCCTTCAATATGGTCACCCCCACCCCCCCCCCCCCCCCCCCCCCCAATATAGCATATTTTGGATATGCCAGTGGACAATTAGGCCTATGCATATACTCCAACAATCTATTATAGACGCACTGGGCATTGAATGAGGAAGCATGTTGCAGGGGGGGGGGGGGGTTGAAGGTTTGCGAAAAGAAATTTAAAGATTCTGACCCTAGTTTTTTGACAGTGTAAAGTATTTTCGGTTGTCACAGCTTTATTTTTAAAAAAATATTTATTTATTGTTTTATAACCATTACCTTACACATTACTAGCCTAAACGTTTTGCTTAAATCACACATTACATAAACGTTTTGCTTAAATTATACATTTTGGTAAATTCAACGTGTTTCTAACTTTCTGGTCGTCCTATATTTGTAGTAGCTCAAAATTAATTTTATATGAAGTAAAAAATATATATTAAAAAGTAGGCCCTACGTACGTACCTGGAAACTAGGGTCAGCGCCATAAATAACAATAGTATTAACATCTGATTGATCGATCGATTGATTGATTGATATTGTTACGGTAATAAATGACTAACGCATTTTTATAGAAAATCATTTTTGTCGGCAAAACCTTTCACAAGAACTCTAGATAACATATTGATCGGAGTCATATAATTATTATGACACATACAGTGACGTCGAGTGATTATGACGTCACCGATAAAATACCGTCTGATAAATACCGCGATATTTATATACGTTGGATAATAATAACATTGTTACGTATGTATCTATAAAAGGCGCAAAGCAGATTTCGGTGTGTCGATCCGTGTTAAGCGAAGCGATCTATTATCAGGCAAGGCGGGCGACAAACCTGCCGTTTTGTGTTTCTATGTACCCGGTCGTCAAGCGCGCGAGTTAGATCTACTTGCACGCAGACGACGATTTCTATCTCAATATCAACAGCAGCATCAGCTATAAATATGGGTGAAGAAGGTACGTCTGTCACGTTAATAATATAAACAATGGAAAGTAATAACAGTTACCAAATTCATGTATAGCCAGTATATATAATGCCGAATTCGTTTGGTTGTCGTTTGTGCAGGTAGGTACACGCACGGTGCAATTGGTTGTAAATAGGAAGTTCATAGGCCTAGTGTCTCTAGTGCGTTCATAACGAAAACTACCTTCATAAAAAGTGTTTAAAGGAATCATAATTGCATAAAGTCTCTGCACGCGAAATTGCAGTCTGTGTCTAGTAATCGTACCCTCATCAAAACATTATTTTTCAGGGAGTATCTAACATTGGACAACGGATGGGGGGGGGGGGGGCGTGCTAAGATTTTTAAAATTTGACACTGCATTCTTGGTAATTTGGCCTACTCAAAGTACGTTTTACAAATTGAGGGGGCGTGCCCCCTCCACGCTCCGCTGAAACCGCGCCTGTTTTTCCTTCCGTAAGTTATTAGATTCTCGAATGAACGCCATTAAAAAACTACACAGTTGTGTCAAAGATCACAGCGATATAAATGGCTTTGATGTGAGACTCGGGCTGGTATTAATAATAAAGATCAATATAATATCTCGATTCCCTATAGTCTCATTTGCCAGTGTTACGGTCACTCAGAGCTGTTCATTTCCCACACAAAAGGTATGTCGACTGATTGATGGGCTAACCTGTTTGGAGCAAAACAGATTTTAGCTCCATGTCATAAAGGTCTTTGGCTAAGATGACAAGGAACCGCGTATGGGGGGGGCGATGGCATGGATGTTTCTTAAGGTAAACAAAACGCATTTTGGTCCTTGGGTGGTGGGGGGGGGGGGGGGTGGGGGCATATGACCCTCAACTCCTCACCTACCCCATCCCCGGGCGCCTACGGATCTGGAGATCCCATTCCTGCATCAAGGTGTGAAAAAAAGGTTTTTAATCAAAATGTTATACAACAGGGAAATTATATTTTAGCACTGGGAATAAAATGAAATCTGTTGCTTCAAGCATTATGACCGAGTAGAAACATATTGAATATACGAATATTCTAAACAAGAAAATTATTTAATATACCAATTTTAGTCATACTGTATTTAGTGGAAAACATCCTACAATGGCGGGAAGTTCAGGATAATCTCTTTAACGCGATTGGGGTGGGATTTAGCTCAGTCGGTTGAGCGCTCGCCAGAGGTTCTTCGCGTCGCAGAATCGAACCACCTCAGTGAATCCGTTCAACTGATTGGGTTTTTTCTCGTTCCAACCAGTGCACCACAACTGGTCAAAGGCCGTGCTATGTGTTTTCCTGTCTATGGGGAAGTGCATATAAAAGATCCCTTGCTGAATTAGGAAAAATGTAGCGGAGTTTCCTCTGTTGACTACGAATCAGAATTACCAAATGTATGACATCCAATAGCCGGTGATTAATTAATGAATGTACTCTCGAGGAGTCCGTAAACAAAACAAACTTTAACGCGACTGTTACCACATCCCTCGGGTAGATTCTGTTTCAAGCTATTACACGATAATTGTTTTAAAAAAGAGAAAAGAAAAAAAAGATGATAATTCCTAAGCAGACCATTCGCCATATTAGTATATGAGATGGGGATTTCAGTGCAAAATAGAATGGTTATGGTATTTTCTCCCAATACGTTGGGGGTGGAGGGACGGGACGTAGCTCAGTGGTACAGCGCTCGGCTGATTGGACTATTTCTGGTTCCAGCCAGTGCTCCACAATTGGTGTAACAAAGGCCGTGATATGTACTATCCTGTCTGTGGGATGGTGCATATGAAAGATCCCTTGAGGCTAATCGAAAAGAGTAGCCCATAAAGTGGCGACAGAAGGTTTCCTCTATCAATATCTGTGTGGTCCTTAACTATATATCCGACGCCATATAACCGTAAATAAAATGTGTTGAGAGCGTCGTCAAATAATAGGAGTAGTAGTTTGCTTTTTTTTTCCCCGCTTAGTTTGCCGTTATATATTGTGCTAATTAGAGGGTGGGATAAATTAATGATGAAATATTATGGTAGGGGAAGAAATCGATTGGATAATTAGCGGGAACATTAAGATTACCACACCCCCCCCAAAAAAGAAGGGCACATTGACTCGTCAAAAGGGCACCTTACTACAAGTTTTGATATTTACAATTAATATGAATTCCTACAGTTCTACGTCATAATATACTAGCAATAATGAAGTAAATTGGCGTCACTCGCGTTAGAACCTCAATGGGGCCCCATTGAGACTCAATAACACAGACACATATCTGCAAGCTTGCGCATGTACACGAAAATCTTGATTTCATTTATCTACAATATAATTATTGTTTACTTAAAAAAAAAAAAATTCTACAAACAAAAAGGGCACTTGGACATTTTGAGGGCACTTGAACAATTTTTTGGGGGGACGCGTCCCCCTGGTCCCCCCCCCCCTTGGATCCGCCCATGTTTACATTGTAGCTTGATGGCTAGATGTAGTGCTATCGCTTATTGTGTGCATGCCCATCAGCTCTCGCACATTTGGCGCTAGTCTCGCGCATTTGTAACCAATATTACGCTCTCACGCAATGCTATAATCTCAATCTTTTTTAAAATAAAAATATTTTATAATTGTGGTTTGTATTTTAGACCTGAACTGGATTATATGCTTATTTAATCAGGGTCTCTGTATTCGTTACCTACCAATAGTAATACAGCATATCGAATCTGCCTTCTGTTTCAAACACGACAACTGTTTTAAAAAATGAAAGAAATAAAATATCGAATCTGCTACCGATGACCGTCTTATTTGATTTAACACATGTTTTATTTGATTTAACATATATATATTTATATATTTTTTTAAATATAAATCATCATGCAATGTCAATTCTAGTGGGGTATTCTGTACATATAAAAGAAAAATAACCCTCCATATTACTTCAAAAATAAAATAAAATTCAATCCGAGCATGTATCCCAGGGCTTCTAGATTATAGTAACCCCACTCCCATGGCTAGTCATATTCAATATTGGGCTAGTAAATAATTATCGCCATGCCCGACGGCAAGTGAATCTCTTTTCTGGGGTCAAATGCTGCATTTAAGTCTATTTCTTGAATATCAATACCTGAACACCCCCCATCCACCCCAATCTAGGGGTTTTTAAGCTCTTTCTCTCCTTTTAGATAACATATCTGATTATTACTATTAGTAAAATTGTATTTACTTAAAGTTGGGATAGTTAATTTTCAATCGTGGTTAGTAATTTTTTTTAATCACCGATCCCATAGCTAGTGGATTTTTATACAAATTCTAGAAGCCCTATGTATCCAGACTATAAACTCTTGGAATTCACTCAATGTAATATTTAGTTGCGACTTATCCTTTAATATTTTGACATCTCTTCTTAGCCTTAATGAATGAATGAATGAATGTTTAACGACACCCCAGCACGAAAAATACATTGGCTATTGGGTGTCAAACTGTGGTAATGGAAAAACAATGTGACGATCAATATCTTCTTAGCCTTATTTCAGACTATATATAACATTACAACGTCAATAAAACTTACTTTTTAAAATACTATTAATATAATTTCTGGAGATCTTTAATATAAAAAAAAATAACGTCCCATTGATTTCCCTTTGTTTATAACATATTTTCATAGCAGTACTAGTCCAACAATCAATAATCAATATTCATATACGACACGCTTATCAACTCGCCGGTTGTGTGCCAAAGCTCGGGTCAAACGGAATCATTTGAGTGGTCTACAGTGGAGAACCAAAGAAACCTGTCATATAACCTGAATATCAAATATACGAGTCAATAACGCTAAACATCAGTACTCCGATTCATCAGTTAAATTGCACTTAGTGGTAACTATGCAACAGAGGTCGCGTTTTTATTTAGATGTTGTATTTCACACACTTCATGCGTTCGCAATAGCAAAAGTATTGTGCAGTGAAGCTTTGATGTCCTAGTTGACTATTAACCTACACATCTCGGTGATATTTACTTTTCTCTCTCTCACTCTTATATGGAATAAAAATGGCACTGACGGAAAAGCGAAAGATTGTTAAGCGTTTAAGATGTAAGTTAAATATGTGTTGAAGTTACTGAATATATAAAATGGCTTAAAATCTGAACATTAAAGATAACAGTTGAAGGTCTTTTAATTTTACCTAAATATATTAAATACAAATGTGAAAAAAAGGTTGTTAAACGTTTAAGTTCAGTGCATTGAATGCGAATGGCGCTGGTGAACTGTTAAATGGATACTTTTGTTTGTTATAATAATTATAGCCTTTTTAGACCATCTTCTGTTACACCGCAACAGTAAATACTAAAATTTGGTAGTTCATGCATGCCAGTTTCGAAATGCATTCACTGTAGTTCAATAATGCATTACTCATTGACATGGTTTTTTTCTTCTTTCTTAATTTTCTTTCCTTTCACTACAGCTAAAATAGACATGCCGATATTTGATTGGTAAACCATCTATACATTCATTGTTCATGCGCCACGTTATTTTTACGATTCAAATGTTAGAAAGAAGCAAAGAGTTTTACAACATAAAATGTATATTGATTATTTTAATTTTTTAAAAACGTTTTGAGATTATTTTATTTGATTATTTATTTTTACGGAATTTTTTTTTTATTATTATTATTTTCTGTTGTTGTTGTTGTTGTTTATAACACATTAGTATATCTATTTGCCTTACAGTTGCCACTGTCCCCACGGGCAAGAAGGAACCGGAGATACTGCAAGACAGCAGCTTAATCTTGTTGGCGAGACACATAGCCCAAGACAAAATGGACTACCTCGAGTTCGGCATGAGACTGAACATACCCACTACCACCTTGGTGAACATTGTCAACAGCGTGTCCAACAAGGAGATCGTAGACGAGAAACTGAAAAAGACCGTGGCAGAGAAATCCGTCCTGCTGTGGAAAGAACGGACCAAGGAAGTGAAAACCAGGGAAAGAATCAAGGTCATTGAGCACGCTCTCCGGGCCATGGACAAGAATGATTTGGCGGACACTTTCCTTGAAAGACACTCGCAGAATCAGGAGCTCACGGCGGATTGTTTTCAGTGACGAATCCATGCTGAGGCTGGTGTTTCAAATCAAAGTCAGTGATAGACCAATAACATTTTTTGAAGAAGAAAAGTGCTCGATAAACATATTTATGCATTTTGTTGGTACCGATAGCCTTTTTATTCATCAGACGTGTAAAAGAATATGCACTGTATAAATGGGGGAAAAACCCCGCAAAACAAACAAAATGCCAAAACAATTTTGAAGACATTTCAAGATACGAAACAAAGGCGTTGAAATATACTATTGGTATAATTTTGTAAATATATGCCATCAAAATCAGTATAAATATGTGAAATTATATAAATTATTTTCAAATGTTAGTCGTGTCTATACCCATGCAATGCGAAAGTATATTGATTTTAAATTTATATACAAAATAAAATATTTTAACATTAACTCTTCGATTACGTCTGCAGTTAATTATATCCTACGATGTGTTACCATTAACACAAAAGAAAAAGAAACATGGAGGTACATCACGGAACAGGACCCGTGACTTGAGACAATCCCAATATTTCCATCTCTGAGTGGCTTTCAAATGCATTTTTCTCGTTCCAGCCAGTGCACCACGACTGACATATCAAAGGCCGTGTATGTACTACCCTGTCTGTGGGATGGTGCATATAAAAGATTCCTTGCTACTAATCGAAAATAGCCCATGAAGTGGCGACAGCGGGTTTTCTCTATATATACTACTCAAAAGAATTTAAGGGTCAAAAATTTATAACCAAATAAGTTTCAGAGTGCATTAGATTGATGATGTAAACTACACCAATTTTTTTATTTATTGTTCCATATTTACAAAAAACCACAAATAAACGTCACTGTATACAAGAAAGTCACATGACATGCTGTCAAAGTTGAAGGTTGTCAAACATGGATTTTACACATTAGAACATTCGTTTAATAGTGTGTGAATCCACCCCTGGCGAGAATACACTCGACACATCGTTGCCTCATGCTGTTGATCAGACGTCTGAAGAACTCTTGGGGAATGGCCTGCCACTCTGCCATAAGAAGTTGACCCAGATCATGAAGGTTGGCCGGAGGGGCATGGTTATCCCGAACTCTCCTGCCTAATTCGTCCCAGGCGTGCTCTATTGGGGCCAAGTCAGGCGAATATGCTGGCCAATCCATCCTGGCGATACCTTGTTGTCTGAGAAAGTCCGTTACCACCCTGGCGCGGTGGGGTCTGGCATTGTCATCCTGCAGAACTGCCCCGCCGCCAATCTGCTGAAGGCCTGGGAGAACCAACGGCCGGATAATCTCATTCAGATAGCGGATTCCATTCAGATTGCCATCCACCACATAGAGGGGGGTCCTGTGGTTGATAGAGATGCCGCCCCACACCATGACGCTGCCACCACCGAACCGGTGACGTTGTCTAACGTTAACGTCAGCGAAGCGCTCCCCAGGACGTCTGTAGACACGAACCCGACCGTCGTTGAACTGGAGACTAAACCTGGACTCATCAGTGAACATCACTCGACCCCACTGAACACGTTGCCACCGCAGATGAAGCGTGCACCAGTGACGTCTGGCCGTTCTGTGACATGGTAGGAGTGGTGGTCGAACAGCCTGGCGACGGCAGCGTAGATTATTGGCTCTCAGACGATTGCGTATGGTTTGATCAGACACTCGAGTTCCAGTCGCAGTCCGCAGATTGTCACGTAATCGGCGTGCAGTGGTTGTGCGTTGACGTAGAGCCATATTGGTGATGTAGCGGTCCTCTCTATTTGTAGTGCTTCAGGGTCTTCCCGAACGTGGACGATTTCGAACAGAATTCGTTGTTTGGTACCGTTGCCACAGTCGGCCAACGACACTCTGACTGACACCAAGTCTCAGAGCAACATTTCTTTGCGTATTGCCATCCTGAAGCCAAGCAATAGCCCTTCCTCGATCTTCGATAGTCAGTTGAAGTCGTACCATTGTCGAATTTGGAGTGTGCACCCTACACGAACGCAAGCTCCAATTATACGGAAATTCAGCATTGGGAACATGGAATACACGTGCAAAGCGTGCAAATGAAGCGCTTTGTGAAAAAGCAAGTTATGGGCACTTAGCAGACCTTTCTCTTTCGCCCTAACTTATTACGTGCAAATGTAAGCATGTTTTCGCCATTAGAACTAGTCGACAGTGTTAATGACAGTGGATTTTAATTCATTTATGGGTTGCTTAGACCCACTTTCGTCAAAATGGAACAATACCACGCGTGACATTATGGTCTAGCTAATATAATTGACATTCAGAAAATAATGTCGAAAATATCGTCTGACCCTTAAATTCTTTCGAGTAGTATATATCGGTGTGGTCCTTAACCATATGCCCGACACCATATAACCGTACATAAAATGTGTCGAGTGCGTTGTTAAACAAAACATTTCCTTCCTTCAAATACATTTCTTAGAATCTGGAGAACAAAATAACTGTTTTGGATGGAAATTCTCAGCTACTTTAAAAAGGTATTTACAATTACATTCTGTGATCCTCAAATGGGGGATAAACAGCCCACTCACCACTGACCCTACAAGCCTGGGTTTTACTTATTTCAACCTTAAGTAACCTACTTATAAAACTTATTCAGTACGTCGGTGTATGATAATTACCGATAGACGATCCGTTTCAAAATTACTAAAGCTTTGGCAAGAAAAACCAAAAATTCATACTTTGAAAAAGTAAACATTTTCTAAAAAAATAACAACACGCCAAACGCATAGTCAATGCTTTAATGCACTCAACAAAATTAAGGTGATAGCTTACACTGGTTCTACAACTGGTTCTATTTGTGGTAAAATGTAACTATGTAACTAATACAAATTTGGGGAAAAGACGATGACATTCAGTCTTGTACATTTATGATGTGGTCTAACCTCTATAACACTTTATCTTCAGTTACAAGACGGATTTCTCCATAACAGTTCAAATAGAAGTTTTAGTCCTTGATCTAGACTCATTTACACTCAGTTCAATATCACACTATATTGATTTCATTATTTTTGTACTTACATTCAATTAAGAATCAAGCCTGTTGTCATGGGCATGTCTCAGTTATCTAGGCTGTTGATGGTGGATACTGTAGCCTCACACCTCATCAATCAGCTATTCAAAGCTACTTTGGATTAAAGATGGTACTAGGGATCTGGGCCCCGTTCCATGAAGCAATCTTAGCCCACCTTAAAGTGAATAACTACTTAAGGTGATCTTAGCGCTAAGATCGCTTTGTGAAATGGCGCCCTGATACCCATTTAAAAACAAAAACTGAAATTATCTTTAAATATTTTTTTTGTGCGAAAATCATTTTACAAAAAAAATCAACGCATACAAATTGCATGCGAATATCATTAAAGATCTGAATTTTACAACCACAGTCCCAACACCTACCTACCAGTCTTAGAGCTGATAACATACTGTAACCAATACATCATAGAGATTGGTATTACACTCTGAACATGTGATACTAGTATTTTAACTCCAGATAGAACCATATGGTCTACTGATAGTGTTCACAACATTTACCTCATCAGAAGCTTAAACCAATTTGATTTATGCTTTTGATCAAGAAAATTAGGCATGGTTTTTGGACAAGACAGTACTAAGTAGAGGGCAAACTAATCGTTTCAAGAAATGTAAAGTGCAGTTAATCCTTTCTAAAACTGATAGAGGGTGTCTAGAATTTAATAGATGTTTTTGTTAATAAACAATAAAATGACAACATAATATATACATGAATGGTACAACCACTGGCATAAAACAAAGTCCACAATAATTTAATTCAATTTTTTTTTTTAGTATTAAATATTTTCGACTTGATACAAACAAAAATCAAAACATTTCAGATGTATATGGAATCGGATAGTCAGCTGCCATCGTTTTATTTTTAAATTGTTGATAACAGGATTAGCAAGACATAACAGCATTATGACTTCTGCTAAGTGAATATGATGTCATCGTTTTCCCCATGGACATCTCAAAATAATTCACTTTATTTTTTATTTGTAAGAAACCTAGGACATGTTTATCTTAAATTTACTGTATTTATGTTCTTTTACTTCATATCACTTTCAAATAAAATATTTCTGCAGGCTTTATTTGATTTGAATTCAAGAAAGATGAAACTGACATAAGACATTATACAAAGAAAATACTACTTTACAGAACCTAAAAGCCATCTTTTTGGTTGGTATTTTCTGTAAATAGTAATAATTACAATTACATAATTATACTAAATACATAGATGAATACATTTACAATGATAACAAATATGTGATCCATGCATAAAAATGTAATGATATAAAAAAATATTTACATTACCATTTATTTATCCAAGGTAACAAGCAACTATTTAACGATAATCAATTCTCTTTGATCATATATGTAATGATATTAATATTTTGGAATAGCAAACAATTGTGCTGATGCAAAGTTCTATAAAAGTAAACTAACTATTGTAAAGCAGCACATATTTTTAGAAGAAAAACTGTACAATCCCCTTTCATATTTTTTGTTTAATGCCAATTTAATGTTATGTTGAAACTATTATATATAAGAAACATAAATTTAGGTACATTCCCATTCACAACATGAAACAATCATGTTGAAGTAAGCTATGGTTATTTATTTCATTTCAAGTTACATGTATTTCCGTGTTTATATTCAATTAAGGTTCACATACACACGCACACAAGCATGCGCACGCACACACACGCGCTATAATCTGGGCTGCATGTTCAGAACAGTGAGTTAATGGTTAGTTGTATCGTGAAATACTGTGAACCGGGCTATCTAACAAACAGACTACTAGTATTTACAAATCGCTTGTTTTTAAGGAATTTGCACACAAGTGAACACTGACATCAGAATACTTTTGTTGAATTAACAAAAATCTCCCAAAACCAAATGAGAAAAAACAAGTAGGCAAAAAATATATATTTATATAGAGGAAAATGTATACACGACGGCAATTTTTCATGGTAGCACTATAATGAATGATGTGCAATATTACACAAACTAATTCATGTGTTTCAAAACAAATGGCGCTGTACATTTCAATTAAATAAGCTTTAAAGAGATGGCAATATAAGATCAGCTGTCAAACAGTGTATGCGTCAGTTGTAAAATCTTTTTCACTTTTTGTATTCTCATCCATTCTTTGACAATAAATAATTACTCTCTCATGTTCTAAATCATATAAAATAAAATAAAAATCACAAACTCGTACAGCAAAGAAACTCCTATGAAGGGCCTGCTTTGTCAGTCCTTTTAAAGGGAGATGACTCTCATCAACTTACAGTTTGTTTTGAATGAAGAATAAAACAGAAACAGTTAAACACACCACATTATGGGCCAGGAATTAAAAGTCCATTATATACTAAGGAAAACCAAAAACATATCACTAATACAGATTAAAGTACTTCATCCCTGGTTTTCAACGAAAAAATAATTTGCAACATTTAATTTAAGACAAACCTTTTTTTTTCTCCCAATAATGTGACGTACCATTTTGTTAGGATGGTTGATAATGACTAAATATTTACTACTTTTTCCCCCCCAAGAATTGAAAAGGATTTTGGACAAAAAATCGAAAAGACCTTCCTGGTTCATGGAAAATAACAAATTTACTGTTAGCTTTTAATCAAAGAAGGGAGATTTTTGTCTATCTGGTTTTTTTTATTATACTGAAAATAGGCCAAAATTAAGAAAACTATTGTAAGTCGTAGAAAAGAAATAAAAAAAGGAATTAATGCATATACATATATGTACTTTAAACAAGTCAATGACTTGAATTTTACCAATCAAATAAAAACCATTAAAAGATAACTGTATAACTGAGACAAATAGCAATGATAAAGGAATATAATTGAAAACATTACATATCTAAGTTGCAAAACACAACTATCTGAAAGTGTTCATTTGGCTGCTACATCTACTACAGTAATATACAAACATAAATTGTAAGTTAAAACATTAGAATATCACAATAAATATTCTACCTAGAACATGGAAACATTCATTTAAAACTGCACACTGAACACATTACAAGGCTGTTGTTTCCCCTCCCATTTTCCCAGGAATCCTAATTCCTTCAAAAGTACAAACACTCAATATTTTTTTTTATAAACCAGAGCAGCACCTATTCATGTTGCATAAGGCGAATATGACTGTTATACACTGCATAGTTAGGTATAAATTTATTGTCTATTTTATTATTATTATTACTATAAATAATAATGATACATCTGATATATCTCAGCATAAGAAAGTTTGTATTTAATTGCTTATAAAAGTAATAGCCATGTCCACAAGGGTAACAGAAATACCGTGGGAATATGATAAATTTGATTAGAAGAGGATTTCAGTCCAAATATACAAAATACGCAATAAATTATTGTTAAATACCTTCTGTCTACCAAGTGGAATTTAAACTTGTATTTCTTTTTAGCGACATCACACTTTGTAATTAATGAAATATCAGGTTTTGTATTTTCCATCCAATTGTCTAGAGATCATATGCAGTGACCATATTTATTAAAATGTATTTACATGTGTATATTTAATTTATTATATAGAAAATCTCATCACTTTTTGTAGGATTATACAGGGATATGACCACAATTAAAGATATACAAATTTCGCAATATAATGACTTTACAGTCGAAGTTTTCTTATTTTTAATTCTGTTCATAACCCCGTAACACTAAAACAAAATGCAAACAATCCACAATTAATCTTGGTAAGGTGGTTGGGTTAAAAACAAAAGCACAAATTACAATGCAATATTATACAATGGAAAACAATGAAAACAAATGTTGAAATTCACATGCATAGCTGCCAGCATCTTAAATGTTCAATTAGTTTTTACAATTGGGATGATAATATAGTGTGTGTGTGTGTGTATGTATGTATATATATATATTTAAAAAGTGTATGTTTAAAACATAACAATTTAGTATCTAGATTCAAATGTCTGATTTTTTTAAAATGCACTTTGGGTAAACAAAGCAATGAACCAAATACAAGATGTAAATCTAGTAGTTTAAAGATAGTATTTTCATATGTGATCACTTATATTATAACAAATAACAAAACCTTGTTACAGTTGGCAGCTATGCATGTGTGCTGTGATATTTAAAAGAAAATAACAAAATATTGTATGTAAACATACATTAAAATATCAACCAGTTTGTTTTGGGATGAAAAACAATCCTGGATATATTAATTCTTCTTGAAACAAGTACAGCATTTTCTTTCAAAACGTTTACGGCAGCTTATTTTACATAAATCATAGCCCTTTAAATACTGAACACCATTTAAAAAGTAACTTGGGGTCGAGCTCAAGGGCCTAGCTTGGGATTTTCAGGTGGTACGCAGACTTTTTCGGAGATGGAATAAAACGCTATTGGCTGTGTCCACACCCCACATATTTTAATAATAATAAAAAAAATTGTAAGCTCAGGTGGTACGTAGCTGCATATCTGCGTATATGGAAGCTAGGCCCCTGGAGCTGCCAGAGTTAAAGGATCAAACCCTTCAGTGGACCCTTACTCAAATTAATTTTTTCCTGTCCCAACCAGTCCCATGACTGGTATATCAAAGGCCATGGTATGTGCTGTCATGTTTGTGGGGGAAGTGCATAATTATAAAAGATACCTTGTTGTTAAGGAACAAATGTAGGCATTTGTTTCTAAGGCTGTCAAATTGATCAAGTTTGACATTCAGTTGTGGATGATAAATAAATCTAGGTACTTAGCGTTTTTGTAAAACAAAACTTTTTTGTTACTGGGGGCGAGATGTAGGTCTGTGAATTTGAGGTGCAAATGGGTTATAAAAATTACCCTTTTGTTTTTCCTGTCCTAATTGGTGCTCCATAACTTGTCTCTGGTAAAGTGCATATAAAGAACTCGTGTTGCTCCTGGACATCCTATCCTCGACGGAGGAGCCAGCACTTGTGCCCAGAACATATGTGCACTACAACAGCTTGCTCTGAATGTGCACGTTAAACACCATGACCCGACTTAACCGGTAAGAGCAGCCTATGTGGTAGAAATGGGTTTCTGCTTTCACTCTTCAGACCACCTGTCTCAGTTATATTAGATACTCAATACCTGTAATTTATGTACCGTGATTGTCATTAAACAAACGTTCTTATTCTTTCTTATGTTACTATTAAAAAGATTACTTGTTCCTTAGAAAAGTTACAAGTACAACACCGTTTTCATCAGCATTAAGAACAGTTCATGAATTCTCTTTAGGTGTAAAATGTTTACTTTTAGATGCTGTTGAATTTGTAACAAAGTCTGCCATTACACAAATGTGGATTATAAAATTTTACGATTCATTCTGTGGTTCCATTGTGACCACGAAAATACCACAATATGAGTAAAGTTACAAATTACAAGGCTAAAACCACTTTTAACACATTTCCTGCAATGTGGAACAAGATCTATATCTCCAAGGGAAAAAAAAAACAGTTTAAAAAAGCACTTCAGCCAAGTTTGCACCATTGAGATAAAAATATATGTAGTAATATTTGGTTCTTTTTCCACACTAGACAAAATTGATTGGTTGTGAAAGCTGAAAAAGAGAAGAAAAAGGTAAATTAAACTACACATATGTAAACGAAACTTACAAATTTGTATTCTAAGTCGTGTTGTAACTAATATATATTTTGATGCAATTGCACACTATGTTAACTTTGAACTTTCCGTAAGTAAATGTATCAGCATTATGATTTCTGCCTGATATTTCCTGTCAATGTGTTACCCAAGTGTATTATTACAAGCAAATGTATCATTTTAACATTTTTTATTATAACGCCACAGTGTCATTTCTGGACATAGGAGAACATGTTCTTTAAATCCTACTTATAAAGAATGTATCAGTATTCTCACAGCCACAGGTGGGATGTAGCTGAGCTGAACTCAACTGAGGTACAGTGTGTAATAAAAGCAGCTTACGTCACAGCAAAGGATTTGCTCTCTAATACTCTAGACCTAGCAGTGACTAATAACACTCCACAAGTGGTCATGTGGGATAGAAAAAGTACACCGAGATGGTGGAAATTTCGACCTGGGACGGGCCTTGTCGAGTCCCAGGGTTGAAATTTCCACCACCGAGGGTGTACTTTTTCTAGCACACATGACCGCATATGACGGAGTCTTTTTCTCCTATCCATTCAATAAATAAACCATTATTTTACAAGAACAAATAAAGATGGCTGAAAAAGTAACTTCTTTATTTGACCGTTTTATCATAAATAAACTACACTATCATATTTGCCACATCTGTTTCATGTGTTAAATATACTTTAACACTATAAATTAACAAGATAGCTTTTATAATGAAGGTTTTAATAATAAAATATTGATCTAATATGACGTCATATGTTACCAATGCTGTAATACTCCCCATGTTAAATTCAATGACATCATAGCCCATGCAAGATGGATTTACTCCGTATGGTCTGATGTCATGGAATGGGTCCATCTTGCATAGCTATTGGTAACTACATCAGACACCAAATGATCAAATGCATGTAGGTGTTGTTAAACATTCCTTTTGTTTAATTTCTTACAGCCATAAAACACTGACATGACACATTCCTATACTGTGACCTTCTGAATGCAGTTTTGATTAGTCGACAGCTTAAGGGTCACATACCATGTGTGTGATTTTGTTATGTATGGTGGTATGTGAAAAATTACCATATCAGAAAATCAATAACAGTAATTGCATATGAGCCTGTTTCATGTCTGTTTTCCACATACTGTGGCCATGTCACATCAAAAAACCAAACCCATGCAATATGGCCCTCAGGTTATCAGCAATTAAAAAGTATCACATATAACATTATATTAATTCAAGCTATGTTATGCAATTAACGCCAATGCAATTTAGCCATTCTTTCAATAGGAAGAGAAAATATTCCACAAATAATTACTGCAAGTTAAAACAAACCTATATATAAATACACATTCTTACCTGACCCGGAAATGCTGTGGTTGTATAGATTACATTCTGTTGGCCTGTGCCATCAGTGGTTAAAATGCTATTTGATAGAGTATGTGCTGCAAGAATTGAAATAGTATCTATTATTTGTAAGTCAACAAAACATTTCTTTCCAATTTTAAACATTCATGTAAACTGAATCTTTAAGCAGTCATTTATTTCTATATTTAAATGTTATCTTTAAAATAGCTGCATGCTTCATACAGGTAAATGTATTCTATTTTAGATGATCTGGGAGAATAAAGGTTGCCAATTAAGCTGTTTTAACAATGCAGATAAAGTACACATAAACTTTTAGAAAATATTGAGATTATGTGAAACCTTATTTGTAAATATTTAAGGATTGCCTCAGGGTTATTTACTGTGTGAATCGATGAAGCTGTTCACACACAAATTTGTGGATAACCTTTTTTTTGTTCACACCCAGATGAACATAAAAGAAATAACAAAATCCTTAGAGCTAAATATGAAATATACTTAATAATAACACTAAAAGTTTATTTTGAATTATTTTTTTGATAAAAATAATAATTTGCATATTGATTCTGTAAAGTAATATTAAAAGTACAAGTTATGTTACATAAATATTTTCCTAATAATATAAATGTTGAAATCTCTAATTCTTAATCCAATTGGAAAGTTTTATTTGTTTCATGGTAAAACAAAATCTTACCCGTGTCAGCCATTTTCAATGGAAATTTGAAAATATTATGTCCTTCCAAATAAAAATGCCATAACTCAAAACAATTTAGAAAATAATTTTGTTTAAAACTTTAAAAAAAACAAAATCGACTGGCAAACATTGCCTAAATTATTTAGATATTAAACATAATCAAAAGATCTGATTAAAAAAAAGCTATGACTAAATATGATAGGAGAAATGATGAGGCAGAAAAACTGTTTCACAAACCATAAGATTCATCCACTCCAAGATCTTCTAAACTGGTGTCTTGCATGTTGGTCACATTCATAACTTTGTCACCTTTAGCAGACTGAAGAAAACAAAACAACATATTACTGTTTCCACAATACAGTGTTACAATTTCAGCAACTCAATAAATCAAATAATTTATATATTACTACCTCAAATAGGAATACGGCAAAGAAAGTGTTTTAATTTTTTTTTTTAAAGAAAGAAAGAAGAGAAAAAAAAGAAGACTCAAATTTGGTGGAAGTTTTTGTCATTATTGTCTACAAAGAAATAAAAAACAAACAAAAACCTAAGAACTGGAAATTCAACATATATATATATATATACACACTAGAATATCTATCATGAAAACAATAAGTTCCAGTCGTGTAGAAATAAATGGGTGCTGTGTCTTCCACTATTTGAAAACTTATCCAAGTAATTAACAACTTTTCATTAGATTGGCTTGGTTTTCAATAGGTCATACATGTATTATTTGATAATAGTTGCTTGCTCCTGGTGACAAGGAAGCCAAGTGAAAGTAACATTTTTTATGTGTGCATGTGTGTCAAAAAAATTAATGTAAATTGTACTAGTATGTTTTAAAAAAAAGAGGAACCTTTTAAAATAATGGTTCAGTTTTCAAGTTAAGTACATATATGTTATATTAGTGTCTATCTATTTTCTGGCAGTTTGTCAACACTTGTTCAGTCAAGCTGACTACCAGAGTGGAAACGGATGGAAGGCCCCTGTAACAGGGAATGGTGAATACTTTAAAAAAGAAGAAAAAAAGAAGAAGACATTAACAACATACCTATCTCAAATCATGAAATAAAATGGAAATTCTTTCTTAAGAATATGTAAATAAAGCTTGTGGCAATTGTTTTACATGTGTAGATGTGAAGTAAATAACTGATGTGCATTCCTTACAAATTAAAGCCAACTTGCATGACACTTGACAAAACAATTATGGGGTAACTACTCACCTCTCTGTACTTCTGTAAGTAAGCTTTGAGTGGCTCCACGTAATTGTCAAATCCTAACGTAGACATGGCAAACAAGATGTCTTCACCGTTTATTGTTTTTCTTTTCTCCTGGTGGCAGCGTTCGCTAGCTCTAAGAAATTGTGTTAAGGAATAGCAAAGTAGGTATTTAATTGTATTATCTTTAATTCGCCACAACATACAGTTCTGGATATGAAAATTAAATAAATACGCTGACTAGCAGGCAGTTGGGGTATATTAAATTCATGAAACAATGTAATGACAAGCATTTTGAGAGTACTGCTAAAGCAATACATGTCTCCAACTGAGCCCACAAAATTTTAGTATCTCCAATGTTCAAGGGTCACAACTCTGACAAAAATGGGTAAATCACCATGGAAGTCAAACTTGATCTGTAACTGTATATGGTAAGACTATACACAAAATTTCTGCTCAATACCGTGAGGCATTGAGGAGAAAATGTCCAGAAAACTTATGTGGGCCAGACATAAAGCAGACAAAACCTATAGTTATCTCTGGTTGGACCAACAGGAGACTAATAAATAATTTTAATTATGCGATTATAATATGCTGCTGGATGGATACAGATGAGATGAACAGGATTATTATATACTGGTAATTAAAGTCCAAACTTAAGACTAACTAAATAAACGTATGTGATTTGTAGGGCGGATACTTTATTTTCACAGAGTTATGGCCTTTGAAATTTGTTAGGCCCGTTAGGAGACAAGTATTGCTTTAGCAGTTCTCTCATAATGTTTGTTTTTCTGATGTCTATGATTGACTTGTGGCAGTATATGGCATAAATTTCCATTGTTGAAGTCAAACCTGTCATTGAAGACCACTCACGAAGTGGTACAAACATTTAATGCAGGTAAAGATAGCTCAGTTCCAGTTAAACTTGTGTTTTACAAGTCACCCTTTACAGTGGCATAGGAAGGTGCCAAAAAGTGAGGGGGCACACTTTTATATTTACACACTTTTACACTATTATAAAGCAAAATATCTGAAAAGTGGGGGCCACATGCTCCCCTCCCCGCTTCCTACGCCAGTGTTTTATAGTCATTTATTTGTGTTCTGTTTCAGTAATATTCTTTGGGAAATAGTGTCAACAATCTGAATCTTAATGTGTGGTTGAGTATTTTCTGTTTTTACCTGATCCAGGGCTTCTAGATTATGGTAGCCCCACTCCCTTGGCTAGTGATATTTAATGTTGGGCTAGTAAATAACTACTATGGACATGCCCGATGGCTAGTGAATTTTTTTTTTGTCAAATGCTGCAGTTAAGTCTATTTTATAAATATGAATATCCTGACCTACCCCAACCCCCAATGTTAGTGTTTTAAGCTCTGTCTCTCTCTTTATGTGACATATCTGATTATTACTATTATTTAGTAAAATTGTATTAACTTTAAAGTAAAGTAGGGCTAGTGACTTTTTAATCGTGGCTAGCAAATTTTTAAAATCACCGATCCCATGGCTAGTAAATTAATTTTTTTTTTATAGAAGCCCTGCCTGATCCCATGCTTACATAAATGTATGAAAGTTTTAAAGTATATACTAAAAACTAGTACTAGGTAAATCGCCATTAAAGTCAAATTTGATGTGAAACAATACACGATGAAGATCTTGAGGCATTGCGAAAAAAAGTCCGGAAAGTAATTTTTGTATATCCCAAGTTCAAAGGCAAATCACCATGAAGAAGTTTGTTTTGTTTAATGACACCACTAGAGCACATTGATTAATTAATCATCGGCTATTGGATGTCAAACATTTAGTAATGATGACTCGAAGTCATCAGAGGAAACCTGCTACATTTTCCTAATGCAGCAAGGGATCTTTTATATGCACTTTCCCACAGACAGGAAAGCACAGCCTTTGACCAGTTGTGGTGCACTGGTTGGAATGAAAAAAAAACCCCAAATCAGTCGGAATAGATCCACCGAGGTGGTTTGATCCTGCGACACAAGCACCTCAAGTGAGCACTTAATCGACTGAGCTAAATCCTGCCCCCAAATCGCCATGAAAGACAAACTTTATCTGTAACAGTCCATGATAAAACTATACACAGAATTTCGGTTGGACCGATAGGGGACTAATTATATTGCCTGCCTATGTAAGGATACTCGCTGGTGATGAAACTGATGAACTCAGACACACATTCCTGAACACATTCTTTGGCATCCTTAGCAATCTGAATATAACAACAGTACAATGTCAACAACAAATATATACATTTCATATACAGTGAAACCCCTTAAAACCTGACCCTCAAAACCCGACATTTTTTCTGGTCCCTTTCTAATTATAAGTACAGAACAGAAACATATTTAAACTGGATAATAAAACTTGAGGAGGAATTCACTGTGTATACAAGCCATACAGTTACATACAATTTCCATTAATTTTGCTTATTGATAAATTTATGCAATGTTACTTTTATTGTACATGTATTTGTATAGTGTTCCTACTGGCAGTAGATACCCATGAGAGTGGGTACTGTGCTAGGAATTCACACAACAGGTACCTAGTATGAACTGTCTCAGTTGAAATTGAGATTATTACCGGGTAGTAGTAGACTTAAATATCTCTAATAATATGCACTTTTCTTGGAAAGGGTGGCATGGAGACAACAGATTTGAATCGCGTATGGATACTTTATGCACCACTAAACAGGGCTAAAACCTGTTAACCATACAGTACTTCAAAAACTTTACTTGGTTTTATGAAAATGATGGTGAAAAGCATCAATCAAAGTACAACCCCAGTGAAACCTTTAGCTGTTTATTTATTATAAAATCTAACAAATAAAACTGAATGAAAACATTCATTCATTATGATTAATATTGAAGTAAGGAAGGAAGAAACATTTCATGATGCCGGACATACAGTTAAGGATCATTCAGATAATAAGAGGAAAACTGCTGCTACCACGCCATGGGTTAAGATTTTTTATTAACAGCAAGGGAACTTTTATATGTACCATCTCATAGACAGGATGGTATAGTATTATGCCTAGAGTGTTTTTGCATGGCCCTGTGCCATTCCTCAATAGTCTAGCACCATTTCGCCCTAATCAGCAAACCATGAACACCCCTCTGCCCTGAGATTAAATAAGCCTTTTAATTAATTCTAAAATGACCTTTATAAAAACACACAGTAATTCCACAGCTATCAAATTCTGAGTTTAATATTACAACCTGACAAAAATTCTAGGGAAAACACTATGGTACATATACCACAGCCTTTGTTTCACCAATTGGGAGCACTGACTGGTACCGTACAGGAAATAGCTGTATGTGCATATAGTGTCTGATCCTATATTGATTATCTTAATTAATAATGAAAAATAATAAAGCATATTAAGACTTACTTTTCCACTTGATGGGATGGATTTCTTCATAATTCGAGCTACATTTGCAATTGGCAAGAATCGATCCTGAAAAGAAAGGAAAGGAACAGTTCTTTAATGCCCATAAGTAAACGCAACTTTTTCTAAAATATCATAAAAATTGTAAAAACACAGAAAAATAATACTTACCGATTCAAATATGAACTTTATTTTATGTATTTATAAAACATTTAAATGAATAAATTAATCCAATAGTCTAAAGGTTAAACATCGGCAAGGTCTGCTAAACAAGGTGAGTAGTACAAAAGTTGATTTCAACTGGGTCTTTTTTTCATTGGATGGTATGACAGTAGCGACCTGGTGACAACATAGGAGCAGCCAGCTGTATGCAGGGTTCATACACTTCAAATGGTTTCATTTTCCAGGACTTTTAAGGGCTATTTTCGTTCATTTTCCAGGACTATTTTACCTTTTTCCAGGGGTCTGAATATATGACTTGGAAAGAAGTTTTTGTTTAACGACACCCTAGCAGATTGTTTAGTCAGTGGCTGCTATGTCTCCAACATACAATACTTGTTACACACGGTCTACAGTAAACTAAAACTGTTGAAATAAAATATTTTATTAACTACATTTGTTGTACATTGTACAAAATAGTGTTATAAACATGTATCTAATACTCAAATAGAATACATATATATATACACACACACACACTTATTTATTTATATATATATATATATATATAAAATAAAAAAATATTTTATATATATACACACACACACACACAAACAAGTATGAAACAGCTTAGAACGTTTATAATTATTGGTGTGATCTAAACCGGTCTTGTCCACGCCTCCTTGTGTAAATTAGTTGTCAATTAAATCCTTGCAGCTAAAGCTCAGCTGCTAAATCAAAGCGTGTTGCACGTGCGCCTTCTGAAATATACATCTCCTTTGTTTTGGCTTGGCTCAAGTAGATCGAATAAACATAGGCGACACCACCAAAAGAAACAAGTGTAACAATGTTATACACTGTTACGATTGTTGAAAGGAGACCTTTGCAAATCTCTATGGTATTAAACTCATTCTTAATCTCATGTTACATTGATGGGGTTTATTTAAAGATATGGGCTTCTTTCCGGTCAAATGATTAATCATGGTCACGACTCGCTGCACAGGATTCAGACCCAAGCGGTGGGCCATTGTTAAAGCGATAGCTCACTTTGTGAGGTGTTAATTCCTACTTAATTATACACTGTTTAATTAACATTGAGCTAAATGGATTTATTCAGTTACTCAAATTTGTCGGGATTTAACAGGTCCATAAAATGATTTACATGCAAGTAGTCAACTTATATGACGTCAGACGCGTGCTTGTTTTTCTAAAAATAAACTTTTTTATCCACCTGTCGTTAAACGTACACTTTCCGTTAGGCATTTTCGCAGAAGTGATTTACACATCTACCCGTTTTTCTTTTTCTTTTTTTTAATGTCATACTGGTATATATTTTTTATCCGGATTCCATGCTTGAAGAATTGTGTCGCCATCTCAATTAAGATTATCTACTCACGCCTATCTATAGACCAAATAAACCAACACAGTATTTCCTGCTCAACAACTGACCAATGGCAGTCGACCTCATTATAATCATCGATGCGTTTAGGTATTGTTTTTGTGGGGGGGTTTCTTTCTTTCTTTTGGGGAAGGGGTACCTAAGTCAAAGGCGATTATTTATGTATTTGTAACATCACTAAAAAAAAATTAGAAACAAAATTTCTAATTTCCAGGACTTTCCAGGAGGTAAACTGACTTTTCCAGGACATTTAAGGACTTTCCAGGGAAAAAAAAAAAAAAAAAAAAAAAAAATTCCAGGGTTTTCCAGGATGCATGCGAACCCTGTGTATGACTGTAAATTGTTATCACACATATATGTGTTAGTATGTATAAATGATATTCTCACCAATGGGTGTAAGAAATGCAGTTAACCAAAAACGATTACCTGCTCTCTGAGGGGTTCGTCTATTTTCTGATCTTCATCACCCTCTCCTGAACCAATGGTATCATCTCCTTCACCTAAAACAAATGTCTGTATTAATAACTATTATTTATTACCCCAGCAGGCACTCATAACAGGGAAATTATCATGTGTTGGTCTAACAAACAATACTATTGGATGATTTGACGCTCACAAAGCAATAACCTTGTCGGTACTAAATATGATGTCATCACGATTTGGCAAACACACACAATGATGTCACATAGTTTAAAGAGTTTGCGTTTACGGCTGTCTGTTTTTGGTGTTAAATTTATAACAAAATGTAATTTTAATGCAATTCATTATAGATTTTTTACTAGAATAAAGAAAACTTTTGCTTTTGAAAATTATCTATTAACGTGATTAAATTACAAAGTTATAGCAATACTCAGAACACTGCGTAAAGTGGTTTATATCGTTTCTATACACATACGTGCATGTATTGAAAATAAAAGACTTTTCGAGATCTAAAGCTTGTGACAACTGAAAATTATTTCACTCGGGACATAAATTTGATAATAACTGGTAACTCGTTTATTCTCTATATAACTAGTCTGTATTAATAACTATTATATAACTAGTTGCTATTAGTAACTATTATTTAACTGGACAATTTCGATAAATCATTTTCTTTTTAATTTATGAAACTGGAGAGGTGTAATTTTGTTCATCAGTGATATCACCACTCAGCTGGTACAAGGAGATAACAGTAATTTAAATTCATGTGTATACACAGTACTTCTGGGAACCTTTCATTCAACTTTTCTCAAAATAATGTCAATGGATATACATTGTATTACATTTTGGAAATGAACTCATTCAAATATAGATACAACCCATCTCTTAAAACGAATGAATGAATGAATGAGTGTTTAA
Source organism: Gigantopelta aegis (assembly GCF_016097555.1). Taxonomy (NCBI): domain Eukaryota; kingdom Metazoa; phylum Mollusca; class Gastropoda; order Neomphalida; family Peltospiridae; genus Gigantopelta; species Gigantopelta aegis. Next base: position 44,866,755 of record NC_054701.1, read on the forward strand.
CGACACCCAGCACAAAAATACACATTGGCTATTGGGTGTCATAAATTAAGTATATGAAAATATTATTTATATAATTATGTAAAACCACAGTGTAAGGATCTGTGGGGGAAAGTATAATACAATACATAATCAAGGTAAAGTGTATTTGATTTTTTTTTTATAGAAATCAGTGTTTTAAAAACTTTAAAATTAATTCAGGCTGGAATTTAAAAAGATTCCAAAACATTTCTGTTGCCAAATATATTATTTCTCATTGGCTTCAGATGAACACTCTACCAAAATGTGACGCACAGTCAGTGTACACTGACAATGTTCACACAGGAGGGGGGTCCTTCTTTAAAATGAATGCGTCAAATATGTATGGCCAATAGGGCACTGCACAAGACTACTTCATCCTTCCTACACTGCCTGTAGGATGACTGCCACTCTCCCAGGACTGGCTTGACAGAATAAAGCTTGTTCGCAATCTCTTAAAACATTATCTCTAATGGGACTGTTGATTGAGATAAAGTAATTTATAAAGAAAAACAATAAATATTATTAACAAACTTTATATTTCAGCTGCAATTACACTAATTTCCCTCAACATGTTTTTCTTAAAATTTAAGTCTTAAATATCAATAATATTTTCTATATAATATGACTTACCTTCTACAACAAATGCACCAGATGTTATGTAATTTTCTGAAAGTGTTCCATCTCCAGTAGCATCACCCGAGCCATCCATGCTGTAAAAGACCACATCAATATCAATCTATTTTACTGAGGTAACTACCTTAATTATTGCATTACATGCATTTAGAGTTACATGTACACACCAGGGCCCCGTTCCATAAAACGATCTTAGCCCTAACATCACCTTCAGTGTATGCACTGTATGCACTTCAGGCAATCTTAGTGTTAAGATAGCTTCATGGAACAGGACCCTGGGCAACAACTGATGGATTTTCCAAAAGTAATAAGTCAAACAAAAAAAGGCCTTACGCTGAAAAGAGCCATAAAAGGGTTCGAAGTTCACCACAGCACTGACAGCAATTGCCGTACGTGCCCTCCTTACTTGCCGTTATGTCCCTAAAATCTTACGGTATCAACGGCAATAAAAATGCTGCTGTGCCTTACCTGGTTTGCCACCTTGCACTTAGGAATTATTATTTTTTTAAACCCAGCATTTTATTATTTAGAAATGACACAAAAATTAAATGTAACATGAAAAGTCACATCTAGCGAAGTCGGGCTGCTTGTTGACACATGAAGTGACAGGTAATACCAGGATGTAAAACAAAATGTGCTCAAATGCCCATAACAATAACGTTCTTTACAGCAGTTTAAGTTGACATTTATAAATATATTCTTTGTGACTTACACATTAGTGATTTTAAATATCATATTAACCAATATATATCTTTTCGACTTGGCAAGATGGTTGGGACATTGTGATCACGAACAAGCTTCATTCTGTCAAGCTGGCCCTGAGAGTGGCAGTCTTCCTACCAGTGGTGCAGGAAGGATGAAATAGGTTTGTGACGTGCCCGCATACTTGACATTAGAGGGTTAAAATAAATGAATGCATCAAATATGGGGACACGTCACAAAACTACTTCATCCTTCCTGTACCACTGGTATATGATAGTGCAGAGCTCAAAATAATGGCAGTGGCGTAGGATGGTGTCAAAAAGTGTGTGGGGGGGGGGGGGGGGGGGGGCACACTTTTATATTTACTTTTACACTATTATAAAGCAAAATATCTGAAAAGCACATGCCCCCCCCCCCCCCCACTTCCTACACCAGTGGGTGGCCTGCGAAAAGCAGTTAATGTTTTAGACCTACAACAAATTTCACCTTCTAAAACCACCAAAGAATCACAGGTAATTTTTCAAGGGACAGATGCATACATGTATGATTATCGCATAGATTGCTATTTAGTCTTTGATATGGTTATATATTTTAATTCCATAATGCACTAAAAGACATCTCAGACGTCCTAATTTTTTTTTAAACACTATCTCACGGACTGATATTAAAAATATTTCCTGCATCATATCCATAGTGCATGGACAACTGAACTGGATTGTCATATTTTACCATAGCATGTTCATCATTTCAATATCAAAATTATCTTCTCTTTTTTTGCACTTTCATTTATTTTTTATTTTTTTTAATTCTTAGAAACGTTTGTCTTGGATACCGAGATCACCTGATTATGAATTTGAGATAGCGAGGGGTAATCTTTTCTTGTATTTCTGTTGTCTATAATGCGCTGGATCGGGCTACTTTAATCATTTAATGTCTTGATCTATTTATAGTAACAAGTTACAAGGGCCAACAAGGTTTCTTAAATCTACAAGACTTTCTTACGGATGACTGGGTTCTAGATCTATCTTCATTTGTTAAACTGTTGTTATTAATTTCAACAGAGAAAAATAATTATGTAGATTTTGGTAAGATCTGTCACAAATCGGGTAAATACCTCGACGATCGTCAAAATAAAACAAAATCAAAAGTGAAAGAAACATGGCGATCAAAGTAGGCCATTACGGGTTATTAAAGGGTTACATTATTTTGATTTTACACGTGCCTAAAAGCTTACAAGTTAGTGATGATCATTTGAAAGGATTGCACGTGTAATCTATTGGCCAAAGGTTTATAATAACAAACCTGGGCGATTAAGACAAGCTTGAGAAATTGGTTGGTCAATGACGAGCCAGTGAAATCGCAGAAACCATCAGCCAGTCACAGAAGAATGCAGTCAATGATTCTTTCTACAATATACTACTTACTAAACAACGTATAGTAGATTACCAACTGGAATTGAATTTTTTTTGGTGGATTATAAAAAAATCTCACGCAATGACCATCTTGGAATTTGAGAAGTCTGCATAAACCTATATGACTTATACAAAATGACAATAATAAAAAAACTTAATTTGATTACATAATAATTTTATACATTTTTGAAACAGATATAAAAGGTAACTTCGGATGCACTTGTTTTGTTCATAACAATTTTAATATTATAATTCATTTGAAAATCATTTAAATAAAAGTAAAAATATGCAAGGTTATTTGGTAATTCGATATCTGTATAACGTGTACAAAACGTGAGTAAATACTGAAGAAGAAAATAAAAAGAGGGGGGGGGGGGGGGGGGACCTTGTTATCTCTTAAATGCTCTGTAAAACATCATTTTAGGGATATTTTCGGAAGCCAGTTTAATATTGTCTTGAACTGCCATATTCAACAACAACATTTTTTTTTTTTTTAAGACAATTGTAATGCTAGGCTCAGATTACCAACTGCCAACAGAAAGTTGGCCAATTTTGTGCTGACACGACTTCTACGACTGTCCATTTGCTAGTATGAGCACTCTTACAACTCGATTCTCATTGTATAACCCATTAATTGTTAATCTGAGTACACGCGTCGTAAGTCGGATGTTGCGGGGTGCACCACTACTGGTATATCAAAGGCCGTGGTATGTGCTATCCTGTCTGTAGAATGGTACATATAAAAGATCCCTTGTTACTCATGGAAAAATGTAACGGGTTTCCTCTCTTAGGCTATATGTCAGCATTACCAAATGTTTGACATCCAATACCGATTATTAATAAATCAGTGTGCTCTGGTGGTGTTGTTAAACAACAACAAAAAAGAAGAAAAAAGGTATAGTTAAATACTGGCTATCCTTGATAGAATCTAAAAATTGTACCCTAGAAGCATGTTACATCGAACTTCTGGATCTGGTACAACGTAAAGCGCGTTATAAATTAAATTGGATTTATCATGTCCAGAAATTACTATGTGAAAATGGGTTTTGCTTATGCATAGGAATCTCAATATTATGTTTCAGGTAAAGACATTTCTCTGTCAGTTTAACGAATGTTCAAAACAATTGCGATCATACAAACAAAATAGCATTTACACACGAGATGGTATAAATGATGAAACGGGAAGGTGGATGAATGAATGAATGAATGAATGAATGAATGAATGAATGAATGAATTAATTAATTAATGCCTAACGACACCCCAGCACAAAAAATACACATCGGCTATTGAGTGTCACAAATAGTAAGTAGAAACGGGAAGGTAGGCTTACTTTTGTTTGGAAAGAAACCAATATATTTCTTTTTTCTGTGATAAAGGAGATATTGAAAATAAATTTAATTTAAATATTTATGTCCACAATTCAATTGAATCAGTGATTAATACATTTTAAAAACACTAATTGTATTTATTAAGATATAGTTTTAAAACTAATTCAGCTAATATTACATAACCCATGTATCAAAATCATTACTAACATCTGTAAACTGGTATAGCGAATATGATCAAACTATATTTCTTTTAAAATATTTTCAGTCGTCAGTATTGTAATACCATTTTGTAAGTAGGCCTACAAGACAACCACTTGTACTTAACACATTTGTATTTGTACACTGCAATTAATAATAAGCTTTACAATTAAAAACAATAGGCCTAAACATAAAAAAAAATCATCGTCTCTCACTTTCTTAAACAATGTGCATGCCGAAATTAATTTTTTTATTAATATACTCATCCAAGATTTGGCCTATTGTCCGACATTAATTTTCTGTCTGTTCACATTGTCAGAATTCTGATTGTTTTTCTAGAAGTAAATAATCTACTTTATATATTTTGTAAGTCTATACGTGTAATTAATGAAAAAGTAAATGTGATCGTTTTTCTCTTTTCTTTTTGTTTCAATTACCTTTTCTATGATTTAAACGGTTGCTTCGGCTGCCAACTTTGATAAGCCTATATATCCGATATTGTAGACATACAGGCGCCGCATTGATTCTAAAGATCTGGACCCCCTTCTCTGGAATTAGTAATTAGGGCCTCCACGAGTCCCAAATATTAGACTAGAGTATTCAAGGGTCAAACTCGACCCAGACCTGAGTACCAGACTCTAGATGATAATGAGACTAAGGAACAACGTAAAATAGCATTAATTAGGCCTATGCATCTTAATTCCAGCGCTGAACATGGATGCCAAATCATGCCACTGTAAAGCATTCCACACATTCGACTTTTGGTCTCATAGCCACGTAACTGGCGGTCAGCATATGGAAAAATTACGTAAAGATATAATTAAATTAAGAGTGCTTAATTTCACGGGTACTCGAGTCCTGTGAACGGACTCGAGTCTTGCTAGACTCAGCTTCGTGCCCGAGTACTCGAGTACTTGTGGAGACACTATTAGTAATCATGCATTCTTTAACACTTTAATAACTGAATAAAAAACGGGAAAAAAAAACGAGTTTAAAATAAATGGCTTAAAGGGACATTCCTGAGTCTGCTGCATTGCAAGATGATTCCGACTAATAAAATATTTCTACGATTAAACTTACATATTAAATATATTTTCTGGTTTAGAACATCAGTGTCTGTATATTAAATGTGTTTCTGGTCGTTTTAATATTTGTAAGAAGCCCAAACTGGACAAAATTATATTTTTGGAAATAAAATGAAATTTAACCTAGTACAAATATTAAAACGATCAGAAACACGTTTAATATACATCCAGTAATATTTTATGCAGAAAAATATATTTGATATGTAATTACAATCGTTAAAAAGTCTTTGTTAGTCGATAACATCTTAAAAAGTGCAGCAAACTAAGGAATGTCCCTTTAATTATAATGCTGCCAGAAATAATTTTACTAACTAGTTTTTCCTTGGTCCTACCCTGAAATTTAATAATAAGTTTTACAACTCATTAATGTACATGTATTTATGAATAAACTGATTTGATTTGAAATTTACATAGGTAAATTAAGGGCCAAAAGAGGTAAAACGGCTAAATTTTACACCTTTTTTCGTCCACCTCTCTTTTTGTTTTTATTAACTTACTTATTGGTGGCAAAAGACACTGATCATAAGCGTAAGATAATAGTTTAGTTGTAAATTTTAGAAAGGATTTTTTTTTTAACATCACTACTCTACACTGATTTATTAATAATCGGCTATTGCATGTCAAACATTTAATAATTGTGATATATATCCTCTGTATTTTTTAATTAGCAGCAAGGGATCTTTTTATACGCACTTTCCCCACAGGACAGCACATACCATGACTTTTGATATAGCATACCAGTCGTGTGGCACTGATTGGGACGAGACCGCCTCTCCAGAAAATAAGTCCACATTACTGACTGAGCTAGATTCCACTCATCCCTCCCCCAAAAAAAAAAAAAAAAAGAAAAAAAAGCCAATCACAACGACCATATTAAAACCAGCAAGAGGTTGCAGTAAGTAGTATATTATGTAAAAACTAAAAATATTATTAAAAAACATGTTTTCGGGTCGAAACTTTCCAGAAAAAAAATCCATACAAGCAATCGATGTACCGTATATTTATTTTTAAATTTAGATAAAAACTGTTGACAGCTTAATGTCAATAACAATTAAGCTTAATAAAAAAATAGAAACTCAACTGAACGACAAAGTTCCTTCTCACGTAAATGTTAGTGCGCATTGAAAAAACAAACGAAATAGTACATTATATTTAGGTGTTCTATAGAAATATAAATTCACATTGGCCTAAACATAATACTATTTCTAGGTATGTTATTGCTTTTTGTTTTCTTTGTGTTTTTGTTTTGTTTTGTTTGTTTTGGTTTTGGTTTATTATATTTTAGGAACCCCGAGAAACATTTTCACGGTACACAGATTGATGGACTGCTCACTTATTCAGTACTTTCATATTCGTGCGTATACTAGGAAATCCCCAAGAAAGACGTGTTTCCTGTTAATTATCAAGAGGCGAAACAGGCATTGCAAATTCGTATTTTTAAAAACGAAACATGCATTTGACAGTAAAGGTGTTAAATGGTGAAGAATGTTCCATTGCTGTAGGTGGTTTTATGTACAAGTATTTTATGTATTTCATGTACAGTACAATATTATTGACTGGGGACAATTTTTATTTAATATTTTTAATTTCCAAATTCAGAAAATGGTTGTTTTTTTTATCGAGAAATTGTTATTTCAGTTGCATTTACGGGTATATATACAAACCTCTGGAATATTAAACTAAGTACCATACATGTGGGTTTATTGAAACTGATCATTGTAATTTAAAAATTCAAAAATTTGTTCGTCAATATAAATTGTTTACAATTATGCAATTATTATTATATCGGGGGTGGGGGTGGGGGTGGGGGACGTAGCTCAGTGGTAAAGCGCTCGCTCAATGTGTGGTCGGTCTGGGATTGATCCCCTTCGGTGAGCCCATTGAGATATTTCTTGTTCCAGCCAGTGAACCACGACTGGTATATCAAAGGCTGTGATATGTACTACCCTGTCTGTGGGATGGTGCATATAAAAGATCCCTTGCTGATAATTGAAAAGAGTAGCAACAGTAGTAGTGTAGAATGTACGGAAAATAGTAGTGGCAACAGCAGGTTTTCTCTCTCAATATCTGTGTTGTCCTTAACCATGTGTCTGACGCCATTTAACCATATATTAAAATATGTTGAGTGCATCATTAAATAAAACATTTTTTATTATTATTATATCAAGCAAACTGGCTAAATTAGGTTAACGACGGTAACTTTTAGCACCTGTTCTATGTTTTAGCTTCGTACACAATAAATATAACATATTTTACTGTATATTAACTTCAAATCCATATTTCATAAATAGTACTTACCACTGGATATGTTATATTTATTGTGTACGAAGCCAAAATAAGGGTGCCAAGAATGACAGTCAACGATCTTATATGCTACAGGATAAGTGTCTTTTGTTTTATGTCATCACTAGAGCACATTGATTAGGCCTAATTCATCATCAGCTGTTGGATGTCAATTTTTTTATAATAGTGACATATAGTCTTTAACAGAAAACCTACTACTGGCAAAGGATCTTTTATAAATTATATGCCCTTTTCCACAGATAGTACAGCACATATATGTATAACATGGCTTTTGGTATATACTAGTCATGGGTCACTGGTTGGGGCGGGGAACCTAATCAAATAAAGGGTCCTCTGAGAGGAATTTGAGGATTTGATCCTTGAACCCCAGGGTTTCTACCAGAGGATAAAGTGGGTATGGTGCCATACCCAAAATTTCTTGTAGATTTTTTCTTTCTTTTAAGTTAACCTTTTGACAAATCAAATTACTCTTATCATTACTGAATGATTTTCTTAACCCTAAACCTAAACGTAACCCATTTTCTTTATGAGGAAGGCCCCCCCCACCCCCATACCCCCTGTTGACTCGTTGCATTCAATTCCATAACACCATACTCAAAAACAAATTCTGATAGAAACACTGAACCCAGACACTTTAGGAGAGTGCTGTAGATACCAAATGAGCAAATTAATTTTTTAATTATTATTTTAAAAAACTACATTTCTTATGTCTTCATGAACTGAGACATGAAAATATAAAAGAGATTAGAATTTGAAGAGCAGTGTTTGACGCTCATATAGCTCAAGCCTATAGATGCCTCCAAACAACACAGGGCTTCTAGATTATGGTAGCCCCACTCCCATGGCTAGTGATATTCAATGTTGGGCTAATAAATAACTACTATTGCCATGCCTGACGGCTAGTGAATTTTTTTTGGGTCAATTGTTGCAGTTGTTTATTTTGTAAAGATAAATATACTGACCCCCCCCCCCCCCCCCACACACACACATAGCTATAGCTCTCTCTTTAGGTAACATATTTGATTTATACTATTATTTTGTAAAATTGTATTAACTTAAAGTAAATTAGGCCTAGTGAATTTTTAATTGTGGCTAGTAAATTTTTGAAATCACTGATCCCATGGCTAGTGGATTTTATATAAATTCTAGAAACCCTGAAATAAAGTGCAAGATGTGGTAAATTACTGTTGGTAAAACTCCTCAACGACAGTAAAACAAACACAACTGGTGTACATGATCTGCCAATATTTAACATTCGTACATTTGAAATATGTCGACATGCAACAAAATAGCCTTTTGGTCATGTTTATTTCCTGCAAAAGCAGGGGACAATATTTCAAAATGTTTGGTAACCGGAAATCAGTTCACATGAGTTTTACTTAGGTAACCGATTGTTTGGTTACGTGAATATAGTTCTCGTAACCGATGAGTTAGACCTACCTAATCCTAAAGCATTACAGTTCTGTGCTATATTGGTGGTTCAAATGTATTTAAAAACATATAAACTGATCTTTACTTTCATTACTGATATATGGTACTTTTAATTTTAGAATGTAATTGTTCACCACGTAACCGATTGGCGGTTCTTGTGATTTTAAAGTTGCGTAACCGGCACATGAACAGAACAATGAAATATTGTGAAAAAGTCATTTTTAAAAAGAAATGCTGTAAACAGGCTCAAAATAGCCGTTGGTGGGCCATTTTACCCACCACAATTTCTTTTTCAAAATGCTATGGGTGACAAATTCTTAAGTTTGAGTCCTGAAATATTATTGGGGTTCCAGTGGGGAGTATCTGTTAAATGCTTGCAGACCTGGGTCTGTGCATTAAACCTTTTAAAGTCTAGACTCAAATCTCATTGATGTCACATGCATATAATTTGTATGGCATTGTCATGGCATTAGATTGAATTCTATTAAGAGTTTTGAGTCTGATAAATGTATAAGCACCAGGCCAGCTCAAGAAAATTACCGTAAATAACTTAACAAGATGCCTCATCATTTTGTCTTTTCATCTTAGTCTTGGTCTTTTGATTTATCCAGGGTTAATTGATATAAACTACACAGGTCAAGTTCAGTTTCTCATGTTTTGCTGATATTGTTTTTTAAAAATTGACAGTGAATCCCAAAATATAAAATATGAAATGGAAATCGGGCATTGAATTTAGCTATATTTTAAAAATAAAGATTCAACTCGAATCATAAAAAAATATGTAACATAAATATTTTGTAATTCCATCTTATAATTTTATACTTCCAATCCAAAATTTTGGGTATGCAGGACTAAGGTGATTAGAATCCTGTTAAATTCGCTGCATATAAATAACTAGGCAAAATTATTTGGTCTTTTTGGGGCGTTATTTTTCAAGATCACTAAAATGTTCATTTTCAATGGGCAGGAGTAGCTCTAGTAGTAGTCCATAATGTGTCTTAGTGAAGGACTCAGTGTCCACACCAGACCCATGAACTGGTGGGGCAAGTTGTAGCTTGGTAGTAGTCCATAATGTGTCTTAATGAAGGACTCAATGTCCACATCCAGACCCATGAACTGGTGGGGCGAGTTGTAGCTTGGTAGTAGTCATAATGTGTCTTAGTGAAGGACTCAATGTCCACACCCAGACCCATGAACTGGTGAGGCGAGTTGTAGCTTGGTAGTAGTCCATAATGTGTCTTAGTGAAGGACTCAATGTCCACACCCAGACCCATGAACTGGTGGGGCGAGTTGTAGCTTGGTAGTAGTCATAATGTGTCTTAGTGAAGGACTCAGTGTCCACACCCAGACCCATGAACTGGTGGGGCGAGTTGTAGCTTGGTAGTAGTCCATAATCTGTCTTAGTGAAGGACTCAATGTCCACACCCAGACCCATGAACTGGTGGGGCGAGTTGTAGCTTGGTAGTAGTCCATAATGTGTCTTAGTGAAGGACTCAATGTCCACACCCAGACCCATGAACTGGTGGGGCGAGTTGTAGCTCTAGTAGTAGTCCATAATGTGTCTTAGTGAAGGACTCAATGTCCACACCCAGACCCATGAACTGGTGGGGCGAGTTGTAGCTTGGTAGTAGTCCATAATGTGTCTTAGTGAAGGACTCAATGTCCACACCCAGACCCATGAACTGGTGGGGCGAGTTGTAGCTTGGTAGTAGTCCATAATGTGTCTTAGTGAAGGACTCAATGTCCACACGCAGACCCATGAACTGGTGCGGCAAGTTGTAGCTTGGTAGTAGTCCATAATGTGTCTTAGTGAAGGACTCCGTGTCCACAACCACACCCATGAACTGGTGCGGCAAGTTGTAGCCTGGTAGTAGTCCATAATGTGTCTTAGTGAAGGACTCAATGTCCACACCCAGACCCATGAACTGGTGGGGCGAGTTGTAGCCTGGTAGTAGTCCATAATGTGTCTTAGTGAAGGACTCATTGTCCACACCCAGACCCATGAACTGGTGCGGCAAGTTGTAGCTTGGTAGTAGTCCATAATGTGTCTTAGTAAAGGACTCAATGTCCACACCCATGAACTGGTGCGGCAAGTTGTAGCCTGGTAGTAGTCCATATTGTGTCTTAGTGAAGGACTCAGTGTCCACACCAGACCCATGAACTGGTGCGGCAAGTTGTAGCCTGGTAGTAGTCCATAATGTGTCTTAGTGAAGGACTCAATGTCCACACCCAGACCCATGAACTGGTGCGGCAAGTTGTAGCTCTAGTAGTAGTCCATAATGTGTCTTAGTGAAGGACTCAATGTCCACACCCAGACCCATGAACTGGTGGGGCGAGTTGTAGCTTGGTAGTAGTCCATAATGTGTCTTAGTGAAGAACTCAATGTCCACACGCAGACCCATGAACTGGTGCGGCAAGTTGTAGCTTGGTAGTAGTCCATAATGTGTCTTAGTGAAGGACTCCGTGTCCACACCCACACCCATGAACTGGTGCGGCAAGTTGTAGCCTGGTAGTAGTCCATAATGTGTCTTAGTGAAGGACTCAATGTCCACACCCAGACCCATGAACTGGTGCGGCAAGTTGTAGCTCTAGTAACAGTCCAAAATGTGTCTTAGTGAAGGACTCAATGTCCACACCCAGACCCATGAACTGGTGGGGCAATTTCTTTTTCAAATGCTAGACAAATTCTTAAGTTTGAGTCCTGAAATATTATTGGGGTTCCAGTGGGGAGTATCTGTAGTATGCCATAATGTGTCTTAGTGAATTAACTCAATGTCCACACCCAGACCCATGAACTGGTGCGGTCACAAGTTGTAGCATTGGTAGTAGTCCATAATGTGTCTTAGTGAAGGACTCATATGTCCACACCCAGACCCATGAACTGGTGGGGCAAGAGTTGTAGCCTGGTAGTAGTCCATAATGTGTCTTAGTGAAGGACTCATTGTCCACACCCAGACCCATGAACTGGTTTTAAAAATTGACAGTGAATCCCAAAATATAAAATATGGTAGGAAGTCCATTAATTTAGCTATATTTTAGTGATTCAACTCGAATCATAAAAAAATATGTAACATAAATATTTTGTAATTCCATCTTATAATTTTATACACCCACCCCAGACCCATGAACTGGTGCAGGCTAAGTTGTAGAATCCTGGTAGTAGTCCATAATGTGTCTTAGTGAAGGACTCATTGTCCACACCCAGACCCATGAACTGGTCAATGGGCAAGTTGTAGCTCTGGTAGTAGTCCATAATGTGTCTTAGTGAAGGACTCAGTGTCCACACCCAGACCCATGAACTGGTGCGGCAAGTTGTAGCTGGTAGTAGTCCATAATGTGTCTTAGTGAAGGACTCAATGTCCACACCCAGACCCATGAACTGGTGGGGCGAGTTGTAGCTTGGTAGTAGTCCATAATGTGTCTTAGTGAAGGACTCAATGTCCACACCCAGACCCATGAACTGGTGGGGCAAGTTGTAGCTTGGTAGTAGTCCATAATGTGTCTTAGTGAAGGACTCAATGTCCACACCCAGACCCATGAACTGGTGGGGCGAGTTGTAGCTTGGTAGTAGTCCATAATGTGTCTTAGTGAAGGACTCAGTGTCCACACCCAGACCCATGAACTGGTGGGGCGAGTTGTAGCTTGGTAGTAGTCCATAATGTGTCTTAGTGAAGGACTCAATGTCCACACCCAGACCCATGAACTGGTGGGGCAAGTTGTAGCTTGGTAGTAGTCCATAATGTGTCTTAGTGAAGGACTCAATGTCCACACCCAGACCCATGAACTGGTGGGGCGAGTTGTAGCTCTAGTAGTAGTCCATAATGTGTCTTAGTGAAGGACTCAATGTCCACACCCAGACCCATGAACTGGTGGGGCGAGTTGTAGCTTGGTAGTAGTCCATAATGTGTCTTAGTGAAGGACTCAATGTCCACACCCAGACCCATGAACTGGTGGGGCGAGTTGTAGCTTGGTAGTAGTCCATAATGTGTCTTAGTGAAGGACTCAATGTCCACACGCAGACCCATGAACTGGTGCGGCAAGTTGTAGCTTGGTAGTAGTCCATAATGTGTCTTAGTGAAGGACTCCGTGTCCACACCCACACCCATGAACTGGTGCGGCAAGTTGTAGCCTGGTAGTAGTCCATAATGTGTCTTAGTGAAGGACTCAATGTCCACACCCAGACCCATGAACTGGTGGGGCGAGTTGTAGCTTGGTAGTAGTCCATAATGTGTCTTAGTGAAGGACTCAATGTCCACACCCAGACCCATGAACTGGTGCGGCAAGTTGTAGCTTGGTAGTAGTCCATAATGTGTCTTAGTGAAGGACTCAATGTCCACACCCACACCCATGAACTGGTGCGGCAAGTTGTAGCCTGGTAGTAGTCCATAATGTGTCTTAGTGAAGGACTCAGTGTCCACACCCAGACCCATGAACTGGTGCGGCAAGTTGTAGCCTGGTAGTAGTCCATAATGTGTCTTAGTGAAGGACTCAATGTCCACACCCAGACCCATGAACTGGTGGGGCAAGTTGTAGCTCTGGTAGTAGTCCATAATGTGTCTTAGTGAAGGACTCAATGTCCACACCCAGACCCATGAACTGGTGGGGCGAGTTGTAGCTTGGTAGTAGTCCATAATGTGTCTTAGTGAAGGACTCAATGTCCACACCCAGACCCATGAACTGGTGCGGCAAGTTGTAGCTTGGTAGTAGTCCATAATGTGTCTTAGTGAAGGACTCCGTGTCCACACCCAGACCCATGAACTGGTGCGGCAAGTTGTAGCCTGGTAGTAGTCCATAATGTGTCTTAGTGAAGGACTCAATGTCCACACCCAGACCCATGAACTGGTGCGGCAAGTTGTAGCTCTGGTAGTAGTCCATAATGTGTCTTAGTGAAGGACTCAATGTCCACACCCAGACCCATGAACTGGTGGGGCGAGTTGTAGCTTGGTAGTAGTCCATAATGTGTCTTAGTGAAGGACTCAATGTCCACACCCAGACCCATGAACTGGTGCGGCAAGTTGTAGCCTGGTAGTAGTCCATAATGTGTCTTAGTGAAGGACTCAATGTCCACACCCAGACCCATGAACTGGTGGGGCGAGTTGTAGCCTGGTAGTAGTCCATAATGTGTCTTAGTGAAGGACTCATTGTCCACACCCAGACCCATGAACTGGTGGGGCAAGTTGTAGCCTGGTAGTAGTCCATAATGTGTCTTAGTGAAGGACTCAATGTCCACACCCAGACCCATGAACTGGTGGGGCGAGTTGTAGCTTGGTAGTAGTCCATAATGTGTCTTAGTGAAGGACTCATTGTCCACACCCAGACCCATGAACTGGTGCGGCAAGTTGTAGCTTGGTAGTAGTCCATAATGTGTCTTAGTGAAGGACTCATTGTCCACACCCAGACCCATGAACTGGTGCGGCAAGTTGTAGCCTGGTAGTAGTCCATAATGTGTCTTAGTGAAGGACTCATTGTCCACACCCAGACCCATGAACTGGTGGGGCAAGTTGTAGCCTGGTAGTAGTCCATAATGTGTCTTAGTGAAGGACTCAATGTCCACACCCAGACCCATGAACTGGTGCGGCAAGTTGTAGCCTGGTAGTAGTCCATAATGTGTCTTAGTGAAGGACTCAGTGTCCACACCCAGACCCATGAACTGGTGGGGCGAGTTGTAGCTTGGTAGTAGTCCATAATGTGTCTTAGTGAAGGACTCAATGTCCACACCCAGACCCATGAACTGGTGGGGCAAGTTGTAGCTTGGTAGTAGTCCATAATGTGTCTTAGTGAAGGACTCAATGTCCACACCCAGACCCATGAACTGGTGGGGCAAGTTGTAGCTTGGTAGTAGTCCATAATGTGTCTTAGTGAAGGACTCAGTGTCCACACCCAGACCCATGAACTGGTGGGGCAAGTTGTAGCTTGGTAGTAGTCCATAATGTGTCTTAGTGAAGGACTCAATGTCCACACCCAGACCCATGAACTGGTGGGGCAAGTTGTAGCTTGGTAGTAGTCCATAATGTGTCTTAGTGAAGGACTCAATGTCCACACCCAGACCCATGAACTGGTGGGGCGAGTTGTAGCTCTAGTAGTAGTCCATAATGTGTCTTAGTGAAGGACTCAATGTCCACACCCAGACCCATGAACTGGTGGGGCGAGTTGTAGCTTGGTAGTAGTCCATAATGTGTCTTAGTGAAGGACTCAATGTCCACACCCAGACCCATGAACTGGTGGGGCGAGTTGTAGCTTGGTAGTAGTCCATAATGTGTCTTAGTGAAGGACTCAATGTCCACACGCAGACCCATGAACTGGTGCGGCAAGTTGTAGCTTGGTAGTAGTCCATAATGTGTCTTAGTGAAGGACTCCGTGTCCACACCCACACCCATGAACTGGTGCGGCAAGTTGTAGCCTGGTAGTAGTCCATAATGTGTCTTAGTGAAGGACTCAGTGTCCACACCCAGACCCATGAACTGGTGGGGCGAGTTGTAGCTTGGTAGTAGTCCATAATGTGTCTTAGTGAAGGACTCAATGTCCACACCCAGACCCATGAACTGGTGGGGCAAGTTGTAGCTTGGTAGTAGTCCATAATGTGTCTTAGTGAAGGACTCAATGTCCACACCCAGACCCATGAACTGGTGGGGCGAGTTGTAGCTTGGTAGTAGTCCATAATGTGTCTTAGTGAAGGACTCGGTGTCCACACCCAGACCCATGAACTGGTGCGGCAAGTTGTAGCTTGGTAGTAGTCCATAATGTGTCTTAGTGAAGGACTCATTGTCCACACCCAGACCCATGAACTGGTGCGGCAAGTTGTAGCCTGGTAGTAGTCCATAATGTGTCTTAGTGAAGGACTCATTGTCCACACCCAGACCCATGAACTGGTGGGGCAAGTTGTAGCCTGGTAGTAGTCCATAATGTGTCTTAGTGAAGGACTCAATGTCCACACCCAGACCCATGAACTGGTGCGGCAAGTTGTAGCCTGGTAGTAGTCCATAATGTGTCTTAGTGAAGGACTCAGTGTCCACACCCAGACCCATGAACTGGTGGGGCGAGTTGTAGCTTGGTAGTAGTCCATAATGTGTCTTAGTGAAGGACTCAATGTCCACACCCAGACCCATGAACTGGTGGGGCAAGTTGTAGCTTGGTAGTAGTCCATAATGTGTCTTAGTGAAGGACTCAATGTCCACACCCAGACCCATGAACTGGTGGGGCAAGTTGTAGCTTGGTAGTAGTCCATAATGTGTCTTAGTGAAGGACTCAGTGTCCACACCCAGACCCATGAACTGGTGGGGCAAGTTGTAGCTTGGTAGTAGTCCATAATGTGTCTTAGTGAAGGACTCAATGTCCACACCCAGACCCATGAACTGGTGGGGCAAGTTGTAGCTTGGTAGTAGTCCATAATGTGTCTTAGTGAAGGACTCAATGTCCACACCCAGACCCATGAACTGGTGGGGCGAGTTGTAGCTCTAGTAGTAGTCCATAATGTGTCTTAGTGAAGGACTCAATGTCCACACCCAGACCCATGAACTGGTGGGGCGAGTTGTAGCTTGGTAGTAGTCCATAATGTGTCTTAGTGAAGGACTCAATGTCCACACCCAGACCCATGAACTGGTGGGGCGAGTTGTAGCTTGGTAGTAGTCCATAATGTGTCTTAGTGAAGGACTCAATGTCCACACGCAGACCCATGAACTGGTGCGGCAAGTTGTAGCTTGGTAGTAGTCCATAATGTGTCTTAGTGAAGGACTCCGTGTCCACACCCACACCCATGAACTGGTGCGGCAAGTTGTAGCCTGGTAGTAGTCCATAATGTGTCTTAGTGAAGGACTCAGTGTCCACACCCAGACCCATGAACTGGTGGGGCGAGTTGTAGCTTGGTAGTAGTCCATAATGTGTCTTAGTGAAGGACTCAATGTCCACACCCAGACCCATGAACTGGTGGGGCGAGTTGTAGCTTGGTAGTAGTCATAATGTGTCTTAGTGAAGGACTCAGTGTCCACACCCAGACCCATGAACTGGTGGGGCGAGTTGTAGCTTGGTAGTAGTCCATAATCTGTCTTAGTGAAGGACTCAATGTCCACACCCAGACCCATGAACTGGTGGGGCAAGTTGTAGCTTGGTAGTAGTCCATAATGTGTCTTAGTGAAGGACTCAATGTCCACACCCAGACCCATGAACTGGTGGGGCGAGTTGTAGCTCTAGTAGTAGTCCATAATGTGTCTTAGTGAAGGACTCAATGTCCACACCCAGACCCATGAACTGGTGGGGCGAGTTGTAGCTTGGTAGTAGTCCATAATGTGTCTTAGTGAAGGACTCAATGTCCACACCCAGACCCATGAACTGGTGGGGCGAGTTGTAGCTTGGTAGTAGTCCATAATGTGTCTTAGTGAAGGACTCAATGTCCACACGCAGACCCATGAACTGGTGCGGCAAGTTGTAGCTTGGTAGTAGTCCATAATGTGTCTTAGTGAAGGACTCCGTGTCCACAACCACACCCATGAACTGGTGCGGCAAGTTGTAGCCTGGTAGTAGTCCATAATGTGTCTTAGTGAAGGACTCAATGTCCACACCCAGACCCATGAACTGGTGGGGCGAGTTGTAGCCTGGTAGTAGTCCATAATGTGTCTTAGTGAAGGACTCATTGTCCACACCCAGACCCATGAACTGGTGCGGCAAGTTGTAGCTTGGTAGTAGTCCATAATGTGTCTTAGTAAAGGACTCAATGTCCACACCCATGAACTGGTGCGGCAAGTTGTAGCCTGGTAGTAGTCCATATTGTGTCTTAGTGAAGGACTCAGTGTCCACACCAGACCCATGAACTGGTGCGGCAAGTTGTAGCCTGGTAGTAGTCCATAATGTGTCTTAGTGAAGGACTCAATGTCCACACCCAGACCCATGAACTGGTGCGGCAAGTTGTAGCTCTAGTAGTAGTCCATAATGTGTCTTAGTGAAGGACTCAATGTCCACACCCAGACCCATGAACTGGTGGGGCGAGTTGTAGCTTGGTAGTAGTCCATAATGTGTCTTAGTGAAGAACTCAATGTCCACACGCAGACCCATGAACTGGTGCGGCAAGTTGTAGCTTGGTAGTAGTCCATAATGTGTCTTAGTGAAGGACTCCGTGTCCACACCCACACCCATGAACTGGTGCGGCAAGTTGTAGCCTGGTAGTAGTCCATAATGTGTCTTAGTGAAGGACTCAATGTCCACACCCAGACCCATGAACTGGTGCGGCAAGTTGTAGCTCTAGTAGTAGTCCATAATGTGTCTTAGTGAAGGACTCAATGTCCACACCCAGACCCATGAACTGGTGGGGCGAGTTGTAGCTTGGTAGTAGTCCATAATGTGTCTTAGTGAAGAACTCAATGTCCACACCCACACCCATGAACTGGTGCGGCAAGTTGTAGCCTGGTAGTAGTCCATAATGTGTCTTAGTGAAGGACTCAATGTCCACACCCAGACCCATGAACTGGTGGGGCGAGTTGTAGCCTGGTAGTAGTCCATAATGTGTCTTAGTGAAGGACTCATTGTCCACACCCAGACCCATGAACTGGTGCGGCAAGTTGTAGCCTGGTAGTAGTCCATAATGTGTCTTAGTGAAGGACTCATTGTCCACACCCAGACCCATGAACTGGTGGGGCGAGTTGTAACTCTAGTAGTAGTCCATAATGTGTCTTAGTGAAGGACTCATTGTCCACACCCAGACCCATGAACTGGTGCGGCAAGTTGTAGCTTGGTAGTAGTCCATAATGTGTCTTAGTGAAGGACTCATTGTCCACACCCAGACCCATGAACTGGTGCGGCAAGTTGTAGCCTGGTAGTAGTCCATAATGTGTCTTAGTGAAGGACTCATTGTCCACACCCAGACCCATGAACTGGTGGGGCAAGTTGTAGCCTGGTAGTAGTCCATAATGTGTCTTAGTGAAGGACTCAATGTCCACACCCAGACCCATGAACTGGTGCGGCAAGTTGTAGCCTGGTAGTAGTCCATAATGTGTCTTAGTGAAGGACTCAGTGTCCACACCCAGACCCATGAACTGGTGGGGCGAGTTGTAGCTTGGTAGTAGTCCATAATGTGTCTTAGTGAAGGACTCAATGTCCACACCCAGACCCATGAACTGGTGGGGCAAGTTGTAGCTTGGTAGTAGTCCATAATGTGTCTTAGTGAAGGACTCAATGTCCACACCCAGACCCATGAACTGGTGGGGCAAGTTGTAGCTTGGTAGTAGTCCATAATGTGTCTTAGTGAAGGACTCAGTGTCCACACCCAGACCCATGAACTGGTGGGGCAAGTTGTAGCTTGGTAGTAGTCCATAATGTGTCTTAGTGAAGGACTCAATGTCCACACCCAGACCCATGAACTGGTGGGGCAAGTTGTAGCTTGGTAGTAGTCCATAATGTGTCTTAGTGAAGGACTCAATGTCCACACCCAGACCCATGAACTGGTGGGGCGAGTTGTAGCTCTAGTAGTAGTCCATAATGTGTCTTAGTGAAGGACTCAATGTCCACACCCAGACCCATGAACTGGTGGGGCGAGTTGTAGCTTGGTAGTAGTCCATAATGTGTCTTAGTGAAGGACTCAATGTCCACACCCAGACCCATGAACTGGTGGGGCGAGTTGTAGCTTGGTAGTAGTCCATAATGTGTCTTAGTGAAGGACTCAATGTCCACACGCAGACCCATGAACTGGTGCGGCAAGTTGTAGCTTGGTAGTAGTCCATAATGTGTCTTAGTGAAGGACTCCGTGTCCACACCCACACCCATGAACTGGTGCGGCAAGTTGTAGCCTGGTAGTAGTCCATAATGTGTCTTAGTGAAGGACTCAATGTCCACACCCAGACCCATGAACTGGTGGGGCGAGTTGTAGCCTGGTAGTAGTCCATAATGTGTCTTAGTGAAGGACTCATTGTCCACACCCAGACCCATGAACTGGTGCGGCAAGTTGTAGCTTGGTAGTAGTCCATAATGTGTCTTAGTGAAGGACTCAATGTCCACACCCATGAACTGGTGCGGCAAGTTGTAGCCTGGTAGTAGTCCATATTGTGTCTTAGTGAAGGACTCAGTGTCCACACCAGACCCATGAACTGGTGCGGCAAGTTGTAGCCTGGTAGTAGTCCATAATGTGTCTTAGTGAAGGACTCAGTGTCCACACCAGACCCATGAACTGGTGCGGCAAGTTGTAGCCTGGTAGTAGTCCATAATGTGTCTTAGTGAAGGACTCAATGTCCACACCCAGACCCATGAACTGGTGCGGCAAGTTGTAGCTCTAGTAGTAATTCATAATGTGTCTTAGTGAAGGACTCAATGTCCACACCCAGACCCATGAACTGGTGGGGCGAGTTGTAGCTTGGTAGTAGTCCATAATGTGTCTTAGTGAAGAACTCAATGTCCACACGCAGACCCATGAACTGGTGCGGCAAGTTGTAGCTTGGTAGTAGTCCATAATGTGTCTTAGTGAAGGACTCCGTGTCCACACCCACACCCATGAACTGGTGCGGCAAGTTGTAGCCTGGTAGTAGTCCATAATGTGTCTTAGTGAAGGACTCAATGTCCACACCCAGACCCATGAACTGGTGCGGCAAGTTGTAGCTCTAGTAGTAGTCCATAATGTGTCTTAGTGAAGGACTCAATGTCCACACCCAGACCCATGAACTGGTGGGGCGAGTTGTAGCTTGGTAGTAGTCCATAATGTGTCTTAGTGAAGGACTCAATGTCCACACCCAGACCCATGAACTGGTGGGGCGAGTTGTAGCTTGGTAGTAGTCCATAATGTGTCTTAGTGAAAGACTCATTGTCCACACCCAGACCCATGAACTGGTGCGGCAAGTTGTAGCCTGGTAGTAGTCCATAATGTGTCTTAGTGAAGGACTCAATGTCCACACCCAGACCCATGAACTGGTGGGGCGAGTTGTAGCCTGGTAGTAGTCCATAATGTGTCTTAGTGAAGGACTCATTGTCCACACCCAGACCCATGAACTGGTGCGGCAAGTTGTAGCCTGGTAGTAGTCCATAATGTGTCTTAGTGAAGGACTCAATGTCCACACCCAGACCCATGAACTGGTGGGGCAAGTTGTAGCCTGGTAGTAGTCCATAATGTGTCTTAGTGAAGGACTCAATGTCCACACCCAGACCCATGAACTGGTGCGGCAAGTTGTAGCCTGGTAGTAGTCCATAATGTGTCTTAGTGAAGGACTCAGTGTCCACACCCAGACCCATGAACTGGTGGGGCGAGTTGTAGCTTGGTAGTAGTCCATAATGTGTCTTAGTGAAGGACTCAATGTCCACACCCAGACCCATGAACTGGTGGGGCGAGTTGTAGCTTGGTAGTAGTCCATAATGTGTCTTAGTGAAGGACTCAATGTCCACACGCAGACCCATGAACTGGTGCGGCAAGTTGTAGCTTGGTAGTAGTCCATAATGTGTCTTAGTGAAGGACTCCGTGTCCACACCCACACCCATGAACTGGTGCGGCAAGTTGTAGCCTGGTAGTAGTCCATAATGTGTCTTAGTGAAGGACTCAATGTCCACACCCAGACCCATGAACTGGTGCGGCAAGTTGTAGCCTGGTAGTAGTCCATAATGTGTCTTAGTGAAGGACTCAGTGTCCACACCCAGACCCATGAACTGGTGGGGCGAGTTGTAGCTTGGTAGTAGTCCATAATGTGTCTTAGTGAAGGACTCAATGTCCACACCCAGACCCATGAACTGGTGGGGCGAGTTGTAGCTTGGTAGTAGTCCATAATGTGTCTTAGTGAAGGACTCAATGTCCACACGCAGACCCATGAACTGGTGCGGCAAGTTGTAGCTTGGTAGTAGTCCATAATGTGTCTTAGTGAAGGACTCCGTGTCCACACCCACACCCATGAACTGGTGCGGCAAGTTGTAGCCTGGTAGTAGTCCATAATGTGTCTTAGTGAAGGACTCAGTGTCCACACCCAGACCCATGAACTGGTGGGGCGAGTTGTAGCTTGGTAGTAGTCCATAATGTGTCTTAGTGAAGGACTCAATGTCCACACCCAGACCCATGAACTGGTGGGGCGAGTTGTAGCTTGGTAGTAGTCCATAATGTGTCTTAGTGAAGGACTCAATGTCCACACCCAGACCCATGAACTGGTGGGGCGAGTTGTAGCTTGGTAGTAGTCCATAATGTGTCTTAGTGAAGGACTCAATGTCCACACGCAGACCCATGAACTGGTGCGGCAAGTTGTAGCTTGGTAGTAGTCCATAATGTGTCTTAGTGAAGGACTCCGTGTCCACACCCACACCCATGAACTGGTGCGGCAAGTTGTAGCCTGGTAGTAGTCCATAATGTGTCTTAGTGAAGGACTCAATGTCCACACCCAGACCCATGAACTGGTGGGGCGAGTTGTAGCCTGGTAGTAGTCCATAATGTGTCTTAGTGAAGGACTCATTGTCCACACCCAGACCCATGAACTGGTGCGGCAAGTTGTAGCTTGGTAGTAGTCCATAATGTGTCTTAGTGAAGGACTCAATGTCCACACCCATGAACTGGTGCGGCAAGTTGTAGCCTGGTAGTAGTCCATATTGTGTCTTAGTGAAGGACTCAGTGTCCACACCAGACCCATGAACTGGTGCGGCAAGTTGTAGCCTGGTAGTAGTCCATAATGTGTCTTAGTGAAGGACTCAGTGTCCACACCAGACCCATGAACTGGTGCGGCAAGTTGTAGCCTGGTAGTAGTCCATAATGTGTCTTAGTGAAGGACTCAATGTCCACACCCAGACCCATGAACTGGTGCGGCAAGTTGTAGCTCTAGTAGTAATCCATAATGTGTCTTAGTGAAGGACTCAATGTCCACACCCAGACCCATGAACTGGTGGGGCGAGTTGTAGCTTGGTAGTAGTCCATAATGTGTCTTAGTGAAGAACTCAATGTCCACACGCAGACCCATGAACTGGTGCGGCAAGTTGTAGCTTGGTAGTAGTCCATAATGTGTCTTAGTGAAGGACTCCGTGTCCACACCCACACCCATGAACTGGTGCGGCAAGTTGTAGCCTGGTAGTAGTCCATAATGTGTCTTAGTGAAGGACTCAATGTCCACACCCAGACCCATGAACTGGTGCGGCAAGTTGTAGCTCTAGTAGTAGTCCATAATGTGTCTTAGTGAAGGACTCAATGTCCACACCCAGACCCATGAACTGGTGGGGCGAGTTGTAGCTTGGTAGTAGTCCATAATGTGTCTTAGTGAAGGACTCAATGTCCACACCCAGACCCATGAACTGGTGGGGCGAGTTGTAGCTTGGTAGTAGTCCATAATGTGTCTTAGTGAAAGACTCATTGTCCACACCCAGACCCATGAACTGGTGCGGCAAGTTGTAGCCTGGTAGTAGTCCATAATGTGTCTTAGTGAAGGACTCAATGTCCACACCCAGACCCATGAACTGGTGGGGCGAGTTGTAGCCTGGTAGTAGTCCATAATGTGTCTTAGTGAAGGACTCATTGTCCACACCCAGACCCATGAACTGGTGCGGCAAGTTGTAGCCTGGTAGTAGTCCATAATGTGTCTTAGTGAAGGACTCAATGTCCACACCCAGACCCATGAACTGGTGGGGCAAGTTGTAGCCTGGTAGTAGTCCATAATGTGTCTTAGTGAAGGACTCAATGTCCACACCCAGACCCATGAACTGGTGCGGCAAGTTGTAGCCTGGTAGTAGTCCATAATGTGTCTTAGTGAAGGACTCAGTGTCCACACCCAGACCCATGAACTGGTGGGGCGAGTTGTAGCTTGGTAGTAGTCCATAATGTGTCTTAGTGAAGGACTCAATGTCCACACCCAGACCCATGAACTGGTGGGGCAAGTTGTAGCTTGGTAGTAGTCCATAATGTGTCTTAGTGAAGGACTCAATGTCCACACCCAGACCCATGAACTGGTGGGGCAAGTTGTAGCTTGGTAGTAGTCCATAATGTGTCTTAGTGAAGGACTCAGTGTCCACACCCAGACCCATGAACTGGTGGGGCGAGTTGTAGCTTGGTAGTAGTCCATAATGTGTCTTAGTGAAGGACTCAGTGTCCACACCCAGACCCATGAACTGGTGGGGCAAGTTGTAGCTTGGTAGTAGTCCATAATGTGTCTTAGTGAAGGACTCAGTGTCCACACCCAGACCCATGAACTGGTGCGGCAAGTTGTAGCCTGGTAGTAGTCCATAATGTGTCTTAGTGAAGGACTCAGTGTCCACACCCAGACCCATGAACTGGTGCGGCAAGTTGTAGCTTGGTAGTAGTCCATAATGTGTCTTAGTGAAGGACTCAGTGTCCACACCAGACCCATGAACTGGTGCGGCAAGTTGTAGCCTGGTAGTAGTCCATAATGTGTCTTAGTGAAGGACACAGCAACCCTTTTACCGTGTCCCACCCAAATTATTATTCAACAATTGACCCCCCCCCCCCCATATCATACATTGCCTTTTAACTGGTGCATCAAAGCCTTGACATAGGCTGTATGTGGTATGTGCTGTCCTGAGGGTATGGCAGGAAAATGTGCAGTTGCAAAAATCAGTAACATAAAACTTCACTTGCAGCTGGCAGTGATTGCCCTTGAAGGACAGGGTTTCTTATGGCTCCAAACCCAATTTTTTTTAAGTTAACCTTTTGACAAAATTAATTACTCTTATCATTACTGTATGATTTTCTTAACCCTAACCCTGAACGTAACCCATTTTTATACGCCCGTCTATGATGGGTCGTATTGTGTTATCCGTCTGTCTGTTAACTTTTTCTTTTCCGGACCATGTCTTGCATACATATGCATACAGGACCATCAAACCTCACATGTAGGAACAACTTGGGATGGCGTGTTTTGCATACTATTACTAGGTCACTGTGACCTACTTTTCATGATCTACTGCACATAACAGTAAATCCTTGTCCGGACCATATCTTGCATACAGGACCATAAAATCTCATATGTAGTAACAACTTGGGATGGTAGTGTGTCGCATACTATTACTAGGTCAGTGTGACCTACTTTTCACAGTCTACTGCACATAACAGTAAATCCTTGTCCGGACCATATCTTGCATACAGGACCATCAAACCTCACATGTAGGAACAACTTGGGATGACTGTGTATTGTATATTCTTACTAGGTCACTGTGACCTACTTTTCATGGTTTACTGCACATAATAGTACAATTAGTACATTAATACAGTTACTAGGTCTCTGTGATACAAATAAATGAAATAATTTGTCTATATTCTGAACATCATATGGTTTTCCATCAAACTCCTGACAGGTGTATCATGTACCTCACCGGTACTCTTGTTTTTCTTGGGGAGGCCCCCAATATCCCCTGTTAACTGGTTGCATTCAATTCCATAGCGCCATACCCAAAATTTCTTTCTGGCAGATTCACTGCCTTCTTAAAAACAAAATCCCTACTGTTGTATTATGGTACCTTAGCATTGTTTGTAACTAAAAGGTCACTGAAATGCTTCTTCTTTTCATTCGCTTGTTGACTACACATCGAGGCCAGCAGTGACTATAAACGATACGGTTCTCTGTAGATCACTTCTTGTGCCATACAGCTTCTTCTGGAGAGTTGTTGTAGTTGTCCAGGTAGTCTCCCTCAGCTGCTGAAGGTTTATGCAGTCTTGGATGACATGTTCGGTCGTCTGTTCTGCTTCTCCACAGGAGCACATGGAAGAAGGTACCAGCCGGAACCTCTTATGCATATGCTGGTTCAGCCTGTTGTGTCCAGTCCTTAGTCGGAAAATTAACTGAAATGCTTAATTTTTTGTATTTTGTGTTGCAGGCATCACCAAGCAGTACAGTGTTAGATGTCAAACAACAGGTGTCGGCATTGGACTCTGTGTCCACACCCAGGATCAAAAGTTACTATATTTGGGTAAACGAGTTGTAGGTTGGTCAAGGTTTCTTCACATTGTTCAGTTATTTTTCGATGAAGGACTTTATGTCTATGTGGATTCTACATGAACTTGTTTGTCGAGTTCGAAGGTCATTGCAAATGGCGTCCAGCAATGTGTTTAGTCCCTGAATTTTACTTACATTGTCCACAAAAAAATCCCTAAATTTGGTTTGAAAATTTCTGTATGAACTATGCAGTTTAATTTAAAACGGCATCTCCATATTGACTGAGAATTGACTGCTGTTTTAATGGATACACAATGTAGATCTGGTACTTTACAGTTGTAGCTTGGATTTTAGTAGTCCATGTAATGTGTCTTAGTGAAGGACTCAATTTTAAAATTTGATACCCTTGAATTAATTAAGTGTAATTAAATAATAATAATAATAAGTGGAAGTGGGTTTTTTAGTGTTTTTTTGATTATAAATGTGTGTTAAATTATGTGCAGATGAAAAATTGGGGAAGCTGATGTGCTGGTAGTAGTCCATAAT
This sequence comes from Gigantopelta aegis, assembly GCF_016097555.1. Classification (NCBI taxonomy): domain Eukaryota; kingdom Metazoa; phylum Mollusca; class Gastropoda; order Neomphalida; family Peltospiridae; genus Gigantopelta; species Gigantopelta aegis. The sequence goes on from NC_054701.1 coordinate 44,893,227, forward strand.
GTCCTCTTAGTGAAGGACATCACCTGTCCACATGGGTACCCATGAGGACTGGTGCGGCAAGTTGTAAATGTGGTGGGTAGTCCATAATGTGTCTTAGTGAAGGACTCAATGAACCACACCCATGAACTGGTGTGGCAAGTTGTAGCCTGGTAGTAGTCCATATTGTGTCTTAGTGAAGGACTCAGTGTCCACACCAGACCCATGAACTGGTGCGGCAAGTTGTAGCCTGGTAGTAGTCCATAATGTGTCTTAGTGAAGGACTCAGTGTCCACACCAGACCCATGAACTGGTGCGGCAAGTTGTAGCCTGGTAGTAGTCCATAATGTGTCTTAGTGAAGGACTCAATGTCCACACCCAGACCCATGAACTGGTGCGGCAAGTTGTAGCTCTAGTAGTAATCCATAATGTGTCTTAGTGAAGGACTCAATGTCCACACCCAGACCCATGAACTGGTGGGGCGAGTTGTAGCTTGGTAGTAGTCCATAATGTGTCTTAGTGAAGAACTCAATGTCCACACGCAGACCCATGAACTGGTGCGGCAAGTTGTAGCTTGGTAGTAGTCCATAATGTGTCTTAGTGAAGGACTCCGTGTCCACACCCACACCCATGAACTGGTGCGGCAAGTTGTAGCCTGGTAGTAGTCCATAATGTGTCTTAGTGAAGGACTCAATGTCCACACCCAGACCCATGAACTGGTGCGGCAAGTTGTAGCTCTAGTAGTAGTCCATAATGTGTCTTAGTGAAGGACTCAATGTCCACACCCAGACCCATGAACTGGTGGGGCGAGTTGTAGCTTGGTAGTAGTCCATAATGTGTCTTAGTGAAGGACTCAATGTCCACACCCAGACCCATGAACTGGTGGGGCGAGTTGTAGCTTGGTAGTAGTCCATAATGTGTCTTAGTGAAAGACTCATTGTCCACACCCAGACCCATGAACTGGTGCGGCAAGTTGTAGCCTGGTAGTAGTCCATAATGTGTCTTAGTGAAGGACTCAATGTCCACACCCAGACCCATGAACTGGTGGGGCGAGTTGTAGCCTGGTAGTAGTCCATAATGTGTCTTAGTGAAGGACTCATTGTCCACACCCAGACCCATGAACTGGTGCGGCAAGTTGTAGCCTGGTAGTAGTCCATAATGTGTCTTAGTGAAGGACTCAATGTCCACACCCAGACCCATGAACTGGTGGGGCAAGTTGTAGCCTGGTAGTAGTCCATAATGTGTCTTAGTGAAGGACTCAATGTCCACACCCAGACCCATGAACTGGTGCGGCAAGTTGTAGCCTGGTAGTAGTCCATAATGTGTCTTAGTGAAGGACTCAGTGTCCACACCCAGACCCATGAACTGGTGGGGCGAGTTGTAGCTTGGTAGTAGTCCATAATGTGTCTTAGTGAAGGACTCAATGTCCACACCCAGACCCATGAACTGGTGGGGCAAGTTGTAGCTTGGTAGTAGTCCATAATGTGTCTTAGTGAAGGACTCAATGTCCACACCCAGACCCATGAACTGGTGGGGCAAGTTGTAGCTTGGTAGTAGTCCATAATGTGTCTTAGTGAAGGACTCAGTGTCCACACCCAGACCCATGAACTGGTGGGGCGAGTTGTAGCTTGGTAGTAGTCCATAATGTGTCTTAGTGAAGGACTCAGTGTCCACACCCAGACCCATGAACTGGTGGGGCAAGTTGTAGCTTGGTAGTAGTCCATAATGTGTCTTAGTGAAGGACTCAGTGTCCACACCCAGACCCATGAACTGGTGCGGCAAGTTGTAGCCTGGTAGTAGTCCATAATGTGTCTTAGTGAAGGACTCAGTGTCCACACCCAGACCCATGAACTGGTGCGGCAAGTTGTAGCTTGGTAGTAGTCCATAATGTGTCTTAGTGAAGGACTCAGTGTCCACACCAGACCCATGAACTGGTGCGGCAAGTTGTAGCCTGGTAGTAGTCCATAATGTGTCTTAGTGAAGGACACAGCAACCCTTTTACCGTGTCCCACCCAAAATTATTATTCAACAATTGACCCCCCCCCCCCCATATCATACATTGCCTTTTAACTGGTGCATCAAAGCCTTGACATAGGCTGTATGTGGTATGTGCTGTCCTGAGGGTATGGCAGGAAAATGTGCAGTTGCAAAAATCAGTAACATAAAACTTCACTTGCAGCTGGCAGTGATTGCCCTTGAAGGACAGGGTTTCTTATGGCTCCAAACCCAATTTTTTTTAAGTTAACCTTTTGACAAAATTAATTACTCTTATCATTACTGTATGATTTTCTTAACCCTAACCCTGAACGTAACCCATTTTTATACGCCCGTCTATGATGGGTCGTATTGTGTTATCCGTCTGTCTGTTAACTTTTTCTTTTCCGGACCATGTCTTGCATACATATGCATACAGGACCATCAAACCTCACATGTAGGAACAACTTGGGATGGCGTGTTTTGCATACTATTACTAGGTCACTGTGACCTACTTTTCATGATCTACTGCACATAACAGTAAATCCTTGTCCGGACCATATCTTGCATACAGGACCATAAAATCTCATATGTAGTAACAACTTGGGATGGTAGTGTGTCGCATACTATTACTAGGTCAGTGTGACCTACTTTTCACAGTCTACTGCACATAACAGTAAATCCTTGTCCGGACCATATCTTGCATACAGGACCATCAAACCTCACATGTAGGAACAACTTGGGATGACTGTGTATTGTATATTCTTACTAGGTCACTGTGACCTACTTTTCATGGTTTACTGCACATAATAGTACAATTAGTACATTAATACAGTTACTAGGTCTCTGTGATACAAATAAATGAAATAATTTGTCTATATTCTGAACATCATATGGTTTTCCATCAAACTCCTGACAGGTGTATCATGTACCTCACCGGTACTCTTGTTTTTCTTGGGGAGGCCCCCAATATCCCCTGTTAACTGGTTGCATTCAATTCCATAGCGCCATACCCCAAAATTTCTTTCTGGCAGATTCACTGCCTTCTTAAAAACAAAATCCCTACTGTTGTATTATGGTACCTTAGCATTGTTTGTAACTAAAAGGTCACTGAAATGCTTCTTCTTTTCATTCGCTTGTTGACTACACATCGAGGCCAGCAGTGACTATAAACGATACGGTTCTCTGTAGATCACTTCTTGTGCCATACAGCTTCTTCTGGAGAGTTGTTGTAGTTGTCCAGGTAGTCTCCCTCAGCTGCTGAAGGTTTATGCAGTCTTGGATGACATGTTCGGTCGTCTGTTCTGCTTCTCCACAGGAGCACATGGAAGAAGGTACCAGCCGGAACCTCTTATGCATATGCTGGTTCAGCCTGTTGTGTCCAGTCCTTAGTCGGAAAATTAACTGAAATGCTTAATTTTTTGTATTTTGTGTTGCAGGCATCACCAAGCAGTACAGTGTTAGATGTCAAACAACAGGTGTCGGCATTGTTGTCTGTTCCAATACAGGATCAAAAGTTACTATATTTGGGTAAACCACTTCAAGGTGAGATCAAGGTTTCTTCACATTGTTCAGTTATTTTTCGATTAAAGACATTTATGCCTATGTGGATTCTACATATTTTGTTTGTCGAGTTCGAAGGTCATTGCAAATGGCGGACAGCAAAGTTTTAGTCCCTAAATTTTACTTACATTGACCCTAAAAAAATCCCTAAATTTAGGTTTGAAAATTTCTGTATGAACTATGCAGTTTAATTTAAAACGGCATCTCCATATTGACTGAGAATTGACTGCTGTTTTAATGGATACACAATGTAGATCTATGTACTTTACATTTTTCGCTAAGGATTTTTGATATTACATGTATTACTGTTTAATGGCAATAAATTGCAATTTTAAAATTTGATATTCTTGAATTAATTAAGTGTAATTAAATAATAATAATAATAAGTGGAAGTGGGTTTTTTTGTGTTTTTTTGATTATAAATGTGTGTTAAATTATGTGCAGATGAAAAATTGGGGAAGCTGATGTGCAAAAAAAAAAAAAAAAATAGTCCTGTTTCTTTTCAACATCACCTGTCCTCATGGGTACTAGTTTGAGGACAGGTGATGCATCTGTAAAAGATAAATGTGCTGGGGTGTCTTGATAAATGTTTAATTGTTGTTTTATATGCAGATGAACGAGTTCTGAGTGAATACAGTGTCAAAGATGGCGGGAAGCTGATGCTAGTTATTAAGAAGTCCACGACCACACCCAGTTCCGACAACGCTAAATCTCCCGAACTATCAGTGGCTGACTTGGCACCAGTGTGGCAGAAACTGTTGGTGTTTTTAAACAGACACTTCACCTCAAAGGATGCACAGTTGGTTCTACTAGAGTTTAAAAGGGTAAGAGTGTGTCGGAAACAATTTCCGTAATATTCGAAGAAGTTGATGAGAAGGGGGCTTAAAACAGAAATAGCTGTTGTGGTATTGCGAGGGCCGTTTTCCCTCTTATTTCTATTTCATCTGGAGTAGGATTGTAGTTCAGCAGTATTAATTCAACTTGTGTCCAAGGAGCAGAATCTAGCTCAAGACAGTACAGCACTCACCTGAGGTGCTTGTGTCATTAGGATCGAATCACCTCGGTGGGCCCATTCTCTGGTTGGGTTTTTCCTGTCATAACCAATCCACCTCAATTGGTATATCAAAGGCTGTCGTATGTGCTGTCCTGTCTATGGGAAAGTATGAAAAAAATGTACGAGTATAAAATTACCTTGTTTGACATCCAACAGCCAATGGTTAATAAATCAGAGCTATATCAGGTTTCCTCTCTAGGACTATATGTCAAAATTACCAAGTGTTTCACATGCACATGCTTACATCAATGTGTCTAGTGGTGTTGTTAAACAAAACAAACTTTATCTTTTTTCTTTTCTTTGATTGCACTTTCTGTTTTAACTGGAAATGCTTTTTGTTGTGATTTCAGGATTTTGAAAAGGGTCTATCCAGCCTGAGTCTTGATGATATTGAGAGACTGGCCCAGTCCAAGATGCCCGAGTCAGAGGAAAGATAGCAGTGCATAAACGACAGAACTGTTAAACTGTGTTTCACTGGATGCTTTAACAACCAACACAAATCATACAACAGCCATGCTTATAAAACTTTAAAGTTCAGGCTGTCGCAAAATCTCCCAACTTTATCTACATGTCATTAGCATGGGGGAGACTCTATCAAAGCTTTAAGTTTAGACCTTTTGTGAGTACACTGTGAGATCTGTAATACTCTTGGGTTTAGGGTTAGACTTACAAAAGAGAAATTGATTATTGTAATCTGGCACTCAGTTAAATTACCCCATCTCTGTCGAATTAAAAAACAAAAAAACAAATCTGGTACAAAAAGTAAATTTTTTGTTTTAGCACAAATGCTAATAACAAACATGTTAATATAAAATGTACATAACCAAAAGTGCCAGGTTCATGTATGTGTATGATACGAAGTTCTGCTGTTGTTTTTGGTTGAAGAGATGAACTGGGTTTTTTTTTTTTTACTGTTAACACTTAGCTATTTGAATTTTTAAGCAAATCCCATAAACCACTTTTCTACTTTGTCAGTGTATATATGAATTTATAAATAATTTCTCACAGTATTACTCTTATAAATAATCATATTATTATTATTCATATGTATAACTCTATGCTACGTTTTCAGCTGTATGAATTTTTTTTTTTGACGGCCACAATTGTAAAAAAAAATTAAATCACCGATCCCCATGGCTAGTGGATTTTATAAAACTTTTACAAGCCCTGATAGTGGTGTGGTGCCTTTAGTCATGATATTGCTATCAGACAGCCAAACATTCAAAAACAATTTATTCTGTCATATGCTTGTTTTTTTGTTTACCAATTTCGATACATGGGCCAGAATATGGTCATGACAGGCATGCATTGTAACAGCCTGTATGACCAGTCAGGTTTTTTTTTACATGTATTTGTTTTTCGCTGTTGAAAATTAAACTAAAAATCAAAATTGCATCTTAGTGTTCTTCATTATAAAGTACAGATGGACTTTTATTATCTAGTGTGGAAAATTATAATGCATGTCAAACTAGTAATGTATATTACTAAATCAATACAAAATTTTAAACATGATATAAAAACTGAAAGTAAAAATTAAGACATAGTTTTGTTTTGTTTTTTATATAGCTGAGCTGTACATGTTTGAAGTTTGTTTGTGGTAGAACATTCCTATCATATCTGCCAGACACAATTACTTTAAAAAAAACCACTGGCCTGAAAACAATGCACAATATAAATTTCATGATTTATAATATCTATTTAAAGGGACACCCTAGTTACGGCTAGTTGTTAACCGTTACGGCATTGTTTTTCGCTATTAAACCCATTTTGTCACAAATAAAATTGCACTTTACTTACCGTTTATTATTTAGAATATACATTTCCATTCACCTGAAGTGTTTTTTGGTAATCCTGGTTTTTGTAATACCACAAAATGGATTTTTCGTATTTCATAAAATGGCACAGGCTTCTGAGAAAAAACCGTTGAGCAGACAAGGCCTAATCTATTTTTAGAGGGGATATTTCCATTTCAATGTCAGACGTTGGTATACCACGTGACCGTTATCATTTTGGTTTGGTTTGTTTTCTCGTGCACGTTTCGCGCAATCAACATCCGATTTGTTGTTCATTTGTGAGATTTTTCTTCACAGTTCGTGAACATTTTCAGTAACAATAAAGTTCAGACAAGTAAGTGTCTCAATACAAAACGTTACAAACCCTTAAAACCAATAATTTTGCTACGTCTTACGATATCTGGAGAGGGGATACAACCAGGACAGAACAGTTAGAACATGTCCAGAAGAGGTGAAAGAAACGAACCCCAAGTCTGTGAAATTTGTCGTGACGTAGGCATTGTTGTGCTTCGAGCGACGTCTACCGGTGACATCAGAATACAAACATTCAAAATTATTTCAAGCAATTGGAACATGGGGATTCCCATGGTATTTATTGATATAAAACCTGCTTTTTCACAATGCCTACGTCACGACAAATTTCACAGACTTGGGGTGCGTTTCTTTCACCTCTTCTGGACATGTTCTGTCCTAGTTGTATCCCCTCTCCAGATATCGTAAGACTTAGCAAAATTATTGTATTGGTTTTAAGCGTTTGTAACGTTTTGTATTGAGACACTTACTTGTCTGAACTTTATTGTTACTGAAAATGTTCATGAACTGTAAAGAAAAATCTCACAAATGAACAACAAATCGGATGTTGATTGCACGAACCGTGCACGAGAAAACAAACCAAACCAAAATGATAACGGTCACGTGGTATACCAACGTCTGACATTGAAATGGAAATATCCCCTCTAAAAATAGATTAGGCCTTGTCTGCTCAACGGTTTTTTCTCAGAAGCCCGTGCCATTTTATGAAATACGAAAAATGCATTTTGTGGTATTACAAAAACCAGGATTACCAAAAAACACGTCAGGTGAATGGAAATGTCTATTCTAAATAATAAATGGTAAGTAAAGTGCAGTTTTATTTGTGACAAAATGGGTTTAATAACGAAAAACAATGCTGTAACGGTTAACAACTAGCCGTAACTAGGGTGTGTCCCTTTAAATAGATATTATAAATCATGAAATTTATATTGTCTGAACTTTATTGTTACTGAAAATGTTCACGAACTGAAGAAAAATCTCACAAATGAACAACAACAAATCGGATGTTGATTGCGCGAACTGTGCACGAGAAAACAAACCGAACCAAAATGACAACGGTCACGTGGTATACCAACGTCTGTGACATTGAAATGGAAATGTCCCGTCTAAAAATGGATTAGACCTTGTCTGCTCGAAGTTTTTTTCTCAAACGTGCATCCGTTTTTCAGAAATACGAAAAATGCATTTTGTGGCATTACAAAAACCAGGATTACCAAAACACACTTCAGGTGAATGGAAATGTATATTCTAAATAATAAACGGTAAGTAAAGTGCAGTTTTATTTGTGACAAAATGGGTTTAATAGCGAAAAACAACGCCGTAATGGTTAACAACTAGCCGTAACTAGGGCGTGTCCCTTTAAAGGATCAAATGCCTTTTTTTTTTTTTTTTCTTCCTAGTCCTAGCCAGTGCCTCACAAGGCCACCACTGGTATATCAAAGCTATGGTAGATACTGTCATGTCTTAGAAAGTGCATTTATTATAATCACTTCATACACTGGCATCACTTCATACATTGGTAAGATACTAGATAGTTTGGGCATTTGCCTAATGTATTTTAGTGGCGATGTTCAACAAAACAAATGTTTTGCCATGCATCATAACACCATTAACAATTACCGATGGCATGGATAGCCACAAGAGACGGATCGCCTGTTGCCGTTGAAGAGATAAGGACTGGGATGTGGAGGTGGACAGCAAAAAAAGATGGAGTAGTTGCCAGATTGGGAAGAAATGAGATGGAATTTAAAGGAGTGAAAGGAAAAGGGGCAGTGGGATAAAAAAAAAAAATAACAACGATGACCGATCCTATGATCCAGTAAGTACTCTACCCCTCGGCTACATTCTGCATCTACAGAGGACAGAAAGTGAACATTTGATTCCATCTGTTTAAATGTCTTCTACTTTGGGGGTTACATCATTTGCATTGTTAGGGGGTTGGGATATATCTCAGTCGGTTCAGCACTTGCCCGAGTTGCTTGCATTGCAGGATCAAAACACCTCAGTGGATCCATTCAACGGTCTTACTGATGTTTTTTCTCATTCCAACCAGTGCACAACTGGTCAAAGACTGGTATGTGCTTTCCTTTCTGTGAGAAAGTATATATAAAGATTCCTTGCTGCTAATGGAAAAATGTAGGTCACCTCTGATGATGAGTCGGAATTACCAAATGTTTCATTCAATAACTGACGATAAATAAAAAAGTTTTTATTGTAAATCAGGTACCACCCTAACAGGGTCTACTGAATGATCAATCTTGAGACCATCTTAGCAGTTTTTTTCAGTTTATGAAAGAAAACAAAACACACATCAACTGAATATATACATTTACTGATGTGTTACTCATACAAAATACATATCTGTATAAAATGTTCTCACACAATTCATTCAGCACCTTTCATTCTTTAATACAACATTTGAGCAAGGAATATGTAATGGATGATATGTGCTATGAACCTGAAAATTTTTTCAACAGTGTTAATCTGTAGGTCAAACACCTTATTCTTTATTTTATATCGGTCATGATATAAGGTTTGAAAAGTTTTTAACAATATCAAAAATAAACTTAAACAATATTAACAGTATTCCTGTGAAAATGATGGTTAGGACCAACTGATTGTCAGTGGTCTGTAAGAAATATTTTGGTGCTTTGTAAGTTATATCTCGGTTACACGGTATCATCTTAGATCATACTAATTGACTTTTTCTTTTTTAGGCATAATAATGAAACAAAATATATTTTGTAATCTGTTAATAAATTATTGATGTTACATTAATTATGTTTATGCCTTTAAAAAAATAATTAGGTAAACTTTCACTGGGTTATAAATTTGTGGTTTTATGTAAACACAAAAGCCACATGAATTAGAATGATGAATTCACAATAGACAACATGGAAATATTGGTCTCTAAGTATGTTACATAATGTATTTTTGTAAGCTAATTCTAAATTCAACGTGATGAGAAATGAAATGGGTAACAATATGCCGTCCAATGACAAAATTTAAAACTCATTTTACTTGTTTTGAGAAAAACTGACAACAGTAAAGTTATATATGCCTGATTAAAAAATAGGTGATTTCAGTAAACAGACTAATGACTATTTGAAGTGAATATTTGTTATTTTTTCCTGGTAAACTGACTTGGTCACTGGATGTTCTGGTTTTATCATGAATATTCCACTAGTAACTTTAATTTGCAATTATTCATTGAAATATATCTGGTGTACAGAATAGTAATTAAAACAATTATAATATCTGGGGGGTTTTAAGAAAAAGTGAATTAATACATTTTGTCATATGATGGCAGCAAAGATATTACATAAAACATTTGTCATCATATAAAATTACAATTCAAACTAAAATATGTGGCATGTACAGGCACAAAAATAAATAAAATGCAATGAGTGAAATGTTCTGTACAGATAAAATATTTCAAATGACAAAATAAATATCTGTATGATTTACAAGATGAATGAAACAAATATTTCATGATACAACAAAGAAGAGCACATCAAATTAAACTTTCTTCTGGATGTTTTAGAACAAAAGGAAGAAAACGGCAAACTTGTAGTATTGGTGTTTATAAACTTTGGCTGGTTTCCATTAACTGTTACCACAGCAATAATAAGGAACAAAAAATCAACTTAATCTAACATCTTGTATTTAATACATAGACAATACCTAGTTAATTATGTAGGATATAGTCTATCCTGCGATGCTAAGAATGCCATTTTTTCCTACTATATATACACATTTGTAAGCACAAAATACTGACAAAATCTAAACCTTATTGAGCAAATGTTTTCGCACATTTGAAAATTAAAATCTTATACTGGTAGTACTGGCTAATAATAGCTTTTACCTTTTAATAACCCATTTCAGACATGCTTTGAACCACAGCAGGTCAACGAATTTTAACACCTTATAGGTATCAACAGAAAGGATTTATTACCCAGTCTGAGAACCAATTCAATGAAAACTAGCATGACCTTTCGTGGTCTACGTCATCTTCTTCTGCTTCTGCGTTCAAGCTATAGTTGATCATGCTTTAGATTTGGAGTCTGGTTGTGGTGATACAAAATGCCATCTCTGTCCAGTCTTCTTTGGAAACCCAAAGCTTGACAGCCAGTGTTGCCCCCGGGTGTATGTCATCAGTTCAGGCATATTGGTTTTTATTCTTGTAGTCTGGCTCTGGATCTCAACATTTTATTTTGACATGATGCTCCAAACCTAACTATTTAAGAAGAGCTATCACTCTTTCTCTCTATCACTCCTCTGAGATTAGTTCATGGGGAGTAATTTTTAGCACCCCTTAGCATGCGAATTTATATGGTATCAGCATGTTAATATTTTAAATGCCCCCCCCCCCCCCCACACACACACACACATAATGCATTTGGGGTGCAATTAATCATCGCTCTCACCTTTTAGCATTGTGAGGATTGATGTACAACTCGTATCAGTTGGATTTGATCTGAACAATGCTAAGATATTTCGTATTCTAATGCTAGCTCGACCAACAGATCTGCCATCATCTTTTTTAATGCATGTTTGACGGTCGTTTTTCCCCCATCCTGATCCTGCATGCTTCAAAACACAAGATTATACTCATGGTATATAACTATGAGAATGGAAAACTTCTCAGCAGATCAGTTCTCGGATGTAATAATAATAAAACCTGTCTTTAATATTTTAAATCTTAACCACCAGACAAGGCATATACAGGCAAGTTTGGAAAGGAATCTTTAGTAAAAGAAAAACATCGGCTAAGTATCTCAAACTAAGTAAACACTGAAGAAGAGCTCAGTTGCTGAATTTTATACATAACTAGCTTAAAAATAGTATTTAACTAACAATTGGTTACTCTTCAATATTAGGCTAGAAATTAGTTACTATCGGGTTACAAATAGGTTTCATTTCAGGGCTTCTAGAATTTTTATGAAATCTACTAGCCATGGGATCAGCGATTTAAAAAAATTAGTAGCCACGATTAAAAATTCACTAGCCCGACATTACTTTAAGTTAATACAATTTTATTAAATAATAGTTAATATTGGATATGTCACCTAAAGAGGGAGACAGAGCTTAAAAACACTAACATTAGGGAGTTGGGGCGAGGGCAGGATATTCATATTTACAAAATAGACTTAACTGCAACATTTGACAAAAAAGTTTCACTAGCCGTCAAGCATGGCAATAGAAGTTATTTACTTGCCCAACACTGAATATCACTAGCCATGGGAATGGGGCTACCCTGCATTTAAATTACAATATGAGCCCTAACTAAAAGCTATATTATTACTCTATCACATATCATTGACTTCTTACCAAATAGCAGTCATTGTCAACACAAGTTTTTATAGATCCTACATTAATGCACAAATATTTTGACATAAAAAATATATTTATAATAATACATAGTCTTCGTTATAAGTGACTGAAAACTATCCAAGACAAACTGAACAAACTGTATGATGATGGAGAACAGCTCCATCATCCAATCGTCCACTTTTAAAGGGACATACCCTAGTTTTTAAACACTAAGGCATATTGTTTTACTATTAAAGCCATTTTTGATAACTGAAATCATACTTTACTTAGATTTTATTGTTTAGATTATTCATTTCCATACATTCGAAGTGTTTTTGGTTATCCTGGTGTTTTTAATAGCACAAAATGCATTTCTCATATTTTTAAAAACGCATGTGCGTCTGAGAACTAAGAGTTATGGAGTCGAGTTTTAGTCTATTTTTAGAGGGTATTTCACCATTTCAAAGTCACAGACTCATGTTTCATTCAATTGTAACTTTTTCCAAAGGTGTTACAGGGTTTGTAGATTAACAAAACTGAGTGTTAATTTTCACGGGTTGAAACTAGGTTATGTCCCTTTAATGAAAATATTTAAGATTTTTGGAAGTTGGCACTGTGAGCCAGAAACAATCATTAAAAAAAAAAGGAGATGTTTTAATTAATTACAAAAAACTACTGTACATAACATACATGAATAAAGAATATGGGCCGAATTTACAAAGCCTGTTTTGCTTAAACGCAGGTGTTTAAGCATAGTAAATGTATGTAGTTACACACGTGTAAGACCTAAACAGGTGTTTAAGCATTGTAAATGTATGTAGTTATATGAGTGTAAGACATAAACAGGTGTTTAAGCATAGTAAATGTATGTAGTTACTCGTGCAAGACCTAAACAGGTGTTTAAGCATAGTAAATGTATGTAGTTACACACGTGTAAGACCTAAACAGGTGTTTAAGCATTGTAAATGTATGTAGTTATATGCGTGTAAGACATAAACAGGTGTTTAAGCATAGTAAATGTATGTAGTTACACTCGTGTAAGACCTAAACAGGTGTTTAAGCATAGTAAATGTATGTAGTTAGACACGTGTAAGACCTAAACAGGTGTTTAAGCATTGTAAATGTATGTAGTTACACTCGTGTAAGACCTAAACAGGTGTTTAAGCATAGTAAATGTATGTAGTTACACGCGTGTAAGACCTAAACAGGTGTTTAAGCATAATAAATGTATGTAGTTACACGCGTGCAAGACCTAAACAGGTGTTTAAGCATTGTAAATGTATGTAGTTACACGCGTGTAAGTCAGGTGTTTAAGCATAGTAAATGTATGTAGTTATACGCGTGTAAGTCAGGTGTTTAAGCATAGTAAATGTAAGTAGTTATACGCTCTTAAGACAAAAACAGACTCTGTAAATTCAGCCCTATATGTTTAGCACTTAATTTGCTCCTCTACAACACTGAAAGACTAGTGGTGTATATTCTCCTCTCTTTAAAGGCAGGCAACAAATAAGCTCATTTATATTTCTTGATAACCGTTTGCAAGTGGTCATTTTAATTACATCAATCGCCTATCTTTTGTGTACAACAAAATAGTTCAATCTTACTTACATTAACACTGGTTTATCATAATTTGTGTACATGAAAATAGTTCTATGTTAACGACAACACTGGTTTATAGTTTGTATACAAAAAGTTATTTCCACAATCTTCAGATGCTGTAAAATTCGGAAAATTGTTAAAAACATCATCAGTATCAATATTACATTGTACATGTTTAAAACAAATCATTCTTATCAACACTTGTAAACTGATAAGGCAAATCCACACCTCTATCTTGTCATGGTAAATCTCAATATTTTTCTAACCAAATATCCACATATAAAAAAAAAAAAAAAATGATTAAAACATTTGGACCTCATAAAATGATATACTGTTAGCCTATAATAAACCAATCCACAGAATCCAATGGTTTAATTTTCAAATGTATTAAACTTCAAACCATCATCATGGTCTTTCCAAGATATAACACCATCCTGTTTAAAAGCACTATTCATGCGTTTCCATCAAGTACAATTGTTAAGACTTCTTGATTTTGTATTTCACATATTCAAACATGTGTCAGGTTTTTTGTTAGTCATTTTCCATGAACAGTTTGTTCTTTTAGTTTTGTTTTCCATAGACTGTTGGTTCTTGCTAGTCTACTATCCATGGATAGTCACTTATTGTAGTTTGTTTGGAAAGTCTGTTTTCTCCGGGTAGTCATGTTGTGTAGTTTAATTGCATGACTATCTGATTACAAAAATATATGTTAGCACTCCCTGCACATACACCAGTATGATTGGTTTCACACCAGTCTATTTTTGACAGTCACTTCCTGTAGTTTAAGTGTATGGATCTCATGCTTGGTTACCACCAGTCAGCACAAATAAATGTGTAAATATGGATCTCAAGCTTGGTTACCACCAGTCAGCACAAACAAATGTGTAAATATGGATCTCAAGCTTGGTTACCACCAGTCAGCACAAACAAATGTGTAAATATGAACATTCATTGCACACATACTACTTCTGATCCTTTAAAAAAAAATATTTTTGGACATTTGTTCCTGTAATTTAGGAGTACAAACAGTATGTCCAGTTGTTATTAAACTCCACAAATCAATATGCAGCCAGACTTGTGAACACACATTGTACACTATACTAATGATATCTGCTTCTTGTCAGTCTATATCGCATTTGGTATTTGCACCTTCTTCAAACATTCTAATCATCTGTTAGGATTTAAAGATTTTCTTTCTATCCCATGAAAAACCCCCACACATTGCACCTTCTTCCAAACATTCTACTCATGTCATTATTTTAGGATTTATGAGGAATTATTATCAATTTATTTCTATCTCATGAATGATGGAACGGACATCCATAATTATTCCAATCAGGATATCTTGGGATAAAAAACAGTTGACATGTGTATGGAGACACTTGCCACTGAATCACTCTTACTAATTCCCAGTTAAATGAATCTCAAGCTTATCTTCATCATTCTAACTTTCAGTCACAGCTCTTGCTTTCATGGGGTTTTTTGGGTTTTTTGGTTGTCCATGAACAAACATCCACTGAATTACTCTAGCTGAATCTAAATTACAGAAATCTCTGTCATTCCTACTCTCAATCACAGCTCTTATTTCCATGGAGAGTATGGTTGTTTCAGAACACAGACATTCTCTTAGAATCATTCGTACTGAATGCAGTGTTACAGGAATCTTTATCATTCCATCTTTCATTCACAGCTCTCGGTTTCACAGCTTGGTCAGTTGTTTGAGAACACACCTTGATAGAGATGACTTGACTGGTCCTGTTAGGAACCTCTGCAGATCTGACTAATCATCATCTCAGAGTAGGCTGCATTTATCTCCCCTTCTACGTGATAGACGGCCTCAGATCCAGTGGACACAGCTTTGACCAATCTCTTAGAGCCTACAGATTTCTTAACATTTTCTTTCTTAGTCATTGTCACCTGTTGGAAAAGAAAACAAAGTAATCTTTCATGATACATATGTACATTTTAGGCTACAGTTATTGGGTATCTAATGTATAGTTATTGCAGCACTTGATGGTCTAAAGGGCAAAAAAAGGAAACTTAAGTTATACCAAGGATTCAACAAATCCACTAGCCACCTAGGCTAGTGCAAATTATCAGCTGTATTACTACAGTAAGGACTAGTGACTTTCTCAGACATTTGTCGAACACTGGAAATCAAGTAGAAATCATGAACTGTATTATATAATATGCAGAGCACTAGCCAAAGCTTTTGTGAGGACTAGTGACTTTCTCAGACATTTGTCAAACACTGAAAATCAAGTAGAAATCATGAACTGTATTATATAATGCGCAGAGCACAAGCGAAAGCTTTTGTGAGGACTAGTGACTTTCTCAGACATTTGTCAAACACTGGAAATCAAGTAGAAATCATGAACTGTATTATGTAATACACAGAGCACTAGTGAAAGCTTTTGTGAGGACTAGTGACTTTCTCAGACATTTGTCGAACACTGGAAATCAAGTAGAAATCATGAACTGTATTATGTAATACACAGAGCACTAGTGAAAGCTTTTGTGAGGACTAGTGACTTTCTCAGACATTTGTCGAACACTGGAAATCAAGTAGAAATCATGAACTGTATTATATAATACACAGAACACTAGCCTAATTTTCTGTGAGGACTAGCGACTTTCTCAAACAACTTTCCTGCAAATAGTACAAAGTATACAAATATTTCTTTAATGGGATACTGGTTGGGAAGAGGGCCCGTGCTTAGGGCCGTGCTTAGAAAACTTTTAGAGTCTAGGCTCAATCTCTAAAGATGTAACATGCATGCCAGGGCCACACCCTCCCCCTGAGAATCTCACTTTTTTCTTTATTTTTCACTCTAGAAAATAGCATAGACATCTCTAGGTTTAATTTGTATAGTGTTTCATTTGTTTATAAAAAGTAGTGCCCCCCCCCCCCCCCCCCCCCCCCGGATTTTGATCAGGTTATGGCCCTGCATGCAATTTGTATGGCACTGACACTACGTTAAAGTCTTAGACTCTATAAGCATGGAGTCAGAAAAAAGCTAAAGGGGTTCACTTAAGACATTTGATCCTACAAATCATCAAACATCAGGCAAGACCTGTACCTCAAAGTTATATCCTTCCCCTCTTCCAAATACAGAAACACTTGCTAGGTTATCTGATGTGAGAAGTACCATCATGCTTGATCCAACACTTTGGGAACACTTTCCTAGCAATTTGGCTCAACAAAGCCTGTCCCTACATCAATATTGATCAGTTTTAGATTGGTAGGTACTAGGTTCAAGTCGAAAAATTGGTGTTATATATGAACATGGTATGTGTTATCTTGTCAAATCTTTAGTCATAATCAGACACTCACACTAAGTGGGAATGAAAAATGACCAACACATTTTTGTCCCTGCAAATTGTTTTTTTTCTATCAGGCCAAAAGCTGTAGTTATTTTCAGACACTTACCCTATGAAAATGACAAGCACATTTCCCCTGCAGAAAGTCTTTGTATCTGGCCATTGTCATGTTGTATGTATCAATGACACTAAATCCATTGGTCTTGGCGTATCTCAGGGTAGCCAGGTTGTGTGACAACAGGCGCTGGTGATCTTTCTACAATAGCAAGTTAAATATTAAGAATGTTTATTTCCAGTTTTGTTTGTTAAAAACCAACTGACTTGGATTGAATGATACCAAGTGTTCAATGATTAAACATATGGTCAAATTTATTATAGTCAAACATTGTTACTGCAATGTTGAAGGGACCAAACCAAACAACTAAAGTTAATGATGAACTGCTGGTGAACATTATGCTATGAGACAACTTCATCACCTCAATATATCTGGGCTCATGTGATAACAACACTAAACTATATGTGTAAATGTCTCCGATATATCTTCAAACCATTAATAGCTGAACTAACCTTTTTATAAAGGCATTAAACATTATGTTTTTATGCCCTTAAATCCATCACTGAAAGTATTTATGGTGGCATCAAACATTATGGCTATTAAGCCCTTAAAACTCAACTAAAACTAGTTTATAACGGCATAAATATTAAGGTTTTCAAACCCCTAAAATCCCCATCAGCTTTTATTAAGTGAAGCTATTATATTAAACATTATATTATATTAAAATTGTGTTTCCAGGTGAACACCTTCTCCCGTCTTGAAATCTTTACTGTTAACAATGTCTCATGTTACATTACTTACCTTGGACAGACAATGGACTCCACTGACAGGTTGATGGAAGCCAGAACCTAAACCTTTCACCACCAGACGGATTCCAGTTAAACCCTCCCTGAAATAAAGATAATTTTTTTAAATTACCACATAAGTATGGAATATTTACCATGGGCAGTTATCATGGTAGAATTATATTTACAATGGTAAATTATCAACAGTATTTGAAATGGCAATTACTGAACAAAGCCAATGATCAAAAGAGAGGAATGGAAAGGAATGTTTGAGTAAAGACGTATCAGCACATTTTAGACGTTTGGTGTCTTAACAAATGAATATTTCAACACTTTGTCTAAAGTATAAGAGAAGAAACCCCCTGCCATTGGACAGACTACTCATACCCAGGGCTAGCTCTGGCACTCTCCATATTCACCAACTGCAAATTTAAAAAACAATTGGGGAATTTTATTTTAATTTGGCGAAATAAATTTCATGAAATAACTAAGTTTCTGCAATTTTTGAAATTTAGTAGATGATTTGGCAAAAATTTCTGCTGACCCCGAGTTAGTCTTGATACCAAATGGCAACAGATGTTCTATGACATAGTTGGGTCATTTAAAAAAAACAAGGGACTCCCAAGATAACTTCCTCTATTGGCTGCCATTTTATAATTCGTAATAGCTGAAAATAATTTGAAATCCACTTGCCTGTTAAGAGCCTTGAGAACCACGTCAATGTGGTGTTTAGCCAGCCAGTGTACGCCACCTACAACTAACACTGTGTTACTGTTGTTCTGCAGTGGTTTATTCCTGTAGACAAACAGAGGTGGTGTTTAAAACAATTCTAGACTGTTAAAGAGCTGATGTCAACTCTAGAAAATATACCTTTCTTACAATTTATGATTGGTTTATAAACAATTATTATCCAGTGAAATTGTTGAATCAGTTGAAACACTTCCTTTGATATATAATTTTTGTTGTTGCAATATTCACGTGTGAATTTACATCACTTCATACCTGTGATGCCATATCTTGTCATAAAGGTTTTGTCAAACAACATTATAAATACAAAATCAATACATAATTAAGTTTCCTTTGTCATAATGATCACATTCATATAAATAAACTAGGTTATGCAAGGAATAAGAGAAAAAGCAACTTGAATTTACCAGCCTCAGTGATGTTGTGGTTAAACCATTGAATATAAGGCTGGTACCGTATATCTTCGCCTATAAGTCAAATTTTTTTCACCCAAAAATTATTTTATAACTTGGGGGGTCGACTTATAAGAGGGTAAAATAATTTCACCAAAAAATATTAGTTTTGGGGATTATTTTACAAGTTTTATTGTTGAAGTATGCCATGTATTTATACTCAAATATGTTAATTTGACACATTTATTTTTTATAACCTATTTTTTTGAGCATTAGAACGGTTTTGGTTATTCGAAAAGGCGTACGATCTCACTCACATGCCAAGACAACAGTCCACTTAGTTAAATTAACAGTCATCACTAATAGTAAAAATGTAAACAATACTAACTACCTGTTGCCTGAGTTTATTTTGAAATCTGGTCACTGGCATTAATGGTTGTTCAAACAATGTTTTGGCGGTGATTAACTTCATGAATATTACTGAGCTTTCCCTTAAAATAGACTGATCTCTGCAGTTCACTATCTAGAGCAATAGGGACACACATCATTTGGTACAAAACCAGTGTACTTTCCAGAGTTATCCTCCTTACATGTATTAATATGGCGGCAAAACGTGATACTTTCAGTTTTATCGTAGTGATCTGTTGTCAGTGTTTATAAATAAAGTTGTTGTCTGTGCACAAAACCATCTGTACAGTACTATACAGTAACAGTCAAACAGCTTTCACTCTCTACTAAGGGAATATTTCGTTTTGATGCTATGTAATAATGAGTTTGATTGGAATAGTCTGATTATATTGCGATGTACAAAACGTGAAAACCGAAGTTTGTAAAATAATTTTCTTTTGTTCAAATATTATTGTTCTCATGTGCTGAAAATAAGAAATATTTCAATATTTATAAGTAGTTTTTCATGGGTCGACTTATAAACGGGTCAATAAAAAAATACGTTTTCAGGGCTTGAAATTAGGGACTCGACTTATAGCCGAGATCGACTTACAGGCGAAGATATACGGTAGATACTGGGTTCTCAGCCCGGTACCGGCTCCCAACCAGGGCTTTAAGGACTCAATGGGTTGGTGTAAGACCACTACATCCTCGTTTCTCTCACTAACCACCAACAACTAACAATTAACCCACTGTCCTGAACAGACAGCCCAGATAGCTGAGGTGTGTGCCCAGGACAGTGTGCTTGAACCTTAATTGGATGTAAGCCCAAAAATAAATTGAAATGAAATTTGAATTTGATTTGAACTTTTAGGACTAATTTTAAACTCCAATTATAAAATCTTGCTATATATTGAAACAGATTGAAGAAACAAATTAGCAATACATCTAAAGTTTGACTGTACTTTTAAAGTATTCTTACTTCTTGATCAGCTGATACAAAGCTTTGTCGAGGACTGGCCTATGTTCTGCGGGTAACCAGAACTGTGGGTAATATGCAAAGCTGAAGGCGGTGTGATTGTGGTTGAGCATGGAGTACACACGCAGGTGGTGCGTCTTGTCCCACTCGTGTAACGACCCGTTCACCTGCTCCATGATGTAGTGCAGGATCCCGCGGTTGGTGGAATCACCAATAAATAAAACCTTAAAAGAAAAATATACAATATATATACTGTATATATGTACTTAAAATGAAAATATTAATAGAATATTTTACTACAGATCATGGCCAGAATTGTATGAGAGGAGTTCATATTAGCCGATTATGGTCAAAGATGTGAGAGAATTTCATATTAGCTACACTTTTCAGTTGGCAGCAATGCGTCTTTTATGCTTGTTTTTTGCCCATAAACCTGTGTCATATGTTTGAAAAAAAAGAGTGTCATTACAGATGTTTCTCTATCAGTGGCAAATCCAAGGGTGCCCCAAGGGCCTGGTCTCCCCCCCCCCCCCCCCCCACCACACATTTTGCTCTTTTTAAAAAATGTATATTGGAGAATCCGAGGAATCCCTTTGGGAATGTTTGTTGTTTTTGGCCACATGTCATTGGGGCCCTTAAATGGATTTTCTGGACTTGCCACTGTACAACAAGTAACTATCACAGAGGAGAGTTAGTCTTCTCAGACATCAGTGCATTCACTTTTACAACACACCCCCCAAAACTAAAGCATGATGGTTTTCAGGTACAAAGCCCCTGCTCATAAAACGTAAGTCCACACACTGCTTTTAAACAAGACTCCAAACGTTACTTTTTATTTGTATGGGCAAGACATTCTTAAAACCTCAAGTGTCGACTTCAAGCTATTATAAGCATAGGGCTTGGCACAAACTAAATTTAGGATTATGTTTTATTCATTCCACCAGTTACGAAGTTGTAAAGACTACCTCTACTCTCTGGTACTTTCAAATTAAATTCTAGGTAACTGGGACAGCAAATTCTAAGAAGAGAATTGTGTTTTATGTACAACAGAATTGTCAAAGTTTATATACCTTTTTGCCAGCAAAACACTGTTTAACTTTTCCCCTTGGCAGCCATTGATACCGACATCCATCTGGTTGCCATATAGCTTGCTGCCAATAGCAACTGTGGGTATCTGTACAACTCTTGCATGGAACATACCATTTGCCTGAAAAATGAAATAGATTACATTATAAATGAAGTTCAGTAAAATAATGAAATAAAATAAAATTTATAATCAGACATGTCAATGGCAAGCAAGGAAATGCACTGGGAAATCTAGTACAAGGCCTTGAGGGCTCGTTCAGAATGAGGTATCTAGTACAAGGCCTTGAGGGCTCGTTCAGAGTGAGGTATCTAGCACAGGGCCTTGAGGACTCGGGCCTTGAGGGCTCGTTCAGAGTGAGGTATCTAGCACAAGGCCTTGAGGGCTCATTCAGAGTGAGGTATCTAGCACAGGGCCTTGAGGACTTGTTCAGAGAGGTATCTAGCACAAGATCTTGAGGGCTCGTTCAGAGTGAGGTATCTAGCACAAGGCCTTGAGGGCTCATTCTAGGTGAGGTATCTAGCACAAGATCTTGAGGGCTCGTTCAGAGTGAGGTATCTAGCACAGGGCCTTGAGGACTCGTTCAGAGTGAGGTATCTAGCACAGGGCATTGAGGGCTGTTCACAGGGCCTTGAGGGCTCGTTCAGAGTATCGAGGTATCTAGCACAAGGCCTTGAGGGCTCATTCAGAGCGAGGTATCTAGCATAAGGCCTTGAGGGCTCGTTCAGAGTGAGGTATCTAGCACAGGGCCTTGAGGGCTCGTTCAGAGTGAGGTATCTAGCACAAGGCCTTGAGGGCTCGTTCAGAGTGAGGTATCTAGCACAAGATCTTGAGGGCTCATTCAGAGTGAGGTATCTAGCACAAGGCCTTGAGGGCTCATTCTAGGTGAGGTATCTAGCACAAGATCTTGAGGGCTCGTTCAGAGAGGTATCTAGCACAAGGCCTTGAGGGCTCATTCTAGGTGAGGTATCTAGCACAAGATCTTGAGGGCTCGTTCAGAGTGAGGTATCTAGCACAGGGCCTTGAGGACTCGTTCAGAGAGGTATTTAGCACAGGGCATTGAGGGCTTGTTCAGAGTGAAGTATCTAGTACAAGGCCTTGAGGGCTCGTTCAGAGTGAGGTATCTAGCACAGGGCCTTGAGGGCTCGTTCAGAGCGAGGTATCTAGCACAGGGCCTTGAGGGCTCATTCAGAGTGAGGTATCTAGCACAAGATCTTGAGGGCTCATTCAGAGTGAGGTATCTAGCACAAGGCCTTGAGGGCTCATTCTAGGCGAGGTATCTAGCACAAGATCTTGAGGGCTCGTTCAGAGTGAGGTATCTAGCACAAGATCTTGAGGGCTCATTCAGAGTGAGGTATCTAGCACAAGGCCTTGAGGGCTCATTCAGAGTGAGGTATCTAGCACAAGATCTTGAGGGCTCATTCAGAGTGAGGTATCTAGCACAAGGCCTTGAGGGCTCATTCTAGGCGAGGTATCTAGCACAAGATCTTGAGGGCTCGTTCAGAGTGAGGTATCTAGCACAAGGCCTTGAGTGCTCGTTTAGAGTGAGGTATGTAGCACAAGATCTTGAGGGCTCGTTCAGAGTGAGGTATCTAGCACAAGATCTTGAGGGCTCGTTCAGAGTGAGGAAGGATCACAGGGACAATGTCCCACAGAAACTGTCAATGTCTTTACAACTCATCACAAGATGAACCCAGACAACTTGGATGTTTTCAGATGACTTCAAAATATGTGGATTCATGAATTTCTATGGAAATTGGTAGATTGTCATGTCTGTACAATGGAACTGAAATTTCTATCACCTTGTGTGTCCTTTTAAAAAAAAAAAAATCTCACATAATTAAACATACATGTAAGTGATTGTTATAACCTCACCTGATTCATCTCCTGCCCGACACTGTGGTAATGAGGAGGATTTCTCTAGGAACTTGGACCAGCTGACAGTAGGACCAATAACCTGCAGACCACACGACTCTCGTGGTGCAAACCGCAGAGCACAGTCCTGTAGAAAATGAAACATTACATTTGTTGTAGGCACCATATCATAGTTTTTATTTATCAATATAAGATCATTCAATGTGAAATACACCAGCCTCGGTGGCATAATGGATAAATCATCAGGTGTAAGACTAATATACCTTTGGTGCATCCATTGTCTGTTTCCCCCAACCCATCCCAACCATGTGCCCCATGACTTAAGGTCGACAACAGTCACGTTTTGCACCCTTGTTTTGGCTTGGTACACATTAAATATAACCTATCTTACTATAATTTCACTCAAAATCCATATTTGGTTAATAGTACAATTTTGTAATTAGGCCAAACAAAATAATAGTTGTGGTTCCAATTATCCGACCATGCCTAAAAAAAACTGTGTGACCATAACGTTTTTATAGAAAATCACCCTCCAAAAATTAAAATTGCCGACCGACCCGAGTCTAAATTGATGTCACCAACAAGAGGATTTTTAGTTTAACTTTTGCATAATATTCAATTGAGAATTAAATTGCATTCAGTTTGATATTTATCAGTCATGTTTTGAAATTCTAGAAAATAACAAAACAGAAACTAGAAATGTGTACGAAGAATATGTTCGTAGATTATAGTACTGTTAAATATATTACACTATATAAAAAATATATTACACTTTGGATCTTAAATGACAGCATACTCTACAATGTATATCATTCATTTCTTTGTCTATTTTACCACAAACAAAATAAACCCATGAAAGTCTCAGACCCAAGCTGAATATTTTATACGACCTAAAGTTGAAAACATTGAACAGCATGTCGGAGCATACAGGGAAACATTCATGGAAAAATGTTTTTTGGTGTGAGTATTTTTATGTTCATTGTTTTATTGTTCAATGTCAATCAAGACATATCAATATAAAAACATTTCCATTTAAAGATTCTGTTTGTCATGATGTTTAAGTATTTTGCTTTATATCAAACACTTTTATCTTAATATAAAACATTTCAGTATTTAATGTTTTGTTCATACAATGCCTCTTATGTAATCAGAACCACACATATTATTTTGTTTGGCTGTACAAAATTTAAAAACATTAGTCGGCTGCATTAGTACTGGTAATGGTCAAACAAAAAACATTTTGCATTAGAACTTTTGCAGCATCCGTAAAATGGAAACATCACGCACCCAGTTTATTGCTATTGTGTTATTTTAAGATGCACAGTGACATTATTTAAAAACGTATATGCAATATCCAGTCACCGGCCCAGTGGTAAAGCGTTTGCTTGATGTGTGGTTGGTTTGGGATCGATCCCCGTCATTGGGCCCGTTGGGCTATTTCTCGTTCCAGCTAGTGCACCATGACTGGTATCCTGTCTGTGTGAAAGTGCATATAAAACATCCTTTGCTTCTAATGGCAAAATGTAGCAGGTTTCCTCTTCTAACACTATATGTCAAAATTACCAAATGTTTGACATTCAATAGCTGATGATTAACAAAAATCAATGTGCTCTAGTGGTGTTGTTAAACAAAACAAACTTTTAATTTTGTTCCATCACAGTGCCTCACCTGTTTGAGACTGCAGACCTGGTGTGGAAGTCCCGGCAGCAATGAGGTCAGCTGGTAGTCTGGTGCGAGTCTCTGTATCACCAGTGTGTACGTGTTCAGCACCCATGGCTCCGCGTAGCTCATGTCAACCACTACCACGCTGATTCGGTTCTCACCAATACCCACGGTAAAATTACCAACTCTGAAAACAAGAATTCCATGCAATTAAATGTGTCGCCTACCATAGTTACTGATATTGTATCCATAGATGGTCATCTAAAAACCAAAAGACTTAATAAACAAATGGAGAAAAACAATTAGTTAAACAAATTCAATTAAAATTTTAATTTAATAAATTTAAATTTTCAGAAATACTGTATTGTTCCTATTTGTAGCGCCCGGGCGCGATGCAAAACACAAAGGGGGTGCGCTAATTAGAGTACTAGAACACGTTTCGTAATACGTGTGAAAAATCCTCGTATCAAACTGTCAATGCGTCTGGCTCACTGAGACATCAAAAGCTTTGCCGCCGAGTCACTCCACCAGTGACGTTTTCTTGTTGAAATGACGTAGCGTACCGTACATTGTCAGCTGATTTATCGAAATACATGGTACTGTGCACGTAGGCATATAGGGCCTGCGGAGTGTATTTGAAAGTGGGGTGGGGGAGGGGTGTGTGATTGAGACCCCTCATACTTGCCCACTTCATTTTGTCACCCAGTCTGAATATATATATTTTTTTAATTTACCCATTTTTAAAATGGTGTTACGGTGTCGGTGTAAATACCTACTGGTATGTTTGTACTTCCGGTTTTGAACAGTGTTAACGGAGTGTCGTGCGTTCATTTTCCGTGCAGATAACAGCGACATGCATTTGATAAACGACATGTGTGACATACTGTTCGTCCATACTAGTGTCGTAGTGCTTCACCTGTTTGGATTTTATTTGTTTACCGATTATAATCATTGCAGGTAAGCCAGTTTTACTATTTTACGGGTACCGTTTCATGATACATTTCTCGTGATCATAGGGGGTGCTTATATTAGAGGGGGCGCTACAAATAGGAACAATATGGTATGCATCGAGATGAATCTTCATAGATGTAACTATAAATGAAGTTTCATTGATTTAGAAATGGATAAATAGCTGATGATTAACAAAAATCAATGTGCTCTAGTGGTGTTGTTAAACAAAACAAACTTTTAATTTTGTTCCATCACAGTGCCTCACCTGTTTGAGACACAATTGCATGGAATTCTTGTTTTCAGAGTTGGTAATTTTACCGTGGGTATTTGTGAGAAATGGGAGTTAAACATGAAACAATTAATATTAAACTAAACACAATTTTTGGGAGTTGAGCTTAAACCCTAAATATAGCAGGATGAATAATCAGAACATAATTTATCAAAACCAATACAAAGTAATTTCGTAATTGTTTTTATTACACACATACCCAGTGGCAGATCCAGAAAATCCATTTAGGGGGGTCCCAATGACATGTGGCCGAAGGCCATAAACATTCCTGAAGCAATTTCTTGGTTTCTCCAATGTAAAAAATGTATATATATATATATATATATATATATATATATATATATATATATATATATATATATATATATATATATATGTCACAAAATGTAGGAGGCCCTTAGATCCGCCACTGATGCCCATATAATAATCATTATTTTCATACATAATAAGGTTAACCGATAAACTTCACTCACCTGCTAACTCCATGCTTATCTTCCATCCTTGCTTGAGATGAACAGCTTTTAGCAAATGCCCACACAGCAATATGTAAAACATCATAATCCACAGTGATGTGGTACTCTGTCATAAAGGGAGAGAACTCGGGACTAAGGGTCGACTTTGGGTTAATGTAAAGATTCTTCAGGTATGGCATACTGGCAGGATCTGAAAGTGCAAGAGTAAAAAACATTAACTCCAACAAAATCATTTAAATAAAAATGATACCTGCAAAGTATAAATGAATCTGTAACAATGTTTTTAATGTTATATGGGGGCGGGACGTAGCCCAGTGGTAAAGCGCTTGCTTGGTTTGGGATCGATTCCAGTCAGTGGGTCCCATTTCTTGTTCCAGCCAGTGCACCACAACTGGTATATCAAAGATCCCATATAACTGGTATATCAAAGATCCCATATAACTAATGGAAAAATATAGTGACTATATATGTCGAAATTACCAACTGTTTGACATCCAACAGCTGATGATCAATAAATCAATGTGCTCTAGTTGCGTCATTAAACAAAATAAACTTTTAATTTTATATACATGTAATAAAATGAAACTTAACATGCCAATACATAATATACCACATACATACATGTGTATATATATATATATATATATATATATATATATATATATATATATATATGAAGCACTGGTTGAAATGGAAAATACAGGCTGTGATGGGAGATAGTCAGGCAAATTCAATTAAGGGTAGTCAAGGGGAACAACTTAACACTTATAGTAGGTGTCATTGTAAGTTTAGTTTACTTTTTACTGAATTTATTGTTTGTTATTCCTCATTGACATAGGTTTAATCAAAGTTAAAGTTTTTTTTGGTTTAGCAATACCATTTGAGTGCATTGATTTATTAATTCTGACATCTTAGAGAAAATCCACAATATATTGTTTTCAATTAGCAGCAAGGATCTTTTATACGCACTTCCCCACAGAAAGGTCAGCACATACCATGAATTTGATATACCAGTCATGGGGCACTGGTTGAGTCCACCAAGGTCATTCAAGCATACACAATCAAAGCAATAAATAAAATATGATCCCAGTCAACTACATTCTATTCCTTTTGGTATTGGCACATTGGTTTGAATTTAGTTTGTGTATCATTATTAGTTATGATGGCAGTTTAATTGGTTGATTTAACTAATATATACCTCTTGTTTTTTTAGGTCAAGTCAATCTGATTTGATCAGTAGTTTAATATCTCTCGAGCGCATACTGCCATATTACACATGTATGATTAAAACTTACTAATCTTATTTTAATTAAATTCATTTAAAAAAACCCCACAAACATACATAAGTGTTGAATGTCATTAAAATTAGAAAAAAAAGTGTCTTACCTTTATCACAGTGAACTTTTATTTGCCCTGATAATCAAAAAAGAAAAAGAGAAAAAAAAGATGTTTAAACATTACATATTTAAATGTCATCTTAAAAATACATAATCAGCTAGAAATGCTGGAATACAATCTACACAAATTACAAGAAATTACATTCTTAGGACTATTCAAGAATTGATCACATGGGATGAGTGGGAGTCAATATCTTTTTGTGCACCTACTACTCACAAAATAAAATTGTATTTAAACCACAGAGAAACCAAGCATTCTGAGAGCTAAAGCTATAAATGTCCCCTAACAGGCCCCAACACATTTTCCAATCTCAAAAGTTCAAGGGCCATATGTAAACTCTGTGAAAATGGCTAAATCGTCATGAAATTCAAACTTGATCTGTATCAGTGCATGTTAAAGCTATACACACAATTTCAGCTCAATATCTTGAGGCATTCCCCCCAAAACAAAAAGTCTGGATTATTTTTTTTTGGGGGGGGGGGGGGTATTTCCTAAATTCAAGGGCCATAACTCTATGAAACATGAGTAAATCACTATGTAGGTCAAACTTTATCTGTTATGATAAAGCTATACAAAACATTTCAGCTCAATATCTTGAGAGAAAAAAATCAGGAAAACTGTATGTGGGACAGACGGACGGACGGATGGACAGACAGACAAACAGAGATAAAACCTATAGTTCCCTCCAGTTGAACTGGTAGAGGACTTAAATTACAGCAGACCCACCAAACAAAAACTAATAATTACTTTAAAGTCTCCCCCCACCCACCATGTCATCAATTCTGGGACAGCTCTTACAAGTCTTCTCTGAAAACTCAGCTTTAGTCAAATAAGAAATGCTTTCACATTAGTTCACTCACTGCTATTCATGCAAACATATTACAAACTAAAATATGTCATCAGCTATTGTGATATCTGTGTCAAGGGCAACCACTGCCAGTCAAATGATCACCTGGACCTCTTTTTCCTTTTTTTTAACGTGCTTGAACATTAAATTTATATAAGCACATTAATTCCTGACATCTGGCCCTTTTTTTTAAGGGATGGTTGTAATGAAACCCCACAAAACTGGACCCTCTCCCTGTAAACCAGATATTTTTCATGATCCTGTTTCAAATGTCAGTATAGAACAGAACCTCTCAAAACCAGACATTTTACTTGATCCCATGAGTGTCCACTTTAGAGGTGTTTCACTGTATATTATTTCTATGTTTCAGCTTTCAGCTATAACAGACCGGCCTCGGTGGCGTCGTGGCAGGCCATCGGTCTACAGGCTGGTAGGTACTGGGTTCGGATCCCAGTCAAGGCATGAGATTTTTAATCCAGATACCGACTCCAAACCCTGAGTGAGTGCTCCGCAAGGCTCAATGGGTAGGTGTAAACCACTTGCACCGACCAGTGATCCATAACTGGTTCAACAAAGGCCATGGTTTGTGCTATCCTGCCTGTGGGAAGCGCAAATAAAAGATCCCTTGCTGCCAATCGGAAGAGTAGCCCATGTAGTGGCAACAGCAGGTTTCCTCTCAAAATCTGTGTGGTCCTTAACCATATGTCTGACGCCATATAACCGTAAATAAAATGTGTTGAGTGCGTCGTTAAATAAAACACTTCTTTTTTCAGCTATAACATTACATTACATTATTTATTGATTATTGATTTATTAACTCGTGGAGAAAAATTATACATTTTCATTCTTCAATATTGTTATGATTTTGCTGCAATATTCTTGTGCTGTTCTGCTATAGAGACACAGCTAAAACTGTTCTAACAGTTTTGTTATTCTGATTAACCTGAACAACATATCACATGTCTTTTCAACTTATTTATACATCAACAATTGTAACCTGTTTAACAATGCAATCGTCTCTGTATGTTTGACAAAATAATATTTTGTAATCAGATTGTCTCGTTAAACTATACATTCAATCAGGCTTACCTGGTACATGAGAAATACTCTGGCGTTTTGAATTATGCAAACTGGAACTGTTGATATTTGGGACGACTTCAAAATCACTGACAAAATAAAAAAGAGAATGTATTAAGCAGATATAAGTTTAAAAATTAACGGGAGTAAACTTCTGCATTTGTAAAATAAATAGGGTTATATACTCAAAACATGTAGCTGCATAATCAAGCCACTGATATTAATCCTTGTCTCAAGAATATTTTTTACATGTATTAAGTTTGAAAAATATCTCCCAAAAATTGTCTATGAATCAAGCATTACTAAGATTAATTGCGCATTCATTTTGTAAATATTCACAAGGCCTTCAACTTGTGTCACAGAGGATAGTGCAATATGCAGATTAAATGTTTACTTTTATGTAGTCTTTTGGTGTATATTAACCAATATCATTAATTAATGAAGAAAATCACTGGTGCATCAAATACACCATATCAGAGATGCCAACCCTAGTTGGAGTGTCATAGGAATCCAGGCCTTCAAAAATAGGAATCCCACCACCCCCAAAATAGGAATGTTATCAGTGATGGCTCAGGAGTGCTTTTTTCGACATTTTGGTAAAGTCAAGTTCAAGGCCGTACCCAATTGGCAAACATCGGGGCTATTTGGAAGACCGATTGCTACTGTTTTATTCTATATCACTATGCTTGCTATAATCCATAAGTTTAAAAGAACAAGGCAGGAAACCAATCTATGACTGTTGACGGTGAAGAGGGATAAAGTTCCATTTCTCCGGTGTTAACATTTGTGCCTTCCAAAATACGATTCAACACCAAATACGCGAAATTATGATTTGTTTTTTTTTAAATTGAAATTTCGAACAAGACAATTGTAATTTAAATTCATAATGATTCTGCCAAATTCATAATAGTTGGCATCTCTGCAATATCATTACTTTTATGTGTGTGTTAAAATCACTTCAAGGAATGCTCCTGTGTTTGTAAACGCTTCAATCCAATATTTTCGAATAGCTGTAAGTATGTGCTGTAGAGTAGACTCATGTAACTACTGAAATAAATCTTTTATGCACTTATTGTTGTGTGCAGTGTACTGATAAAGCAATACATGTCCCCTACCGGGCCTAAAACCTTTTTTTTTTTTTTTGTATCTCCTAAATTCAAGGGCCATAACTTTGTAAAAAATAAATTAAAAAGAGAGGATAAATCGCTATGAAAGTTATACTTGATCTGTACCAGTACATGGTTAGAGTATAGATATGTAACATGTTCAGTTTTACGAATGTCTTCAATGGTAAACAACAAAGAACAGATTTTTTTCAGGCATGTGTGCAGAAGGATGGGTTTGGGATGAACTCCACATTCAAATTTTTTTCTCTCTTTTTTCAATGTAATTTCCAGGGGAGTATCCCCATAAAAACATCACTCACCAATCTAGACCCTACATGCATAATTTCTTTCACACATTGGCATTTTTTTTATTTTTTTTTTATTTTACACAAAGTTATAATCCAAACTTTACAAACTCACATCGGAATGTTCATGTCATCATATGACAGTACTGTGTCTTCTTTGTCGAGATCAGCATAGAAACTCTCCAGACTAAGAAGGTAGGAATGTAGATCAGCTGTTGATGTTGTGTGGCCACCGGTTTGTGCAGGCGTGGCAGCTAGTCCTGTCACGCCCCTAGATACGGGATACATCGTCTGGAGAAGACTCGTATACTTCACTGCAGACGTGGATGGATAAAGCTACAAGTGAGATGAAGAGTTGAAAAAACCCCACCTCACCCATTATTGGACAGTTATGAACACACAACAAAGGTAGAATTATCAAGACTCATTTTATCACTTTTCAAATTCACCAATTGCAACTTTTAGAAACAGTTAGTAAATTTTTTTTTTTTCAATTAGGCAAATGTAATGACTGTTATTTTGTTGGAAAATAACTGTAGTAGATTTCTGCCATGTTTAAATGACACATTTTAATTTTCAAAATGTTTCCGTTTTCCCATGTGAACTTCAACTCAAATGATAGCCATTACATTATTTTAAGAAGACGGCTTAATTAAGATGCAATTGTAAATAAAAAATATAAGTAGTTTTCATAATGGAAATATGAATAAATAGAAAATAACAGGTTAACAGGTTAAACATTTCAGTCCTCACATATACACTTGAGCTGAAATATGTCAACATGATGAATATACTCTTAAAACAACGGAATATTTAAAAAATGCAACAAAAATACCCCACACACATTTCGTCAATTTTCCTCATCTGTCTTCTTTTAGCAGACATACACACATTTAATTACACCATAAAATTAACATGAACAAAGATGATTGGTTCTACGCCGAGTAGGCCTACCAATATACCACATTTTTAAGACCAACCTTAATAAAATTTCCCTTTTTGAAGAATTCTCTACGATTGTCCAGCGAGTACAAAAGCTGATCATTGGATAGACAAAAACTTTCATCAAAATTGCACAATCCATTCTGAAATAGAGCAGATATTAGCATATTAGGAAACAGTGGGCCATAATACAACATGTAGAATTATGTATAAATTGGTCACCATGGCCACCACAGGTCCTATTGAGAATGCCTCCAATCTTTATAATATTCTCTATGAAGTCTAGTACTGGTATGTGTGTAAAATCTCAGGTTTTTATTAAAAGTGCATAATTCAGTAATTTTTTTGCACATATCCTCTAACTATAATGTGATATTTTACTACATTTAATATTCATTATTCTAATGTATTTCATTTATAATTGTAACTTTTACAGTCACTAATTTTGATTATTCTGAAGTAAAGGCCACATGATCATTATCATCATGCATGGATGATAATAACAGCACCTTTTTGACAGGTTAATTTGTTCATTCTCCACAAACAGACATCACGGAGCGTGTTCACCTCCTAACACAAACACCAGACAGACAGTAATTCTAGGACACTACCAGTTGATCGAAAAGCTTAACATGCATACCAAAGGCTTCCTCGTTAAATGTGACAAGAAATCAATTCCTGAATTAGTAGAGTATTATTTTTACTAATAACATCAACAGGTACAGTCAAATATGTTTAAATGTCGCTTCTAATATGCACCCACCTGCCTTAAAATGACATTTTACTGGTCACCTGAATCAATATGATACAGAAAAGAAAGAATATTTGTGTAACGACACCTCAGCATATTTTTAACTTGCCTTCTTTGATAGTGTGTCCATCTCCTAACATGGCATATTGAAACATGTACCAGTCACAAGAGGGGGTGATTGAGAAATTCAAATGAAACTACTGAAGGTGATTACTTCAAAAACTCTTTTGAACCTTAAACAAGCATTCTATCAATGAGGCCTCAAAAAAAAAATGTGTGTTTCTTCTTTCCCGACCAAGCTAATTTTATGTAGTGACCCTGACATTTTTTTAAGAAAAAAAAGAAAGAAAAAAAAAATCATGATCCCTGATTTTTTTGCAATCAGCAAACTAGATTCAGAACACCTCGGCTGATTACGGTTTCTCGGTTAGATTAGATTTTTAAAAAAAGAAAAAAAAAGTTCCTACCTGTCTATCCTATTTTTTTTCAAGGTTGAAACCTGAAACATACTTTTTTTTTTTGTAAGCCTGAGCTAGATCCTGTCACTCAATATGGTACAGAGACCTGTATTAAAGAACCACCTGTCTTAATGGATCACATATTGATAAACTGCCATAGCAGCTGTCTGACAACAGTTTTACGTTTATTGATCACAATAACATCAAATATTATTTCAATAAACAAATTAATCACTAAATCTGTAGGCCTACACACCTGAGTTGGAAATGTTAGACCAAGTTCTCCGAGTCCCATAGCAACATCCCCAACAACCGTTTCCTTGGAAACCAACATAACAGCCAAGTCTTCCAGGATTCTCTGTCTTACAACGTATTCATTCAAGGACGCCATTTTGCCTTTATGGGCATAAGGTTTCACCTGGACGAAAAAGCAAGACAAAATCATTAAACAGTAATTGGTAAGACATTTGCTCTGACAGCTGCTGACATGATTATTGAAACAACAATAACAGTACTGGTAACAAGTGATAGAGGTGCCATCACCAAATTATTATTTTTCAAAAGATTGTTTTTACTGTAAAGAATTAAAAATGATCAAAATTAGCTTTATTATAAACAAAAATATATTTCTAATTGTTCAGTGGAACAGTTTATAGACAGGCAATGTAATGAACTATACAGAAAGGAATATTCGAACAATTAAAACACATCAAGGGAGACCACTCTTCCCAATAACAAAGCTAATCTCACCTGCAGTAAGAATGGATGAAAAGTAGTATTAAACACCATGGTAACTTCTAGCAGTTGGAAACAACTTTGACAGCTGCAATAAGAGACAGAAAATGTTTTTTGTTTGTTATAATGCAAAAAGGTAACTGAAACAGTTATATATATATATATATATATGCTAATTTATTAGTTGAGATATTATACCAAAATATTCATATAATATGCTTGGCATTGTACCACTTCAGATAATACATGATCTGGAAATATGGTTGTGGTTTTTTGTGTGTAAAATAACAGGCCATGAAGGCGAAAAAAGATAGCCTTATTTGAGAAAAATATACAAAATTTATTTTTTTCTAAAATCTTACCAAAACGTTTTCTGTATGCTCTATTTAGAGGAAACCTTGGACTTTTATGTCTGTAAATTTATGTCCGTTTTTATAAGGCAATATGTAAACATCAGCTTCATAGACTTTTAAACCCATGTGTTTAATCATTTTGAACAAATGTAACTACATATTGATTATTGTGAAACACAATTAATCTAGGCCTACCATAATTCAAAATGGCAGTGTGTGAAAACTAATTAATCCATTATAGTTAAAATGATGACAAATTAAAATAAACCTCCAACAACCCTGATTATCGTTCCATGGCCAAGGTTATTTGCATAGGTCTAATATGCATATAATTTACAAAAATATCCAATTAAAAAAAGTATGAAAAAATATCCATGTTATTTTATGAAATGTGTTATCTATTATATTTTTTCATGTCATGTCGTGTCCTGTGTGTGTGTCTGTGTATGTGTGTCTGTGTATGTGTGTGTGTCTGTGTGTGTGTGTGTGTGTGTGCGCGCGCGCGCGCGTGAGCACGTGTGCAGACATTTAATCATATATTCGTACTTGTTTCCAGTTTTTCTCTGGTTGGCGGTTGACTCCAACATAAACATGGCTCTAACAATTGCCTCCTCTAACTGAGCCATTGCTGCAGATGATATGTCCTGACCTCCTGTGTCGGCAATCAACTGCTGAAACTCTTGAACAGTTACACTTCTCTGGGGCTGAAAGAATATAGTTCACTGATAAAAGAATATACAATGGGCTCTGTCTAAACCAGATTCAAGTGGAAAAAAAGAAAAAAAGAACCAATATACATAAGACTTGCAGATTAGACAGATTTTAGCCACGCTATTTTCACCACAAAAGCACATTGACTTATTAATCATCGGCTATTAGAAGAAATGTAGCGGGTTTCCTCTGATGACTACGAGTCAGAATTACCAAATGTTTGACATCCAATAGCTGATGATGATTAATTAATCAATGTGCTCCAGTGGTGTCATTAAACAAAACAAACTTTAACAAAATTTAATCATCGGCTATTGGCTATCAAACATTTGGTAATTTTTTACTTGTAGTCTTAACCTGCTAAATTTTTCCATTAGCAGCAAGGGATCTTGCGTATGCACTTTCTCCCAGACAGGACAGCATGGTCTTTGATATACCAGTCATGGTGCACTGGTTGGGACGGACAAAATCTGGGTTCACTGAAGTGGTTCAATCCTTTGATGAGAGCACCTCAGGCAGGCGCTCTACCGACTGAGTGAATAAATGTTTAATGCCACCCGAGCACAAAAATACTCGGGTGTTGCTAAGCATTCATTAATTCTGTGCATATTAACTAGCACTTTTTGCCACTTCCAATATACATAGAGTTGCAAATTAGACCGATTTTAGCCAAGCTATTGTCACTGAATGAGACACTGAATGAGACTCTGTAACCATGCTGAACTCCGAGTTACCAAGATATGTTTTGACAGTGAAATTTAGGGTTTTATTTGTTTAACATCACCACTAGAGCACATGATTTATTAATTATTAGCTACACGTTGGTTAAATTTGACACTTTTCCATTAACAGAAAGATATCTTTTATATGCACTTTCCCACAGACAGGACAGCATATACCACAGCCTTTGATATATCAGTCATGGAGAACTGGTTGGGATGGGTGGAAAAAACACCCAAAAATGGGTCCATTGTGGGGGTTTGATCCTTTTACCCAAACAACTAAGGTGGGCACTCTGCTGACTGAGCTAGATTCCACCCCCAGCCCAACCCCCAGTTTGGACAGGGTCCACTGTAGTTCACTTACAGAGCAATTGTATTTTCTGCCTTGCTGTAAAAAAGAATTTGCAGACAAACAGAGGGTTGTATGATTGATTCCTCTTGATGTATTCAGTTCTGTTTCTAATCTCCACTGGTGTACACAGCAAAGTCAAGGCATGTGATTATGAAAAATACTTATAAAAGATCAATTGCTGTGGTTTGGTAGGAATAGCCTACGTGGTGTCAGTGAACTTCCTCTCATATGTAGCCTAGTGGTAAAGCGCATGCTCGATGCGCGATCAGTCTGGGATTGATTCCCGTCGGTGGGCCCATTAGGCTATTTCTCTTTCCAGCCAGTGCAGCACGACTGGTATATCAAAGGTTGTGATATGTACTACACTGTCTGTGGGATGGTGCATATAAAAGATCCCTTGCAGCTAATCGAAAAAGAGTAGCCCATGAAGTGGCGACAGTGGGTTTCCTCTCTCAATATCTGTGTTGTCTGTAACCATATGTCTGATGCCATGTAACCGTAAATAAAATGTGTTGAGTGCGTCGTTAAATAAAACATTTCCTTCCTTCCTTCCTTCCTCTCATACTCTAGGACCATATGTTGACATAACCATATGATAACTATTTAAAATAACCAATAGTTTAAATGTTTTAGGGTGTCATTAAACATCTATTTCCTTTCCTTGATTATAGAGTACAACAGGTTATGAATACCTGTGTAGTTCCATGTTAATGATGGTTGTGTTTTCAAAGGCAGTGGTATAAAACATGCAACGGGTATCTAAATCCATGGGGAAGTCGTACAACACATGTATAATCCATGGCTGTAGCCCCAAAGCCATTTTGTTTTATGTACATTTTATTTGTTTAGCTTTCATTATAGACTCAATTTAATACATCAATGTCTAAAAGCATCTGCATTTATGTACAAAAGTGGTAATGACAGGTTAGCAACAAGCTTTCATTGCTTGACTGCAGCTCACAGAAAACCGCTCATAGCAGAGTTCAAAAACACAATTCTCCAGTGAATGCTTGTACAGTACATTACTGCTGAAATATTACATTACTGCAGCTAACTCTGTATACAGATATTAAATCCTTTCTATGCAAATCCTTTGAGATGGAAATACAAGTGAACCAGTTATGACAGGCATACGTATTTTTTTACACAAAGACCCATTTTTGTTTGTTTATTTTTTTTTTTTTTTTTGGGTCGGTGGAGTGGGTGAATGGTGAAAAGCAAGTCTTTGGGCATTTTTATTTATTGATGTGGATTATTTATTACTATATATACATGTATCTAGCTAATAATTTTATGTGTGAGCCAGATTTCACTAACCTTTGTTTTATTTTATACTACTATTATAGTGCTTAATCACAAATCAGAACTCTCTTACAATTTTCAGATAAAATTGTTTCACTCCCCAACCCCTCCAATAAAGTGCCATCCAGTGACATTACCAGGGCCGACAATGCACAATACCTCCAATGAATGTGAATTCAAATATAGGAACCTTATTAAAGCATTAACAAGACATTACCTTCTTGTGCATGTATGCACCAAACCTCTCCTATGCCAGTCCTTTAGGATGAAGATACAGTGAAACCTCTCAAGACTGGACCCTCTGTACTCTGGAATTTCCTCAAAACAGGACATTTTACAGAGTCCCTTTTTAAAAACCAGTACAGAACTTAACCTCTCTAAACCGGATCTCTCTTAATACCGGACACTTTTATTGGTCCCAAGGGTGTCCGATTTAGAGGGGTTTCAC
The DNA here is from genome assembly GCF_016097555.1 of Gigantopelta aegis. Taxonomy (NCBI): domain Eukaryota; kingdom Metazoa; phylum Mollusca; class Gastropoda; order Neomphalida; family Peltospiridae; genus Gigantopelta; species Gigantopelta aegis. Next base: position 44,931,318 of record NC_054701.1, read on the forward strand.
TGTACAAGCATAGTGATGACAGCGACATCAGCAGGACCAATGACACATAATGTCCCCAATGGATGTTAATTCAAATATGTGTCTTATTAAAGCATTGTAACAAGACATTACCTTCTTATGCATGTAAGAACTGAATCCCTCCCAAGCCAGTCCCTCGGGATGAAGATATAGGCGTAGTGGTGACAGCGACATCAGCAGGACCAATGACACATAATGTCCCCAATGGATGTTAATTCAAATATGTGTCTTATTAAAGCATTGTAACAAGACATTACCTTCTTATGCATGTAAGCACTGAATCCCTCCCAAGCCAGTCCCTCGGGATGAAGATATAGGCGTAGTGGTGACAGCGACATCAGCAGGACCAGGACATTACCAATGGATGTTCTTATGCATGTTAACAAGACATTACCTTCTTATGCATGTAAGAACTGAATCCCTCCCAAGCCAGTCCCTCGGGATGAAGATATAGGCGTAGTGGTGACAGCGACATCACCAGGACATTACCTTCTTATGCATGTAAGAACTGAATCCCTCCCAAGCCAGTCCCTCGGGATGAAGATATAGGCGTAGTGGTGACAGCGACATCACCAGGACATTACCTTCTTATGCATGTAAGAACTGAATCCCTCCCAAGCCAGTCCCTCGGGATGAAGATATAGGCGTAGTGGTGACAGCGACATCACCAGGACATTACCTTCTTATGCATGTAAGCACTGAATCCCTCCCAAGCCAGTCCCTCGGGATGAAGATATAGGCGTAGTGGTGACAGCGACATCACCAGGACATTACCTTCTTATGCATGTCTGAATCCCTGCGGGATGAAGATATAGGCGTAAGACAGCGACTGACATTATCTTATGCCCTCCCTCCCAAGCCAGTCCCTCGGGATGAAGATATAGGCGTAGTGGTGACAGCGACATCACCAGGACATTACCTTCTTATGCATGTAAGCACTGAATCCCTCCCAAGCCAGTCCCTCGGGATGAAGATATAGGCGTAGTGGTGACAGCGACATCACCAGGACATTACCTTCTTATGCATGTAAGCACTGAATCCCTCCCAAGCCAGTCCCTCGGGATGAAGATATAGGCGTAGTGGTGACAGCGACATCACCAGGACATGGAACTGCACTATGAGTGGCTGCTTGTCAATGTGGTAGATTCGGGATGGAAGAGTCACAGCCACACCACGACTTGAAGTAGATCTGAAAGTATGCAACAGCATATAGGTACACCGAGTTTAGAATGTTGTTCAGCAATACATTTCATAATAATTCAGATAAATAGTTGATTTAAGAATCAATGTTTTAGTTTTTTTTAACCCTGTTATTGTTTTAAACAAAAGCCATGAAACAAACTTAGCCTAAATGATTTACAATATGTTTTGATCTTTTAAATAAAGTATAAAAGAATCCATTTTTTAAAAATGTTTATCATGATTGCATATAAATATTTGATGGAAATACTGCTGTAAGTAATATTTAATAGAAAATATTGTTTCTGGTAATGTTTAATAGAAGATATTGTCATGAATAATGCTTAATGGAAAATATTGTTATTGGCAATGTTTAGTAGAAAAATATTGTTGTGGGCAATATGTAATTTTAAAAATTACAATGGGTAATATTTAGTGTAAAATAAAGAAATCTGTAGTGCTTAAATGATTTTTACATTTCTTCTTCTACAAGTTGTTTGCAATGCTTCAGTGATGGTTGGATTCTGTTTTCTCCAGACTGCAATATCCACATGGTGTGGTTCCCACAGCCCAGCTGACTTCCTGACCCTTTTAAACTGGACAGGTCCTGTGGCAGCAGAAAACATGGGAGAGGTTCTCCTTGCCATTTTCCTGAATAAACAAACCCTAATTAAATTAAATAACCAGCCCTTCTATGTCTAATAATGTGGTGATGTTGAAAAACCATGTTATTTAGGGGATAATATCACAGTGTTTCGTTGTTAACTATAAGTATTTATCACAAAATTTGGATTTAGGGACGAGACAAAGTCGAGTCCCTAAATCCAAACCTTTTGCGATAAATCCTTATAGTTAACTATGAAACAGGGTGTAAGCCAGGGCTCCATTTGGTATAGTTTCTAATATGGGTATGGGCCATTTTTGGTTTACATCAGAAAAAATTTCAAGCACAAATGTCATGGGCACAACCTCAGACTTCACCAAATAGCTCTGTAGGTTGGGAGTACTTATTAGTTGACTGGGACCTAATTCACTAAACTCTCGCAACTTTGCAATATCGCAAGGCAATGCAAAAAGTCTAGCAGAGCCTTAAGAGAGCTTTGTGAATTAGGCCCCTGGTTCCAATTCTGTCACATTTATTTAATATTGAGGACAAAAACCAGTAAGGTAAGTGTTTAATAACACCATGGTATATTACTCAGGTCAGTTAAAAGCAGAGCAGGTCATGCATCCCCACCTAATCCATTGCGGATTATACCATCCACTATTAATACATGTAGTATTATGTAACCTACATTTATATACTTATTTTGTCAGGATCTGGAGGTTTTTTTAGGGAGTGAAAATTAATTATGTAATACAGCTTCCATCTCAGATATAACAAGACCTAGGATCAATCCCTACCAGTGGCCTGACCCAACCAGTGCTCTGTGACTTGTATTTGAAAGAACTGTTTTATTTAATGATGCACCCAACACATTTTATTTACAGTTATATGGCATCAGACATATAGTTAAGGACCAAATATATTGAGATAAAGAAAGAAATGTTTTTTATTTAACGACGCACTCAACACATTTTATTTACGGTTATATAGCGTCAGACATATGGTTATGGACCACACATATTTTAAGAGGAACCCTGCTGTCGCCACTACATGGGCTACTCTTCCGTTTAGCAGCAAGGGATCTTTTATTTGCGCTTCCCACAGGCAGGATAGCACAAACCATGGCCTTTGTTGAACCAGTTATGGATCACTGGTTGGTGCAAGTGGTTTACACCTACCCATTGAGCCTTGCGGAGCACTTGCTCAGGGTTTGGAGTCGGTATTTGGATTAAAAATTCCATGCCTCGACTGGGATCCGAACCCAGTACCTACCAGCCTGTAGACCGATGGCCTGCCATGACGCCACCGAGGCCGGTATATATTGAGAGAGGAAACCCACTGTCACCACTTCATGAGCTACTCTTTTTTAGTTAGCAGCAAGGGATCTTTTATATGTACCATCCCACAGACAGGGCAGTACATACCACGGCCTTTGATATACCAATCATGGTGTACTAGCTGGAATGAGAAGTAGCTCAATGGGCCGATCCCAGACCGACCATGCATCAAGCGTATGCTTTACCACTGGGCTGTATTTTACCACTTAAATTTAATCATTGGTTATTCGATGTCAAAGATTTGGTAATTATGACACATAGTCTTCAGAGGAAACCTGCTACATTTTCCAATTAGCAGCAAGGTCTTTTATAAATCCTTCCCAAAGACAAGATAGCACATACCACAGCCACTAATATACCAGTCATAGAGCACTGGTTGGCATGGGTAAAAAAAATCCAATAGGTCCACTGAAGAGGTTTGATTCCTTGACCCAAGCAAGTGTTCGACTCAAGCAAGTGTTCGACCCAAGCAAGTGTTCGACCCAAGCAAGTGTTCGACCCAAGCAAGTGTTCGACTCAAGCAAGTGTTCGACCCAAGCAAGTATTCGACCCAGTGATGTCATTAAGAATAGAAATAACAGTTGAAATTGAACTTATAGCCAGCTACTGTCATGTCATGTGACATAATCAGATTGATACCGAAGCCAAGGGATGACACAATTTCATTGGTTTATCTGTAATATTAACATTGATAATAAGCTGATATTAACTGATCAGGAACAAGCTTACTAACACACAAATAATAAGGTTGTCAACATGTGTAAATTTGATGGTAAAATATCAACATTTTGTAAGGAAATATTTATTATTAGTAATTCTATATCTGGTGACAATTTATTTTAAAAAGTGGTGAAAAATTGCTCCCTGCCACCTACTAATGACATACATACATACGTGCTAAAAACCCATCCCAGAAATATAAATCAAATCATGTCTTTCATATGGTGTCCTAAGTAATTACATCCTTACAAGTACACTGTATATAAAATACTTCCAGCTGCTAATCACGACTTGTCTATGTGGCAGGTTTCGTCTCTTTATTATTGATACCATGTGCCACAACTACCACATATTAGAAGCTAACATAGGGATAACCACTGGATCAAACCACCTCGGTTCAACTGGTACAAATTTAGTCTGTATTGTATTCGCTTGAGGTGCATGCGTCACATGATCAAACCATTTCTGTGGATTCATTCAGCTTATTTGGTTTTCTCGTTCCAACCAGTACACCACAATTGATCAAAGGCTGTGGTGTGTGCTTTTCTGTCTGTGGGAAAGTGCATATGAAAGATGCCTTGCTGTATTAGAAAATATATAGCGGGTTTCCTCTGATGACTTAGATGAACCTTAAGAACAAATATGTTAATTTTGTTCAGCTGAAGCCTGTGTTTCTTAAATGCAGGCATTTACCGGTAAGCATTGTCACGGACGTGGGAGCACACACACACACATATATATAAATAAATACATGTATAAATATATAAAAAAAACATTGCTGCTCCCACAAAGTGTGTGTGTGTGTGTGGGCGGCACACATGCCGCCGCCCCCCCCCCCCAGTGATTCTACATATATGCAGTTATATGCATGTACATACATACGTTAAAAACAGGCTTTATAAATCTGGCCCTTATTGTTGATATATGAAAAGCTTCCTTTCCTGTGGAAATATATTAGAATTGTATCTTCAAAAAAAATAATCATACCATCAATATAGCATAAGGTGAGCTGTGTGAATTGTGTAATATAATATTCATGTAAGGAAGATTGCACAATCTTCAAACAATGTCTTTATGTTTAATTTCAGGTTTAGATTTTTAAGCTCAAGGGCATTATTCTGCAATCAATCAAAGTTTCACAAAAACTGGCAATCTATCACAGGTTTTTCTTTTGAGGCGTTCTTTATGAAAAATTGATCTACAGAAAACCTCGTATACAAAATTCAATGCGGGCTGATTGCTCTCGTGTTGCTCTGACCAGCCACAATGTGCGTCGCCACAGGCAACACAGACTGCCAGCATGACCCCTAAGTTGGATAGTGACACTGCAAGAGATTAGCATGAAGAAATGCACAATAACTTTTTGTCATCCCAATCACTGAACAGTCTCATTTCCTGTCACATGTTGTCCACATTTCCCTCGAGTTCTGTGCATTGTTGTCATAACCTGCTCACAGCACAAAGTGGATCTGTTCATAGACAGTTCATAATTCAGCCATAAAATGAGTTAAAATGAAATATTTATAAGCTTGCAGTAATATTGCTTTTTTGGAAAGGAAGAGAATATTTTGTTTAATAATGGCTTAGCACATTTTAAATGATGTCTGTTAGTGTTAGTTATTTTCACACTTGTTTTTTTAAAATTAATTCTGGAACAAAAGCAAAAGAAATATTTCTGCTACCAGTACAGATTATTAGATTAGGTTAAATATTAATTCACTAAAAAATCACAAATGAAGGTTAATGTTAAAAAAATCACAAATGAAGGTTAATGTTAAAAAGTTTGTTTTGTTTAACAACACCACTAGAGCACATTAATAATCCACTATTGGATATCAAACATTTGATAATTTTTACTATCTTAGAGAGAACACCTGCTACATTTTTCCATTAGTAGCAAGGGATCTTTTATATGCACCATCCCACAGACAGGACAGTACATACCACAGCCTTTGATATACCAGTTGTGGTGCACTGGCTGGAACGAGCCACCAGAGTTAAGGTTAGTTGATAATTAGAACAGGTTTACTCGATTTTATTTAACAACACACTCAACACATTTTATTTACAGTTATATGGCATCAGACATATGGCTAAGGACCACACAGATATTGAGGGAGAAAACCTGCTGTCGCCACTTCATGGGCTACTCTTTTCGATTAGCAGCAAGGGATCTTTTATATGCACTATCCCATAGACAGGATAGCACATACCACAGCCTTTGATGTACCAGTCGTGGTGCACTGGCTGGAGCGAGAAATAGCCCAATGGGCCCACTGATGGGGATTGATTCCAGACTGACCGCACATCAAGTGAACGCTTTACCACTGGGCTATGGTTTACTTGATTAGAAATTTCCACCCCTGTACAATGGTAAACGGTATATCAACCTGTAAACATAAGTTAATGTTAGTTAACAATTAGATTTCTTTTGGAATTCTGTATATTTGGTTGCAGTGGAATGTTTGTTTAGTGACACCCCAGCACATTGTCCAAACTGTATGGCTATTAGGTATCACATAAATGATAAAACTGATACTTGTTTTATTTTTACTTTTAGAGTTTTGTTAGTTAAAAATGAGGCATCTTTATAATGTATTTTCCCACAGATAGTTTAAGAATTGTAAGATATACACCAATTTAATTTTAAGCCATTTTATTTGTTTGATCTATTTCTCGTTCCAGCCAATGCACCACGACTGGTATATCAAAGGTCGTGGTATGTGCTATCCTGTCTGTGGGATGGTGCATATAAAAGATGCTTTGCTACTGGTGGAAAAATGTAGCAGGTTTCCTTTCTAAGACTATATGTCAAAATTACCAAATGTATGACATCCAATAGCCAATGATTAATAAATCAATGTGCTCTTTTTTCTTTTCTTTTTTTCAGTTTGATTGTTTTCTCTTATATCCACTTTAGGTTCAAGCATGCTGTTGTGGGCACACACACTTCAGCTATCTCGGCTGTCTGTCTAAAATAAAACTCATCGTGGCCGACTGCTTAACAATTACATCACTGAGGTTGGTATAAAGTCCTATAATCAATATTAAAATGATGTTTGTGGGGGTTTTGTGTTTTTCATAATACCTGGGCCTTCCTTGTCTTTCTCGCACAGTAACTCTGGCTCAAACAGCAAGCTCTGCAACTGGGGAATGATATTCCGCTGAAACATAAAACAAAAGCCTTGGGATGCAACACAAACATTTACCATGCCACGAAGACATGAGAAAACTCAAAACTCTAATTACCAAACACTTAGAAGTGTGTGTTGTTGAAGATGTCTGGACTGACTACTAGGGTTGTGTCAGCTATGCTGGAGTGTTACATAATTAACATAACTAAACCAAACTGTTTCAAATACATACAATGTCAAAACCTATATTACTGTAAATCAGAAAATATTAGTGGTAGTACTATACCAAATAACTTCCGGCTGGGTCAAAGTTCGAGGTGCACCGAACTTTTGATAGAGAAGTGAACACCACAAGTCCTGTGATTGGTTATAAATGTGAGTGTGTTGGTTGTAAAAAATAATAGTTTCATCTGGGTAAAATAAATGTGCAATTTTATTTCATCTAGTACCAATGTGTCAAGTAGCCTTGTGCTTGAAACATGTATGGGGTACCTGTAAAAAAAAGTACTCAAATTTTGTGCGAAACTAGGGTAGTCATAGACGCTACCCGTTATCTCAGAAACGAGCAGCTTGACCCCCATTTTTTTCTGATTCACTTTAAGTGTAAGGGGTGGTAGTATTTATATCCGTGGCATTTATGTCGGTTGATACGTTGCAGGTAGGAGTTTTAGCCGCATATGTTACTATTGTCGTCTATGGGATTTGATTTGGTAGTATACACCCTATAGCACATATTCAGTGCATAATAAAAAATATTATGATTTTGTCATTTTATTTAATTAAACTATACTGGTTGATTAATTAGCCATCACTCGATCATGCAAGTTCACAATGACCTTGACCTTGACAATAATCTCTGTACATGGCTCTGAATGGAGTTTGAATCAAAGTTAGCACTGAAGAAAAGTTGGTTTTGGCCTATAATTCATACTGTAAAGATTTCAATAATTTCTTTTTACATGGTATTTGACTTGCCATATACAACTGCTCTTAAATATGGTATTATATATAGGCAACCTGAACTAAGATTTTAATAGCAATTTATTTTTATATTAAAAATAGCATGTGCCAATAGTGGGTTAATGTCTTTAGTTTCCATTAACATTGTTAATTTTTTTTATGTATGAAATTCTGAAAATTCAAATTTGTAAAGAAGTTGATTTTTATTGTCATTTTGACATATTTATAGGGTGCTAAGTTATATTTTAGACAAATTTGTAGTTTTATGCAAAATTTAAAGTAAATTTGAAGAAAAACTTTACCAAAAAACATAATTAAATTTGTTGTCACTATTGTGCCTTCTGTTCTTATTTGTACATAACAATAAGGTTGTTAAACATATACTTAGATCTCCAGATCATTTTGTTTCTTAATAATCACTTAGTTAGCTCTCATGAAAAGCATTTTGAGTTTATACTAGATTCAGAACCAATTTTTTCAGATTTGATTATCTGCCTTGGATTAAGTTGATAATTTATTTTATTGTTAAAGCTGTATTACCTAATGTTACTAGCTAAATAAAATGCTGGATTACAGATTGTAGGAATACATCTAATGTACATATTGTATTCATCCGGATTAGAAAATAATGCAAGAAAATAGATGTTCGGGTAATTTTGTCATTTAAAAATAGTTTTTTTTCAGTAATTAATCAAAAATAAATGTGTTTAAAGCTGCATGATTATTCCAGATATCACAACTATTAAAACCTCCAACTACAGTAGGCTATAAATAAAATATAGTCAGGAATATTGGTGGCTGCCAATGGTTTTGATGGTTCATTATGAAAATCAGCATGGCCGATGGATTTGAAATTCCCACACCTGGTAACTTGAAGACACCCACACCCAGCATACAGGATTTCCTCCCAACACTAATGTTCAGGACATTAAGTCATTACTTCATACAGGTACAGTCATGTTTGTGTTTCCTTCCTCAGACAGTGTATTTTTTTAATACTGATATTTCTTTGATGTGCCTGTTAAGGTCTTCATAATCTAGGGGTCAATCAAGTGCATGTGTTTTAATGGCATTCTTTAAAGGGGTAGAGGTACTCTGACTATCTTTGTTGTCTCTACATATATACCTGAGTACACACACCCAACTGAAAGTAAATATCTTCAGGAGTTTTATTTTAAAACATTTTGTTGTTTAATATGACATATTGCATTTCTACAAAACTATATGCAATATATATGCTTTTTGAGGTGTACATTATATTAGGTTGTACTGTAGAAACAACAGTTTCAGTGAGGTTGTCAGTTTATGTCAGAATACACCAGATCCTGGTTGTCATAAAGACACATAGCTGGACACTTTTTGAAAAATGTATGTTATCAGTATAGGTAGTACTATACCAAATAACTTCCGGCTGGGTCAAAGTTCGAGGTGCACCGAACTTTTGATAGAGAAGTGAACACCACAAGTCCTGTGATTGGTTATAAATGTGAGTGTGTTGGTTGTAAAAAATAATAGTTTCATCTGGGTAAAATAAATGTGCAATTTTATTTCATCTAGTACCAATGTGTCAAGTAGCCTTGTGCTTGAAACATGTATGGGGTACCTGTAAAAAAAAGTACTCAAATTTTGTGCGAAACTAGGGTAGTCATAGACACTACCCGTTATCTCAGAAACGAGCAGCTTGACCCCCATTTTTTTATGATTCACTTTAAGTGTAAGGGGTGGTAGTATTTATATCCGTGGCATTTATGTCGGTTGATACGTTGCAGGTAGGAGTTTTAGCCGCATATGTTACTATTGTCGTCTATGGGATTTGATTTGGTAGTATACACCCTAGTGACCTTAAAATTTAGTGAAATCCGTATCAGTGACATATTAGCAACATAAAACGTTAGCGAGGTCGGCATATCAAACATTAAAAAAACCGTAGGCCGTTTTTTGTTTGTTTTTTAGACTGACTGGTGACAAGAACACTCGATAATTTTTGATGTTGTGCAATGCGCACTATTTCCGGTTTGAAATATAGCCTCAAACGTCCAAGTGACGCTCCTTGTCTCCAACTTAATTTTAATAAAAACATTACAGTGTTATACGTCTAAAATAATTAGTATTGTTGTCTGTATTTATTGCCTAATCTATAGCCTGTTGTTTGTCCAGTTAATCGCCAACGAAACCACCACACATAATCAGTCCAATGAAAACGTGTTTTCGGAGTAGTCTATTGTGCGTACAGGGGTCGTAAGCTGTTTTTCCACTGAGACGTACTAGTAATCAATGCTCTGGTACTTTTCTCACTTTGTCAAATAAAGAAAACAATTTATTTTTAACCACAATTATGTGTCTTTATTGCTAAAAGTTACAAACATTGAAACTATAAGCCTGTATTCATAATACTGACATTTCGTTTTGCTTTGTTGCGACACTGCACCGGATGTGACAATAGTTTTAATTATTGTGCCACGAACGGTAGTGCACATAGGATATGTGACGACTTTTTATTTGCCTTGGTTCTGAAATTCAACTTAATTAATTCAAATCGTTATTAAATATGTATACGTTTTTAAGACTTGTTTGATTTTTGTTTTAATCTGACTTTAGTTTATATTTAGCGTCATGAAATGTTAGCGTTTTGTATGGCTCGCTAAATTCGTGAATATTTTATGCTCGCCAACATTTTCTGATTTACAGTATTACCCCCAAAATATCTTGATGGCTACTAGGAATGAGTGTCATGAGAATTTGCCATTCTTAGGTAACAAATAAAATATTAAAATTATATTAAAATATTAGTACTGTATATTAAATTATCAAAATATATTGTTTACAACAGTATTTTGAGGAACGCTTATTTTTACAAGATGAACAAAAAACATGATACACCCAGACCTCTGAAAATTGCGGGTGCGATAGTTTCATTCCTCTGTCGTTTGTGCAATCCATTTTTTTTTTTTCACGCATTGAATTTATGACATTATTTACATGTTCATGACAGGTTACCTAAAACCGAAATGGGTCACCTGAATTAGTTTTTGCGCAGATTTTCAGTTCTCAGAGTCCTGGATACACTTCAGCATACTAAAGTTTAATCAATAATGTCAAAGTTGAGAGGAAGGAAGGAATGTTTTATTTAACGATGCACTCAACACATTGTATTTACAGTTATATGGCATCAGACATATGGTAAAGGACCACACAGATATAGAGAGAGGAAACCCGTTGTCGCCACTTCATGGGCTACTCTTTTCAATTAGCAGCAAGGGATCATTTATATGCACCATCCCACAGACAGGATAGTACATACCACGGCCTTTGTTATACCAGTTGTAGAGCACTGGCTGGAATGAGAAATAGCCCAATGGGGCCACCGACGGGATCCTAAATAGACCGCCCATCAAGCGAGTGCTTTAGTTGAGAGAGCCAGTTGAAGCCAAGATATGAGGAGCCCAATTCACAAATTTCTCTTAGGCTCTGTTAGACAACAAAGCATCCTCTTTGCACGTCTTTTAGCATTGCACTGTGAGATCGCAAAGTTGTGAGAGTTTAATGAATAGGCCCCAGGCCTACATTTAGCAGGCCATTTTCCACTAAATGTTTGCAAACTATTCTGACTGGTTCCCTAAGTAGTCATCTGGTTTAATATACAGTGTAACAATTGGTCTAGAAATCCTTTATAATGACAACAGCTGGCTGAACTTACACCAGTCTTTCCGCTTAACAACAGATTTTTATGAAAATACCAAGTGTATTGGTACAGACAGGATGAATTGTAATACATGTTATTTATTCGTTTTAATCATAATATTTTGAATCGTATCATATTTGTAATACAGACATCACTCATGGTTAAATGTCCTCATGACATCACAAACTGTCACTTTTGTCCATGCTTTAAAATAATTTTGTTATGCTAAAATTTATAAAATGCCATACTTGGGGTAACAAATCAAATATTAAACTCATTATTTCACTCAGGACATAAACTTGTTATGAAATGGAAGCTTATAACTATCTAATAGTGTAAGAGTTAATTTTTTCCACTGCTAGAAAAAAAATCTCTTTATTCATTAAGAGACTTTCTATATCAATGAACAATTATTAACTTTGCAAAACATAAAAAGTTGAAAGCACTCTACTATATGATAACTGTGACAAAGACACAATGCTCCTCGAATAAGTGCTCTAACACTGAGCCACATCTCACTTCCTTATTGGCGTTCTCAAAAAGAAGAAAAAAACCCATTCCATATCGACAAATATAATTGGAACTGTCTAAAAATCAAAAGTGAGTGGAATTAATCTATCGGGATATCTCAGCAGACCCAGTAATGGAGAACTGTTTAAGTTGTCTATGTCCCAGTGGGCAGATGACTGTAAATCAACAAAATGCTGAAAGACTTCAGGCCATTCAGACCACAAGACAAACAGAAATTTAATTGTTTATCAGCTCATTGCTGTTGACACGGTTTTGAGAAGAAAAAGAAAAACAATAATTTAATTCACCCTGAAGGTGAGGAAACATTTCAGATCTTTCAAATAACAACATTTTAATGCAAGTCCTGATTGTTATCACTTAGCTCGCAGCAAGTCGTCTTTAGTTTTTATTTTATCCTGCCAAACACAAAATAACTCCACCATTACTAAAATGGGGAGATAAGTGTGAAAGGCATAGAAAGTTAAAAGTGTTTTGTTTAACGACACCATTAAAGCACATTGATGTAAAATGATTCATCAGCTGTTGTATATGAAACAAATATTTGGTAATTTTGACTCGTAATCTTCATAGGAAACCTGCTACATTTTTTTTTTAGTACTTTTCCACAGACCTACCATGACCTTTGATATACCAGTCGTGGTTCACTGGATGGAATGGGGGGTACCAATCAAAGACGTGGAAAGAGGCACATATACCCAAAGTGATTTTGGGGGGGTGGGGGGTGGGGGTGTTGTTGATTTTATTGGGTTTGTGCAACACAACTGATACATCAAAGGCTGTTGTATTTGCACTCATGATTATTGAAGCCAGTGCAACACGACTGGTACATTAAAAGCTGTGGTACATGTGCTATCCTGTCTATGGGATGGTTCACATAAAAGATCCCTTGCTACTAAATAAAAAGAGAAGCCCATGAAATGGTGACAGCAGGTTTCCTCCCTCAATATCTGTGTCGTCTTTAACCATATGCCCGATGCCATATAACCGTAAATAAAATGTGTCGAGTGTGTTGTTAAATAGAACATTTCCTTCATGATTATTGGAATGTGTATATATAAGATATCTTACTGTTTTATAGGTAGGAATAACCTATTGTTGGCAGCAGGTTTCTTCTTTTTCTTTCTCTCAATTATGTATCAAAATAATATGTCAGAAGATAAATAACATTAATTTTAAGATGAGCCAAAATATCATTAATAAAGTTATGAATCTTGGTTTCATTTCCTCGTGGGGAATTGTCATCTGTATGCATGTCTTTGCTTTGTTCTGAGATTCGGTGTGTTACAGAAATCCATAATCTCTACTGTGAGAAAAGAATACACAGCAGTGACATGGATACAGCTCTGTGCGGGGAGATATCTATTACCTTAGTAATCCTCTACTGTGGACTTTGTCTAAATCACAGCCATGTGAAAAAGACAAAACATCCTCTTCAAATTACACATTTGTTTTTACAGTTTTGGACCAATTTAGGATTAACAGATCAAATATATCAAAAGGTCTGAAAAATCTACAGGGAATACAGTTTGAGGTGAAAAGAAACACAGGAAATACATTTAGTTTTTACTGTTATATTTTCAAAAGCCATAGAAAATTCACATGAAATTGGTTTACAGGAAAAACAATTCACAGGAAAAAGATTATAGGAAAATGCATCTATTTAGAGAGATTTAAATCTCAAATATCAGTTCTTTTATATTTTACACTTTGAAATAACAAATAATGAAACAGTTCTGATGACTGCCAGACAATACAGTTAAAATGTTAATAAAAGATTATCTATGTTTAAAAAGCACATAAATTTCACGACCTTGATCATATTATTTCTTTAAATAGTCTGATTTTCAATTTACATAAGCATTGCTGTCGATATATACACCTCGTCATAAATATCGCACCACCCAATTTTGTTCACTAAGTAAAACTGGATCTTCAGCCTCATAAAAATGGTGCTTAGAAAAGCACATTAAACTGTTTATATGGCCTCATGTGAGCGTTCAGTCAGAAAATTTACAACACAAGACCGAATTTGAGCACTAAATGAGGGTTTAATTGTAGCAAAGTAAAGTTCACTAAAATCACTGTAAAATACGGTGAAATAAGTATGGCTGCCGGGGTCGTTACAACAGACACACAACACAGTTCACATTTCATTAATGTCAAACACACTAGTAAGGTCCACAATGACTGGCTAACTCAGTATCTGGTGTAACCGCCTCGCACTTGGATAACATGTTCTACACACCTTCTCATGCTTGTCACCAGACGTCTGATGCTCTGTTGAGGGATCTGCTGCCACTCATCATGCAATGCATGGGTCAATTCCTGAAGGTTCTGAACTGGAGGATCCCTTGCTCTCACCCTACGTCCCAAAATGTCCCACAAATGCTCAATAGGATTTAGGTCTGGACTTCTGGCAGGCCATGGTAGTGTCTCAATGGCGTTGTGTTGGAGATGCTGAACAACAGCTCGAGCACGATGTGGTCTGGCATTATTGTCCATGAAGACTGGACGTGTGGCGAGAGCATGGTTATCGAAATGAGGCACAACAGCACCGTCCAGGATCAAGTTCTGGTACATCTGTCCATTCAGTGTTCCGGGAACTGTGATGAGGTCAAGTTTACAATCATAGGAACAACACCCCCACACCATTACGGATCCACCCCCAAATGGAACCTCAGCTTGAATGTTCCTCTGATCATATGCTGTGCCTCTCTGCCTCCAAACTCGTGCCCTCCCGTCTGTATGATGCAGCAAAAATCTGCTTTCATCGGACCAGTGGATCCTTCTCCATGTTCTCAGGTTCCAGTGATTACGTGCTTGGCACCAGGCTAAACGGGCATGGCGGTGCTGCTTTGTGAGGAGTGGACGTCTGATTGGTCGTCTTGCTCTCAATCCTGCAGAATTTAGGCGTCGTCTGATGGTGCTGATGGACACTCTGTTGTATGGATGCCATCCATGTCGCAGCTGTGTACAAGTAGACTTTGGGCTTCGTCTGGCTTGGCGTACGAGAGCACGGTCTTCCCTGTCATTGGTTTTTCTGGGACGTCCAGACCTCGGTGCATCCTTCACTTCACCAAAAGCAGTATGTTTACGTATTAGCCTGCTGATGACAGTGTGATTAATGTTCAATTGTGTTCCAATAGCATGACATGACATACCAGTCTGGTGCATACCAATAATTTGCCATCTTTGGTTCAGAGGCACTGGACGCTTGGGCATTTCACTGGTTGGTCAAAATAAAGCTTAATTTATGCCTAAAATCAAATTTTAGCTGTGTCTGCCAACATAACATACACCAAAAGAGGCTATGTGCATACTGCATTGTTAGCAAACCGACCCCCGGATCAATCATGCTCGACTGAGCATGCACGTGCAGCTCGGAACAGGGTGTGTTTGTGATATTATGTTCACAGATGTTGTAGTATATTAAATATATACTTGTAGTTTAAAAAACCGAAACTTATATTTTCTAATTTTACTTTAAAATGTGTGGTGTGATATTTATGACGAGGTGTATATATAGGGAAGCGAAAATGGACATATTTTTTCAAAAACTGATTTAATATAATGGAGTGCATGATAATGAAAGATATTTTATTGTTAATTTTCACTAACACATGCATACATTTTTTTAAAGGGACTGTCCTGAGTTTGCAGCCATTGTAAGATGTTTTTGATTAACAGTCTTTTTGCAAACTAAAATCACATATTAAATACATTTTCTTATTTAGAATGCAATTGTCTGTATATCTAATGTGTTTGTGGTCATGCATTGTTATTATTTACTAACATATATTTGATCCAATTTGGGCTACTATATTAATTAGGACAACAAAAAATACCTCGTTTATACAGAAATTGATATTTTCTAAACAAGAAAATACCTTTAATATGTAATTTAAGTCATCAAAAAGCATCCGTTAGTTGTAAACATGTCACAATGAAACCAAACTCAGGACAGTCCCTTTAACTCTTTCACCCCTACAGGCCGGTATACCGGCTTACAAATAACAACTCCGCTCAGCACGACAGGCCGGTATAGCGGCTTGTAACACCTGTTCATATTTGGCGCCGAGTGACGCGTCGTTATTATAATTAGCTAAAATCTCGCGCGAGCATAAACCACGTGTGAAGTTTGTTTATGGCTGCGTCCAGGTTTTACATTGTTTTCAAATAGTTTTTGCAAGTTTATATCAATATTTTATCTGTATTTTGAAATGAATTCCAACGGAGATAATTCACCTGTTGTGAGCAATGACGGAGATTCCGACGATGAGTTTTCAGACGATGAAATGTGGAATAACATGGACTTTGGTGCGTTTGATTTAATCGAAATTGGCGAGCTTGAACAAAACATCATTCAGCGTGCAAACTTAGAAGAAAACGATGCCGATGACGACCTGCAAGATGACTTGCCATTGTTTTATCATGCACCTGAATTTACCTGGACACGTGAGCCATATTTAATTAGGTGCCGATCAACTTTTGCTAAAAATCTGGGCCCCGTAAAATTGTTTGACATTGACACTAAGGCCACTCAGTATTTTTCTTTGTTTTATACCAATGCAATGTTTGAAAAAATTGTGGAATTTACAAACATGAATGCCATGAGAAAGCGAACCAAACTTTCATTCGGGTTGTTCAATACCTGTAATCACTGTGGCTCCACTGGCATTGTAAGTCAACTTGTATATACTTTGTGAAATTCAAATTAATTAAATACATAACTTATTGATCAATCTTGACTTTATTTTCACATTATTACCATGTTTCATTTATCAAATACATGAAAGATATGCAAATTTTACCTGTATTTACCTGGTTTTCACCTGTATGGTATATCATTTTAAAAATATTATTTTATATTTAGACAGTCTATCCACTCCCCTTTCTGGAAATGTATAGTTTGTAATCAAAATTACTGATAGATTAACTGGTTTTATCCATTACCTAATGTGACCCTAAATTTGCAATATAAACTCAGGGTGCAGGGAACTATAGTGCAATAAATACTTAGTGGTGAAAGAGTTAATAGTCTGATTTTAAATTTACTCAACCACTGCTTTTCAGGCATGGAAAAAAATAGACATTTTCTCAGACTTCATTTCCTACACAAATTGTTACTTTTTTTTCACCTACAAGCTGATGAAATCAAATGGATTTTTATTATTATACACTATTTTAAGACGGTTAATTGTCTCTGCCTTTGACATATCGGCACAAAAACGGATGAACTCAACAAATTCAATCTCCATTAATGTTTTAAAGTGTTCATGCTATATTTCATTCACGTTCCTTTTTTAACAGTAAATGACTTCTAAAAAAATAACAAGTCAGGATCAGTGTTTTTATTATTAATGATGATATTCTTCAAAAGTTCACATATATTTCTGTCTCCAATCAGCATAAATTAAAGATCTCCTTGCCCTATTCAGCATGATATATTATGTTTTGAATCTGTCTGTTCATGTGTCTGTCCAAGATATAGCTTTCTGAAAAAAGAATCTTCCGCAGTGCATAGCTTTATATGTAGATTTACAGATCAAGTTTGACTTTTATCAATATCTATTGGCTCAGTAGGGGAATTAATTTAGCAGTACTTTAGCAGTACTTTAGCAGTACTTTAGCAGTACTTTAGCAGTAAGAATGCTCCATTTCCTGGCTAATGTAAGCTTTACAATTTAGTGACAGAAGAGCATGCCATTAATTGATTTTGCCATTGGTAAAATTATTCTTTTACTGTCATAAGTCACTGTCAGCAGCTTTTCTATTTATTCCACATGATTGTAAGTGTAAGTGCAGATGTTTAAGGCATCAACTGACCCCAACTGGATCTTCACGTGTGTGAAAATTAAGACATCTGGGCAAAATGAGCTGGTCTGAAACCTTTTCACCATGTATTTCTTTCATTCCACCCACAATATTAGTTGTAATGCATGTAAAAATGCATAGTGATTTGTTTGGAACCCTTTATAGTTGTTTGCATGGTAAGAATACTTATATGAATAAACATTGTTATCCAGATTAAGACATTTTAGTATCAAGGCCAGGGTCAGGATTAGGGTCAGGGTCAGGGTCAGGGTCAGGGTCAGGGTTAGGGTGAGATTTCCTCTTTATGTTAGTACAATGGTCAGGGTGACCAGGCAGATATATTTCTTTTACTTCTCAACAGAGATGGTTACACGAGGAAGACAGGTTACTGGTTAACAGAGGTGGTTACTTGAGGAAGACAGGTTACTGCTTAACAGAGGTGGTTACTTGAGGAAGACAGGTTACTGCTTAACAGAGGTGGTTACTTGAGGAAGACAGGTTACTGCTTGACAGAGGTGGTTACTTGAGGAAGACAGGTTACTGCTTAACAGAGGTGGTTACTTGAGGAAGACAGGTTACTGCTTCACAGAGGTGGTTACTTGAGGAAGACAGGTTACTGCTTAACAGAGGTGGTTACTTGAGGAAGACAGGTTACTGCTTAACAGAGGTGGTTACTTGAGGAAGACAGGTTACTGCTTAACAGAGGTGGTTACTTGAGGAAGACAGGTTACTGCTTAACAGAGGTGGTTACTTGAGGAAGACAGGTTACTGCTTAACAGAGGTGGTTACTTGAGGAAGACAGGTTACTGCTTAACAGAGGTGGTTACACGAGGAAGACAGGTTACTGGTTAACAGAGGTGGTTACACGAGGAAGACAGGTTACTGGTTAACAGAGGTGGTTACTTGAGGAAGACAGGTTACTGCTTAACAGAGGTGGTTACTTGAGGAAGACAGGTTACTGGTTAGCAGAGGTGGTTATATTAGGAGGTTGGACTGTACGCACCTTCTGAAACCTCTGTCTGAGATCGAGTGTGGACGTCTGGTGACAAGCCTCTGACGACAAACTGCTCAGACACATGAGGACCGTCCACGCTTTCTTGTCCTTGTCCTCACTGATGGACTGGACTGTCCGACTCAACACGACAGAATCTAAAACAAACAAGTCATCTATCTGACATATTTACCATTAAGACTTTCATGAGTGAGCCCACATTGTAGGCAGTGTATAGGTCTGTCTGTGTGTGTGTCTGAGTGTGTTTGTATGTCTGTGTATGAGTCTGTGTGGGTGTGTCTGTGTGTGTGTGTGTCTGTGCGTCTGAGTGTGTCTGTGTGTGTGTGTGTGTCTGAGTGTGTTTGTGTGTCTGTGTATGAGTCTGTCCGTCTGTGTGTGTGTGTGTGTTTGTGTGTATGAGTCTGTGTGTGTGTGTGTCTGTGTGTCTGAGTGTGTTTGTGTGTCTGTGTCTGTGTGTGTGTTTGTGTGTCTGAGTGTGTCTATGTCTGTGTATGAGTCTGTGTGTGTCTGTGTATGAGTATGTGTGTTTGTGTCTGTGCGTGTCTATGTCTGTGTATGAGTATGTGTGTGTGTGTGTGTCTGTGCATGTGTGTGTGTGTCTGTGTGTCTGTGCGTGTCTGTGTGTCAGAGTGTGTCTGTGTATGAGTCTGTGTGTGTGTGTGTGCGAGTGTGTGAGTGTCTGTCTGTGTGTATCTCTGTCTGTGTGTATCTCTGTCTGTGTGTATCTATGTCTGTGTGTCCATGTCTGTGTGTGTAGGCAAGTAAAGGATCACAATATGGGATGGATGGATGAATGAAAAAATGAATGATTGGACAAATGGATGGATGAATGATTGTAAACTGATGGCGAGTGTGTTCTGTATTGTGATTGGTTAATTACATTCTTTTTCTGGGATCAAATAGACAAATCTAAAAACTCCATATGGTTATCTCCTAAATGAATGATTGGATTGATGGATGGATGGAAGGATGGTTTAACAATACCATATTGGGTGTCAAAAAATAATGATATAAAAATAATGAATAACAATATAAAAACAGTGTAGATGTGTGAAAAATATAATTATCAAAGAACAGTATCTCCTTAAAATTTCAATATCAGTTCTGGATAGAATAACAACAAATGCTGAAGTTTAAAACCTATTTCAAATCTGAGGAACAGAACCCAACAATTTAAAACAGCATCTTGTAAGTTAATTAATGTTTAAAAGGTTATTAATCTGCCAAATCAGACTGTGTTCATATAACCTATCCGACTTGATTCTTTTACTGCAATATCATCATTTATTTGGGAGGGCCTCCATGGAACCTGTGATAAATATTATTCAAAATATTTATAGTAGTAGTAAGTAGCACTGTAACATCAGCATAAGTTAATCATTTGACAAATGTTCACACACATCTTTAAAGTTCCTTCGGAAGATCTGCTGAAGATAAGAGTCCATTAACAACATGTTGGAAACCTTAAACTGATTACTGAGCATCGCAATATCAGCGTGACCTTGACACTCACCTGGTCTGACCTTGAACTTGACCTCAGCTCCGAGTTGCCTGAAAGCAGACTCTATGAGAGGAACTTCATGTTTTATAGCTGACAGTGACCCTTCTACTAGAATAACAACAGGAAGCTTGGTCTTCTGTGGCAATGACTCATCCTCCAACTGTAAAAAACAAAAGAGGAAAAATATTCATTTATAATCAATGCAGCAAATATAAATTTAAAATATTTATTTTATCTGGATTATAACATAAAGGCTGAATTTATGAAGATTGTTTTTCTTAAAAGCAGATGTCGTTACATGTGCTTAAGACAAAACAAGCTTTGTAAATTCAACCCTATGTTTGTGGACATGCCTGTACTATATGTTAATGTCTGTAAGACACACACACCCACCCACCCACCCACCCACCATACTGACAAGGTGTGTCGATTGATAGAATACCCTCTTTGTTGATTGGCAGTAGGACATCATCTATATTTTCATTTCATTTCAACTTACTTTCGTGCTTATATCCAATTACGGTTCAAGCACATTGTCCTGGACACACATCTCAGCTATCTGAGCTGTCTGTCCAGGACAGTGGGTTTGTTGTTAGTGGTTAGTGAGAAAGAAGAGGATGTAGTGGTCTTACACCTATCCATTAAAACATCGTTCAAACTCGCTCTGGGTGGGAGCCGGTACTGGGCTGCGAACCCAGTACCTACCAGCCTTATATCCGGTGGCTTAATCACGACACCACCGAGGCTGGTTCCACTATATTAAAAATGGCAGTACAATGCTCCTCATGTTGATTAGTAATTGAACATATTCCCCCATCATGCTTCTTGGTCTTAAAAACACCTTTCATCTTAATAAAAATCAATATCTTACATAAGAAGAGCCAGAATCTAATTATATGTGTTTTAATACATAATACAGTGAGTGATTCAATTGTCTAAAGCTAGTTAGTGAAGCTATGTAACTAAATGTCACTAAAGTACATGAGTTAAAAAAGACGTAATTCTTCTTTCATTCAATTAGTAATCCATAGCAGCTATTTCAATTGATTTTGTAACAGTTTATTGTGTTTACTGTTGGATATCATTCATGTTGTCATATAGTCACAGGAAACATGCTACATTTTTCCTTTAGTAATAACAGGATCTTTTATATGCACTTTCCCACAGACAGAACAGCACATACCACAATCTTTATTCATTTCATGCTCATATCCAATAAATATATCAAGTATGCTGTCTTGGGCACACACCTCAGTTATCTGGGCTATCTGTCCAAGACAGTGGGTTAGTGGTTAGTGAGAGAGAAGATGGTGTAGTGGTCTTACACCTACCCACTGAGCTGGTACCAGGCTACTAACCCAGTACCTACCAGCCTTATGTCCGATGGCTTAACCACGACACCACCGAGGCTGGTTCCCCTATATTAAAAATGGCAGTACAATACTATATACTATATTATACTAGTCGTGGGACATTGGTTGATATGGTGTGGGGGGGAACCCAATCAGACAATGGTTCCACTGAGGGGATTCGATCCTTTGAACCAAGCACCTCAGGCGAGAGCTCTACCAACTGAGCAAGATCCCACCCATGGCAAGTACATGTACTTTGTGACCTGAGAGGATGGGATTCAGCTCAGTCGGTCGATTGCTTGCTTGAGATGCTCGTGTTACAGGATCTAACTACCTTGGTGGATCCATTCAAATGATTTGAATTTTTTCTCATTCCAACCAGTGCACCACAACTGGACAAAGGCTGTGGTATGTGTTTTCCTGTCTGTGGGAAAGTGCATATAAAAGATCCCTTGCTGCATTAGAAAAAATGTTGCGGGTTTCCTCTGATGACTATGAGTCAGAATTACCAAATGTTTTACATCCAAAAGCTGATAATCAATGTGCTCTAGTGGTGCCATTAAACAAAACAAACTTCTTCTCTTTTTTTTTTTTGCGACCTGAGAGAAAAATTGCCTTGTCATATAACCTAGCTCTGGCCACCTTTTATACAGATTGCAGTGACCAGAACAGACTTTAAAATATCTATCATTCTACTGTTCCATAAACAAAAGAATAAACCAAACTCAACTATTTATTCAGCAATGAAAGTAGCTTCTTCAAATCTAAAGTGATAAGCGATGTAAAAATCAACAACTGAATACAATACCTACAAAGTCTGCCTCTGGCTTTACACCAGTAATGTCCCTAATCCATCCCCAAAGCTCGGATGAATCGAGGGACTACTGTATTGAAATGGCCCACCTCAGTGGCAATGCGGACATGTCACCAGTTCTTAGGCTGACCAGCCAGTATACAAATAACAGGGGCCAGTTGATCATAGCATACTGGCCTCGGTGGTATCGTGGTTAAGCCATCGGACATAAGGCTAGTAGGTATAGGGTTCACAGCCCGGTACCGGCTTTCACCCAGAACGAGTTTTAACGACTCAATGAATAGGTTTAAGACGACACACCCTCTCTCACTAACCATTAATAACTAACAACTAACCTACTGTCCTGAACAGCCAGCCCAGATAGCTGAGGTGTGCCCAGGAAAGTGTACTTGAACCTTAATTGGATATAAGCATGAAAATAAGTTGAAATGAAATGATCATAGCATGGTGTAGCTGAACTCAAGTTGGTGAAGTGTGCACATTCTAAATACATGTTAAAAATTCCCAAAACATACTTTATGTCCAGCTAGCCACAAATAGCTCATTATTACTAATTGCATACAAACATGGTATAAAATTATCATTATTATCATCATAATTATCTTCAATTGTTTAATTTAAGTCAGTATTGGACCAAGTGTCATTAAAGAAACATTCCTTTCCTGTCTATTAATTTTTAATGTGCTCTGGGATGGAGATGGACAAAATTAAATATGTGTAAGATTGGGAAAGAATGAGACTTGGAGAAGCTAAGTGTTGAAACTTCAAATACATCCAATACTCAACAGCTCAAATACGGAATCTTGGAATGAGGGAAGATAAGATTAAAATGTCAACAACTAAGCCTGGAAGTTTAAAATTAAAGCAAGACTCAGCATAATTTGACAAGTAAGATTTTATAGATATGGATGTTGACAGCGCTGCTTGCTGATGATGTAAACATGGCCCCATGCCATAAACAGATAGTTGAAAGGTTGGAAGTTACATATGTATGAACAGATAAGATAAGTTAACAGTCAGCAATAATTTGACACAAGAACTTGTTTCAATTAATTACTTACTTACCATTTGTGATACCCAACAGCCGATGTGTGTTTTTGTGCTGGGGTGTCGTTAAACATTCATTCAATTAATTACAAAAAATTAGGAGATAACTTTGGGTTTTTTGGGGTTGTTGTTTTTGTCAAATTGCAGGCATAAACCTGTAGCTTTACTGTCACATCTTTAATTTAACTGATTATGCATCAGTGAATCTATTAATTGAATTTATTTCAACTTATTTTCATGCTTATATCCAATTAAGGTTCAAGCATGTTGTCCTGGGCACACACCTCAGCTATCTGGGCTGTCTGTCCAGGACAGTGGGTTAGTTTTCAGTTGCTTAGTGGTTAGTGAGAGAGAAGAGGGTGTATAGTGGCCTTACACCTACCCATTGAGCCCTTAAGAACTCGCTCTGGGTTGGAACCGGTACCGGGCTGCGAACCCTGTACCTACCAGCCTGTAGTCTGATGGCTTAACCACTGTGCCACTGAGGCCGGTTGAATCTATTAAAAGACATTTGCAACAATAAAACCATTGCTATATAATGGTAAACTGGAAATGCATTAGTGTTATCCCCATTCTGATTTTTAATACAAATATTTTATTTTCAATAAGAATAACCATTACAAACATCAATAACCATTACCACCCTGTATCTACCAGCCTGTAGTCCGATGGCTTAACCACTGCGCCACCGAGGCCGGTTGAATCTATTAAAAGACATTTGCAAAAATAAAGCCACTGCTATATAATGGTAAATTGGAAATGCATTAGTGTTATCCCCATTCTAATTTTTAATACAAATATTTTATTTTCAACAAGACTAACCATTACAAACATCAATAACCATTACAAGCTGGTGATGTCCTATGACATTATCAAGAAATCTTAACGAGAGCCTGGAAGCCAAACCATTAGCAGATCTGTCAGAGATTGCATGATTAGCAGGATTTCAATTTTTATGTATGAATAAATCACAACATGATTCTTTCTGACCTTAAAATTATTCTGTGTTCAACCTATGCAATAATGTCGGTGGCAATCGACAATGTTGTGGCAATTGCATAGATTTTTTAATTCTCCATAGTACTTTTTTTCTTCTTTTTAAAAAAAATTAAAAAATCTTGAATCATATTCAACTGCTGTGGACATTTAAAAAATAAAATAAAAAATGAATTGGTCAATCCATCTTCAAGATATCATTACAAATGAAATACCTTTTTAAAAAGTTATGATGCATTTTAAAATGTGGAAAGTTGCAGCTATAAATCGGTGGTTTTACTATCCTAAATTTGAGAAAATATCCAGTGAGATTACTTCTTGCAAATATGCTTTAATTTGACATTATGTCTTACACTGCATAACAAATATGTCAAAGTGACCTAAATTCTGAATACTTTGGGTCACCTATGGCTGTTATTTGTTAATTATTATACTGGATAATGCTATGCTTGTGCAATCACATTTACATGATTGTTTAGCATCAAAGTCTATATCATGTACTTATAAACAACACAAATGAATATTAAAAAAACCCACCTTCAGAAGAAGGAAGGAAGGAAATGTTTTATTTAACAACACACTCAACACATTTTATTTACAGTTAAAATATGGTGTCAAACATATGGTTAAGGACCACACAGATATATATAGAGAAAACCCGCTGTCGACACTTCATGGGCTACATACCACGACCTTTGTTACACCAGTTGTGAAGCACTGACTGGAACAAGAAATAGCCCAATGGGGCCACCGACCGCACATCAAGAGAGCGCGTTACCACTGGGCTATGTCCCGCTCCCCCACCTATAGCTACTCAATCTTTTGAACCACTTCTCTATAATTTCACAATTTTAATATCACAGTCAACATAGCCCCTTTGATCGAACCATCAAATGAAATGAAATGTACCTATTTTAGTCATTTAATTACACAATTTATCTTCCAGATAAATTACACCGCACACACATAAAAACAGCATGACTTGCACAAACAGCATGACTTGTAATGGAATATTTGTAATAGCCATCACCGAACACATGTAATTCAGAACAGCAAAGTTCAAAACCATGCTCGTTTCCTAATTAATATTTACGGCTGCAATTAATGAACAAAAAGAGTCCTTCATGAACCATTGGACAGAAATGCAAATCTGACATTATCCATAATTTGCCTACATTATTTCCACATCTTGATTCAATTAACGCAATTAATTCGGAAACAGGATAGCACGGTACAGAGAAATACTAGCAATAAACTTGGCATGGAATCGCACCAGCTTGGGCGAGGTGAATGAAGACATTACAATAATAAATCCTATCAGGGCAGTTTTTATTTTATGCCTAGTGTGTCTCCCACATCTTTCTCTTATAAATACATATATATAGGTGATGGGTATATACAAAACATTAGCTACCCTCCCTTCCCCTCCAGCTCTTAGCCATGGAATAACTCATGGTGGATCTATAAAAATGTACCTACCCCAACCCCTTCAACTCTTAGCCCTGGAATAAATACTTTTACTCCATGGGTGGTGGGTATATAAAACAATTACCTACAAGCTCCCTTCTCCAGCTCTTAACCTTGCAATAAATCTTTGTACTCTGTGGGTGGTTGGTAAGTAAATAAAAATTACCTACACATTCCAACTCATAGCCTTGCAATAAATTGTTTTACTCCTTTGATGGTGGGTCAAACAACCTCAGTGGAACTATTCTTTGACTGGGTTTTTCTCCATCCCAACCAGTGCTCCATGACTGGTATATCAAAGGCCAAGGTATGTACTGTCTTGGCTATTGGAATGTATATATAAACGATCCCTTGCTACTAATGGAATAATGTGATGGATTTCCTTTAAGACTACAAGTCAAAATATTACCAAATGTTTGACATCCTCTGATTAATAAATCAACGTGCTCTTATGAAGGAACGAAATGTTTTATTTAACGACGCACTTAATACAAAATGTTATGATTATACAGCATCAGACATTTGGTTAAGGACCACAGATATTGAAAGAGGAAACCTGCTGTCGCCACTTTATGGACTGCTTTTTTCGATTAGCAGCAAGGATCTTTTATATGCATCATCCCACAGACAGGATAACACATACCACAGCCTTTGATAGACCAGTCGTGGTGCACTGGCTGGAACGAGAAATAGCCCAATGGGCCCACCGATGGGGATTGATCCCAGACCAACTGGGCATTAAGCGAGCGCTTTACCACTGGGCTACGTCCCACCCCTCCCTTGTGCTTTAATGATGTCATTAAACAAGACCAACTAACTTTTTAATTTTATAAAAGATCCCTTGCTGCTAAAGACTGAGTACAAATTACCAAATGTTTGCCATCCAATAGCTGATGATTAATAAATCAATGTGTTCTAGTGGTATCATTAAACAAAGCAAACTTTAAAGTTTATGTCTTAATCAACCATCACCTACCAGACTGAACGCATACCAGTATTTGTAATCTAACTGTCCACTGATCATATATTAGTCTGAAGTACACATATTACAGTTATCTCTCTTAAAAGATGTCTTCTATGAATCATGCTCCACAAAATGAATATGATTCCAAGTTCAAGGGTGATATCTGCCAAATTAGACAGAACATATTTTTAATTTCATTTTAATGTATCATTTCCTGCTCAAGTCTTTTATTAAATTTATGCACTTCTGAAATCAGCCCGATGTTTATTTCTAGGACACAGCAGATAACCAAAATTGCCAAAATTGCTTTCTGAAAATAAATTTCCTGTGTTATCAGCATCTAATATTACAAATAATAACTGGTTTTTTGTGGGTTTTTTTGCAAAACACAATTTTATTACTGAATACATTTAATTATGCTGAACATTAAAATCCAACATTATCTCTTTTTTTCTGTTATTTATCACTCATTTCAACGTGCTTTGCCTCTAACATTATTTATTATGAGAAAACTGGCGTAACTGGCTATGGTTATATAATGCCTTAACTGCAAATATCCATGCAATGTTTTGAGATGACAGAGCAAAGCATTTTTGTTGTGTGATCGTCTGCAGTGTTACACAAGAAGAATGATGTCTCCTCCATGGGAAAGTGGCACCACTGATGTAACATGATGATATAATTATTTCCATGTTCAGCTATTTAAACTATGGTTCAAGCATTCTGCCATGTGTAGCATAGCTTTAAATCTCACTAATTTGTGCACAACAGGCTTTTTGTCTGTTCAAGCACACCAAGGTCTTTTTAGTTCTGTAATGTTAATAACAGCTGCTAAAGAGTTGTACATATTCACAAATGCATTTCAAGTTATTTTAATTTAATAACTTAACCTTCCACTGATTTTGAGGTACAATAGTTTAAGTTTATCATGTTTGTACTTAATTTGGGCTTGCTTATTTTAATTTAATAACTTAACCTTCCACTGATTCTGAGGTACAATAGTTTGAGTTTATCATGTTTGTACTTAATTTGGGCTTGCTTATTTTAATTTAATAACTTAACCTTCCACTGATTCTGAGGTACAATAGTTTACGTTTATCATGTTTGTACTTAATTTGGGCTTGCTTATTTTAATTTAATAACTTAACCTTCCACTGATTCTGATGTACAATAGTTTAAGTTTATCATGTTTGTACTTAATTTGGGCTTGCTTATTTTAATTTAATAACTTAACCTTCCACTGATTCTGATGTACAATAGTTTAAGTTTATCATGTTTGTACTTAATTTGGGCTTGCTTATTTTAATTTAATAACTTAACCTTCCACTGATTCTGAGGTACAACAGTTTGAGTTTATCATGTTTGTACTTAATTTGGGCTTGCTTATTTTAATTTAATAACTTAACCTTCCACTGATTCTGAGGTACAATAGTTTGAGTTTATCATGTTTGTACTTAATTTGGGCTTGCTTATTTTAATTTAATAACTTAACCTTCCACTGATTCTGAGGTACAATAGTTTGAGTTTATCATGTTTGTACTTAATTTGGGCTTGCTTATTTTAATTTAATAACTTAACCTTACACTGATTCTGAGGTACAATAGTTTGAGTTTATCATGTTTGTACTTAATTTGGGCTTGCTTATTTTAATTTAATAACTTAACCTTCCACTGATTCTGAGGTACAATAGTTTGAGTTTATCATGTTTGTACTTAATTTGGGCTTGCTTATTTTAATTTAATAACTTAACCTTCCACTGATTCTGAGGTACAATAGTTTGAGTTTATCATGTTTGTACTTAATTTGGGCTTGCTTATTTTAATTTAATAACTTAACCTTCCACTGATTTTGAGGTACAATAGTTTGAGTTTATCATGTTTGTACTTAATTTGGGCTTGCTTATTTTAATTTAATAACTTAACCTTCCACTGATTTTGAGGTACAATAGTTTAAGTTTATCATGTTTGTACTTAATTTGGGCTTGCTTATTTTAATTTAATAACTTAACCTTTCACGATTCTGATGTACAATAGTTTGAGTTTATCATGTTTGTACTTAATTTGGGCTTGCTTATTTTAATTTAATAACTTAACCTTCCACTGATTTTGAGGTACAATAGTTTAAGTTTATCATGTTTGTACTTAATTTGGGCTTGCTTATTTTAATTTAATAACTTAACCTTCCACTGATTTTGAGGTACAATAGTTTAAGTTTATCATGTTTGTACTTAATTTGGGCTTGCTTATTTTAATTTAATAACTTAACCTTTCACGATTCTGATGTACAATAGTTTGAGTTTATCATGTTTGTACTTAATTTGGGCTTGCTTATTTTAATTTAATAACTTAACCTTCCACTGATTTTGAGGTACAATAGTTTAAGTTTATCATGTTTGTACTTAATTTGGGCTTGCTTATTTTAATTTAATAACTTAACCTTCCACTGATTTTGAGGTACAATAGTTTAAGTTTATCATGTTTGTACTTAATTTGGGCTTGCTTATTTTGGGCACAACCTTTATCGCTTCAGCTTTTGTGCAATTTAAAGCCATGGGTAGGAAATTGCTGAACTCTGTCCATAACGGTTACTAGTATTTTTAGTTTTCAAAATTTATTTTTATTCTTATATCAAATTAAGGTCCAAGCACACTTCTTCCAGGACATTCACCTCAATTCAGGCCTTTGAAAATTGCGAGAACAATAGTTTTATTTGCATGTCGCTTGCACAAGCCTAGTTCTGCATAACCTCATTTTTGTTTGTGCATTAAATTTATGACATCATTTGCATAGTCAAGATGGGTTAAACAAAAATGATATAGGTTACCTCAACTTATTTTTGTGCATAATACAAATGGCTAATACCAATTTTCAAAGGACTGCAGTTGCCTGCATTGTCTTTCTAGGACAGAAGTTAATGATTAGTAGTCATTGAGATAAACATAATTTGACATGATGATCTTGCACCTACATGTTATGCTAGGATACGACTACCAATTGCCAGCAGAAAGTTGGTCAAATTTCTGCTGTCACGATTTCTACGAGAGTCCAGTTGCTAGTCTGAGCCTTGTAACAACTCTAAATCTTGTTGTATAACTTGTTAATTGTTAATCTGAGGATACCATCGTAAGTTAGGACTTGGGAAAGTTACAACACAACCGTTGAGTTGGCTAACTTTGTCATAACAGTTGACAGTCTGATCCTAGCATCAGCAGTGATGGCACCAATACAGTGATATGAACCCAGTACCCATCATTTATAAATTATAATAACCTAACAACTGTACCACTGAGGCTAACATGATACTCCTAACATTTAATAACAGCAAGGGATCTTTTTTTAAAGGCATACTGTCACAGATTTAAGGACCATATTTCCCTAAAAATGGATAATAAATAAAAATTACATTAATTGTTGGAAACCAAATCTAGCTATTGCATCACCTTAACTGAACTATGATGGAGTGAAATCCATGTCATCCCTCTCGGCTATGTTATTTTTTGAATTATGGACCATTGCCATAATTCAATTATTTTTACAAAATGTCATTAATAAATAGAGTATGGCGGTTATGAACATGGCTGAATAAAGTACATTTAGGGACAAATAAAATTATTTTTGTTCAGGTAATACTTTGTTAGATCATTAAATAGGTCAGTGGTCTGTGACAATATGCTTTTAACACAATTAAACAGGACATATGCCATTGCTTTTATACTATATGTGACGCAATATATATTTTTTTTTACTGCATTGTAATTGTGGAGCACTGGTTGCATGTAATTGGAAATAATCCATTCAGTTGATGGAGGTATATGGTACAAACTGATCTGTATTAAGCTTAGTTAACGACAGAAAAGGAATTGTTCAACAACATCTGAGTACATTTGTTAAACTATAGCTAAATAGTGTCTAACATATGGTTATTTCAATATTTGATAGAGAAAAATAAAATGAAAACCTGCTGGTGTTACAAAGGCTATGTCTAATGAAAAACCCCACAGCAATGGATCTTTGATATACACTTTTCCATAAACAGGACAGTAGTCTAGAGTCTTTGATGTACCAATCATAGGACTCTGGCTGGGATGGGCAAAAATTCAAATTCCTTGAAGAAGGAAATGTTTTATATAACAATGCACTCAATATATTTTAATTACAGTTATATGGCATTGGACATAATGATTAAGAACCATACAGATAACAAGAGAGGAAACCCACTGCCACCACGCAATGGGCTATTTTTTCCAATTAGCATCAAGGGATCTTTTATATGCAGCATCCTATCAGAACAGTACATACCATAACCTTTGTTACAGCAGTTGTAGAGCACTGGCTGCAACGAGAAATAGCTGAATAGGCCCACTGATGGGGATTGATCCTAGACCGACCGCTCATCAGGCGAGTGCTTTAACAATGAGCTACATCCAGCACCAAAATCCATTACGGCCAACTGATCCCATGGCCCTTCAGACTCCGAGGTGCGAGTGCAGATTTTAAGTACTCTCTAGGATGTCTGAACATCAAACACTGGTTTTACTGTACTTGCAGTGTCACAATAAAGAAGAAGACTTGAACAATTACTCCCATTGGGCATGCAATGGTCTGAGCAATGTCTGGCCCCCACTTGACCATCGTCCAGGACCCACTGCACATCGGCCATCAACGTTAAGTGAAGTGACAGTCGACAATGGATCCCGCCAGCCAGCCATGCCAGATATGTGTTGAAGCATCACAGGAATCTCACCATTATTCAAACTGTCAATTCCAACTTGCTGTTAATGTTTCATTGTATGTAATCAGTCACATTGTGACTTGGGGAAGGGGGAAAGAATATAACTAATTTTTTAATACATATTTAGTCAAAATCTGTGATAAACAGTTAATCAAAGAAGTTGTAGTGACCTACATGTATATTGTAATAAATTACCTTAATTAAAATACAGCAAAGTCCACTTATAACGAACATGCTTAGAATGAAAGCTGCATAGAACGAACTGATCTTAAAGTCCCGTTTTATCTCCCTGTACATTAATAACCAACTTATGCAAATATATACAACTAACTACTGCTATAACGAATTAACTATTATGGTCTCTTGCGGTTCATTATAAGAGTACTTTACTGTACCTAATTTTGGATTGTAATTTTAAAAAGTGATCTAAATTGTAATACTTACTTAAACAGTAATAAAAACTGAATTTTAATAAAACACCTTACTTGAATTGTAATAATTAAATAAACTGCCCTGACATGTAATAACCATAGCTACTCTGAACTGCAATGAGATATTGACTTGAACTGTCATTTAATAATTATTTAGAAATTAATAGTATATTAGATTAATTGGGATAATGGCTTCACATATATCAAAATGAAAATGGAGGATAATATGAAATTGTAGTTTTAAAAGATGATTTTGGGAGGTACATTTCAATTTTTTTTTTTAATTATAGGTTAGCCCAGACTTCATGGTTTAAGGGGAGCTATACCATGCTCCCCATCACTCCCATGACACTAGTTCAAGGAGTAATTTTTAGCTCCCCATAGCATGTGAATTTATATGGTACCAATATGGTAATATCTTAACTCCTCTCAATTTTTTCATGGCTAGAGTTGGCTAACCTTTAAAAAACCCGATGATTTACACAACTATTTTTATTTTATATTTTCACAGCAAAATGGGGTGGGATGTAGCCTAGTGGTAAAGCATTCGCTTGATGCATGGCTGGTCTAGAATCGATCCCCGTCGGTGGACCCATTGGGCTATTTCTTGTTCCAGCCAGTGCTCCACAACTGGTGTAACAAAGGCCGTGATATGCACTATCCTGTCTTTGGGATGGTGCATATAAAAGATCCCTTGCTGTTAATCAAAAAGAATAGCCCATGAAGTGGTGACAGCAGGTTTCCTCCCTCAATATCTGTGTGGTCCTTAACCATATGCCCGACGCCATATAACTGTAAATAAAATGTGTTGAATGCGTCGTTAAATAAAATATTTTCTTCCTTCACAGCAAAATAAAATAAAATTACAAACACTTGAGTCATAAAAAAATATAGTGTCAATATAAATTTTAACACCCACAGCTTCCAAAAACATGTAAATATTAGTGTTTTCATTTTGTCTTTGTAAAAAAAAAAAAAAAAAAAGATGAAACTAAAGTTGAAAGAATAATCTGCACTTTGTACTCATCTCTTCCACACATGCACTGAAATAACCCAGCAACACACAAGGGCATCACCCTCAAAAACCCTGGTGCCTGCTAAAACTGATAGCTTTTTCGTGTGTGATGTCGTTGCCCTTTCGGTTTGAAGAAATTTGATTTCTTGATATTATGTGTCTGGTTCACACAACAGCTATTTATGAGTGTACTTATCTGATATATACACATTCCATTAGCAGTTGCTAAGAATGCATCACAATGTTTCAACTGGAAATTGGTGAGAAAATCTAAGACAACAAAGAAATGTTTGTTGAACGATACCTCAGCACATTTTAAATCGCAGGTATTTAACGTCTAACATGTGGCCATTGTAATACTTGGCCTAGAGAAAGAAACCTGTTGATGATGCCACATAGGCTATTCTTACTGAGTATCAGTAAGGAAGTTTGTTTTGTTTAACAACACCACTAGAGCACATTGATTTATTAATCATCAGCTATTGGATGTCAAATAATTGGTAATTTTGACATACCTTAGAGATGAAACCCACTACATTTTTCTATTAGTAGCAAGGGATCTTTTATATGCACCATCCCACAGACAGGATAGCACATATACCATAACCTTTGATATACTAGTCGTGATGCACTGGCTGGAACGAGAAATAGCTCAATATGAGCCCACTGATGGGGATCAATCCCAAACAGACCGCACATCAAACTAGTGTTTTACCACTGGGCTACGTCCTGTCCCAGAGTTACAGCAAATAGTCTTATATGCACATTTC
This sequence comes from Gigantopelta aegis, assembly GCF_016097555.1. NCBI lineage: Eukaryota > Metazoa > Mollusca > Gastropoda > Neomphalida > Peltospiridae > Gigantopelta > Gigantopelta aegis. Next base: position 44,965,400 of record NC_054701.1, read on the forward strand.
CTCAAACAAATTAACAAATACCATGGCTTTTGATATATCATGTGGCAATAGTTGGAATATGAAATACTCCAGATAGATATAGCCGTTGATGGGGACTGGTCCTAATAATCCATCACATCTTAAACTTAAAAAAATGAAGAACTGTGGGAGGTTGTTTTTTTGGGGTGTGTGCGTTGCGTTCTCTTTACGAACCATGATACACTTCCTGTCAGTGAATTAATTTCCCATACAAGGTCCTTGCAAAAGTGTTAAAAGTTTTTAACAGCCATTAGCTATGAACCATGAAATGAGAGGATTTTTTTTTTTTTTTAAACTCTGAATTGATTAACATATGGTCGATACAAATCTCTGAGAAATGACACTATTTGTACAAATACTGTAAAAAGTTTAACTAAGCCTAAATATTAGAAAATCATTAGCCAGGGTCTTGTTTCCTCTCAGTAGGAGAAGCCTGTGTGGCAGTAATGGATTTCCTCTTTCAGTTTTACTACTGTATAATACTTTATTTTCGAGTGGAATTTATTTTTGCATTTTTCGTGTGTGAATGAAATTCGTGAAAATATATTCCACGCGAAAATAAACTTTTTATAAAGGCTGACAATTTTTTTTTTTTAAATATGTAGTCTCGTTCAACTATACCACATTAGTTTCCGATGTACGAGGCTAGTAGTAACAAAGCGGTGCTCCCTCTTGTTACGGAACAAAACACAAAAGCTGTTTAAAACTTTAAATCAAGAACACGATTGTAAGTACATACATGATAATAAAACAATACTAACACTAAAAAGCTTTATGCTGTTTTCCTTCGCATGTGCTAGCGATCAGTTCATCGGACAGTCTACATGTGTTCAACGACGGAAGTAAACATGCATTATCACAGTATATTAAAAATGTGTTCAGATGTTTCACAATTTTATTTTTATTTTTGGCCTGTTAGCCAATCACAAACCGTTTTGAACTAGTATTTTGACGGCAATAAATATTGTTTCAATTAAACTTAAGTTACTGAGTATTAGTAGCTTGTGCCTTCAAATTTCGTTTTGTTTGTTTTCGTTTTTTGGTTTTATAACAATTATAAGGACAATAAAGTCTTGATTGGTTAAAGCAGGAAAACTATTGTTTTATGTGTATAGCACTCGTGTGTACATGTAGGATTAGTTCTACAGATTAGCGTAACAACCGGCAAAACTAAGTTCCGTTTTTAAAACAAAATTATTGACATCTGTACTTCGTTTTTTTATTGATGGGGGTTGGGAGATTCGCGAAAATAAATGTTCGCAAATTGACCCATTTTCATTAAATCGCGAAAATTTGATCCCGCGAAAATAAAGTATTCTACAGTGTCTAGATCAAGTATAGGACAAACAGCATATTCTACCAGGCAGCTGCAAGTAATCTATTACATGCATATTGCCATAGACAGGACAGTATATACCATGGCTTTTGATGTACCAGTTATGAATCAATGTATAGAATGGGGGCGGGAAGTAGCTCAGTGGTACAGCGCTTGCTCGATGCACGGTCAGTCTGGTATCGATCCCCATCGGTGGGCCCATTGGGCTATTTCTCCTCACAGCCAGTGCACCACGACTGGTATATCAAAGGCCGTGGTATGTGCTATCCTGTCTGTGGGATGGTGCATATAAAATATCCCTTGCTGCTAATCGGAAAGAGTAGCCCATGAAGTGGCGACAGTGGGTTTCCTCTCTCAATATCTGTGTGGTCCTTAACCATATGTCTGATGCCATATAACCGTAAATAAAATGTGCTGAGTGTGTCGTTAAATAAAACATTTCTTTCTTTCTTATGTATAGGATGAGCAAAAAGAAAAAGAAAACAGTAGAACAGAGCTACATTATGCCTCAATGTGTAAGACTACAGTAGCTATTATGATATACACTAGATATTGAGAAATGAGACTGCCACATGGCTATTCTTATTATTAGCAGCAAGGTTGCTTTTATATTCATTTTCAAAGAAAAAACAACAAGATACATTTGATATAGCAGCTGTTGAGCACTAGCTGGAATAGGAATTTTTATTTTTTTTAACAACACCACTAGAGCACATTGATTTATTAATCATCAGCTATTGGATGTCCAACATATGGTCATTTTTGACAGTCATAGGGAGGAAATCAGCTACATTTTTTCATTAGTAGCAAGCGATCTTTTATATGCACCATCCCAGACAGGCTAGTACATACCACGGCCTTTGATATACCAGTTGTGGTGCACTGGCTGTAATGAGAAATAGCCCAATGGGCCCACCGACAGGGATTGATCCCAAACCAACCATGCATCAAGCGAGCACTTTACCAGTGGGCTACATCCCACCCCTAGAATGAAAGGAAGGAATGAGATGTTTTATTTAACGACGCACTCAGCACATTTTATTTACATTGCTCGTATTAGGCTCTACAATTTGAAAAGGAAGGAAGGTAATGGTTTATTTAACGATGCACTCAACACATTTTATTTACGGTTTTATGGCATCAGACATATGGTTAAGGACCACACAGATATTGAGGGAGGAAACCCACTGTCGCCACTTCATGGCCTACTCTTTTCGATTAGCAGCAAGGGATCTTTTATATGCACCATCCCATAGACAGGATAGCACATACCACAGCCTTTGATGTACCAGTTGTGGTGCACTGGCTGGAGCGAGAAATAGCCCAATGGGCCCACTGATGGGGATCGATCCCAAACCAATCGTGCATCAAGCAAGCGCTTTACCACTAAGCGATGTCCCGACCATAGAATGGGAAAAGACCCTGTTGAATCCACTGAAGAGGAATAGCCCTCTTATCAGAAATAGAAACAATAAGCCATGCAACACTCATTCTCTCCTTTGGGCTGTTGCGGACTGTTATGATTTGACCTCAGATGTTAAATCCCAAGCACAAACATCCGAATACATCTGCCTTCAGTTGGGATTTATTTAACAGGAATTAATTGTGAATGCATGTGTAAAAGAAAAATACTCTAGCATAAGCAAAAATAATTGAAGCTTACAGTTTTGTTGCCTTCGAATGCAACCGAGAGCAATTCTGCTCACAGAAATGACATTTATGAATCATGCATGAACAAGTTGGTAGAATTGATGGAACGGTTTACTGAAGGCTATCACAATGTCACAGGCACATTTACAGATTTTTGCCATTCATCCTGTAATGAGGCAAATAAATATGAATTAGGATCGGAATTGTGCAATTTAATCAAATTTGGCAATGAATACCAAATAGTTACTTGTGTTTTTGGGTATTATTAATAAATCAAATTTGTTACACTATGTGCCATGATGTTAACTCTGGTCAAATTGCAATTTAAGGCCATGCAAAAAGAGAGAGAGAGAAGAGAGAGAGAGAGAGAGAGAGAGAGAGAGAGAGAGAGAGAGAGAGAGAGAGAGAGAGAGAGAGAGAGAGAGAGAGAGAGAGAGAGAGAGAGAGAGAGAGAGAGAGATAGAAGAGAGATATGGAGGGAGAGAGAGACAGACAGACGGAGACAGGAGAGAGAGAGAGAGAGAGAGAGAGAGAGAGAGAGAGAGAGAGAGAGAGAGAGAGAGAGAGACAGACAGACAGACAGACAGACAGACAGACAGACAGACAGACAGACAGACAGAAAAGAAGTAAATATGATTTAGGATCTGGATAATATAATTCAAGGAACACTTTAATCAAATTTTGCACTGAATACCAAATAGTTCCTGTGTTGTGTTGGTATTATTAATAAATCAAATTCATTACACTATGTGCTATGGTGTTAACTCAGATCAAATTGCAATTTACGGCCATACCAAAAAAAAACCCACCACCACAACACCAAACAAACAAACAAAAAAGAAAACAATACCCCCAACAAAACATCCCAAAGAAACACCCCTAAAACTAATTAAAACACAATCAAAACACACATAAAAGTAGAAAAGAAAAAAAGTACATTATCTGTGTTTGTTATTATAGTAGGAAGTCTATTTTTTTTTAAAGCAGATTGTTTCTGATGTGAAGCAACTCTATTTTAGCACTCAGACTGACAGGTGGGATCATTTAATCTTCATTCTTTCATTTATACCAACAACAAAAAAAGAGAGAAAAAAAAAGAAAAAAAAAAAGAAAGAAGAAAATATGGCTTTGTGAAAAAAAAGTGTTATGCTAGGCTAATACTACAAACTGCCAGCAGAAAGTTGGCCAACTTGACGGTTGTGTTGCAACTTCCACAACTCCTGACTTACAATGGGTGCGCTCAGATTAACTAATAGGTTATGTGACAAGAATCGAGTTGCAAGAGCGCTCATATTAGCAACTGGACAGTCATAGAAGTCGTAACAGGAGAAAGTTGGCCAACTTTCTGCTGGCAGTTGGTAGTCTGATCCTAAATAAATGATTATAGCAAACAGTGTATACTTTTTTTTCAAAGATTGGCCTTTGAAAAGCTATAAGCTATAGATATAGATCCATAAAGGAATAATTTGAATTTTTAAAAATAGAACTATGTTTATATACTTAAAAACTATAAAGAACCAGGAAAACAGAAACATACATATAAGACAACTGTATAAATACTAAATGCCAACAATGTTTATATACTGAACTAGCGAGAACAGAAGAACAAAAGGTGAAGCTACAAAATGAATATAAAAGGTCAGTTGCTTGTACAGAGGAAATCAATATTAAGCAATTATGGCCCAGATGATGAGAACAAAATAATGCTCTATAGAGCATGGAAAACAAATATTGACCCAGGGTGGTAGGCTTGTATGTACCGTAGGTTGATATTTGTTTTCGGTATTCCATAAATCTTAACATTGTCATCCCAAATGTGTTATTCATTCAGTTATAATAACAACATTAAATAAATAAACAGTAAGTTAAAGACATTAATTTAAAAAACAATTTTTTTATAACATTTAAATGCTGGGATGTCTGGCTTTTTGTTTGTCATTTTTTAAAACATGAATTGAGATGGAAATTCATAGATGCAACTATAAACCAAGTTTCACTGATTTAGTATTTAGTTTATGTTACAAATTGAGTTGTTAAACATGAAAAATTATTTTTTAGCTATATTTAGCTATATACCATTGGAAAAGTAATAATTATATCTTGCCTTTTGACTTCACCAAAGTTAAAAGTTTGTTTTGCTGAAAAACATCACTAGAGCACATTGGTTTTTCTATTGGATGTCAAACAGTTGGTAATTTTGGCATGTAGTCTATTTTTCCACTAGCAAGGGATCTTTTATATGCACCATGCCATAGACAGGATAGCACATACCATGGCCTTTGATGTACCAATCGTGATGCACAGGCTGGGACAAGAAGTAGCCCAATGGGCCCACCAACAGGGATTGATCCTAGACCAAATGTGCACCAAGTGAGCACTTTTAACATTGAGCTTGACTTCACCAATGCAAAAAGGAAAATAACAACTCAGCAGTTTCAACAATGGGCTTTTAGTGATTAATATATGGTTTTCATACACTAGGTCTAAAGTGTGAGATAAGAATGAATGAATGAATGAATGAATGTTTAACGACACCCCAGCACGAAAAATACATCGGCTATTGGGTGTCAAACTATGGTAATGCAAATAAATAAAGTGATGATCAACATCAATATAAAAATTCAAGGTTTAAACAAAAACAGTGTAAAGAACTGTGCAAAAATACAAATATCACAGAATTTTACGGACACCGAATTTTTACTCTAAACTTCAATTTGTGCTGTATTGGCCATTCTCAAAGAGAATGTTACACCCCTGCACCACGGTGAGGTTACAGCACGCGCAGGGGTGTGAGATAAGAAACCATCTGTTATCAGGTACTTAAGCTACTTCTATCAAATAAGACTTGGCTTCATTTAGGGTTTCACTTGCACATTCAGCTGTTGTAGCAGCAAAGGATTATTTATATATGCACTTTCTCAGACAGCACAGCACATACCTGACATTTGTTGGGGTACAATAAAATCCATTGGATTCACCAAAGGAGATCAATCCCATGACTCACCAAATTGCAGGTGAGCAGTGTACCACTAAACTCCACCCAGCATATCAACACTAACACAAAAGTCTGTTGTGTTTAATAACACCACTAGAGCAAATTGATTTATTAATTAATCATTGACTTTTGGACCTCAAATATTTGGTAATTTTAACATGTAGTCTCAGAGAGGAAACCTGCTTACATTTTTCCATTAGTAGCAATGGATCTTTATATATATATATGCACCATTCAACAGACAGGATCGCAAATATGATGACCTTTGATTTACCAGTTGTGGTGCACTGGCTGGAACATGAAATGGGCTCACCAAATAGGGATCGATCTTAGATCTACCATGTATCAGGCAAATGCTTTACCACTGGGCTATGTCCTGCCCTCAACTCTGAAAAAGATATACACATTAGCAATCAAAGGAAAGTGTATATGAAACGTGTGTTTCCGAACAGCTTGGCCTGTCAGAAAACCAGTGACATGAAACAAGACACTGTTGGCATTTCTTTGGACAGGTTATCCACCTGACAACATAAAGCCATGTTGAGAATTTCGAAATTTGTCAACTACATGATATTGCCTTCGGGGCAAGGTGAAAATGTAGTTGCATATTCAAGGTTTGACTGTTAGGGAAATGTCAAGCAGTGACAGGTGAAGAGGACCCCAGCCTACCTGGGTCCCCGTTCCACGAAGCGATCTTAGCCCTAAGATCAACTTAAGTGCATAGGGTAGCTATGCGCCTAAGGTAATCTTAGGGCTAAGATCACTTCGTGGAACGGGGCCCAGGACTGTAAGATGAAGAAAATATTATTTCAGAAATTATTTCAGGGATTAAGAAAAGAATAAATTGTTTCGTAGAAGCACTGACATAAAGGCCATAGAATTGTCAGTACCTGTTATGGAAAGAAAAATATTATATTTTGTTGAACTACACCCCAGCACATTGTTTAGTGATCTGACATAAGAAAATATTACTTGGTCCAGAGAATGATAATAGAATATTGCTGCTTCCACATAAACTATTATTTTCAACTAGCAGCAAGGAGTATTCTATATATGCCCTTTACCACAATTAGGACATAGGTTTAACTTTAAAGTTACTTTAGTTAAATATAATTGGACTTTTATCTCGAGCTGTGCATGATCCATTAGTATATGCCACCATAACTGTCAAAACTATCCCTTGAACTGTGTCTTGTGCAGAAATGCAACTTTGTCATTCAGCTGAAGCAGAAACAATGTTTTATTCTGCTGGAACGTGGCTGCCTTCCTAATGACAAAACACCAGACAGTGATTCATGAGAGCACACCATCATGAAAGGACAAAAAAAAAAAAATCCTTTGTACTCTGTTTTGTACTAAGATAAAAGTTGCCATATGATGATTGTTTTGTGGCTCAGGTTAGAGAGGAGGCACCCTAGTTATTTTAACAGCATTGCCTTAAGACCAATAAACCAAGTTACATTTGAATGGGTGACTTTTTGGCTACCTCTTAACATGCCAGCAATAACAGTCCCATAACCTCTGGTACTGATAGCCTGCCTGCGAAGCATCACTGTCTGGTTAACTTGCCTAAACTGGGGCCATATTGGATTGATAAAATGATGGGAAACAAGACCTTGGCACCAACACGTTCACCTAATGGCCAGCTAATATCGGCCAAACCAGGTTAACATTGGCCAGACCTCATAACAGATGGTGTGCACTAAAACAACTTGTTAAAACCCATCTTCTTTACAGCCACAGATATCAATCAACCAGATACATCAAGTTTTCTAATTGGTGTGCCTGGTATTTTTTTTATATATAACAGAATGTTTATTTATAAAATTAATGATACACCCTTGAGTGTTTTAATTTACAACTAATCATGAGTGAAATAAAAAACATGGGGGTCATTAAGACTGTAAAAACTTTTCAAGACACGAACATTTAGCACATCTGTCTTTTTTATTTCATTCCAAGGAAAGGAAAGGTGTATTTGTTTAATGATACCTTAACACATTGTAAGCTGTGTTTATCTGGTGTCTCAACAAATGGTTATTATAATAATTGGTTTACTGAGAAAGGAAATCACTATCATCACATTCCTATCAAATAAGAGAAAGAGATATTTTACATGCATCTCTTTAAAACCAACATGCTTATTATCTTTGAAAATAGATGGAAGGAAATGTTTTATTTAATGACACACTCAACACATTTCATTTACGGTTATATGGCATCAGACACATTGTTAAGGACCACACAGATATTGAGAGAATGAAACCTGCTGTTGCCACTTTATGGGCTACTCTTTTTAATTAGCAGCATGGGATCTTTTATATGCACCATCCCACAGAAAGGATAGTACATACCACAGCCTTTGTTACACCAGTTGTGGAACACTGGCTGGAATGAGAAATAGCCCAATGGGTCCACCGACGGGGATCGATCCTAGACTGACCGCACATCAAGCAGACACTTTACCACTGGGCTACGTTCCACCCCTGAAAATAGAAGGGTTTTAAAAATAAAAAAAAGTAGATGGCTATATTTACTCAATACTGAATAACTGTAAGCATTCCCTATCCTGGACAGGACTCTCTGGTGAAGTCGCAGGTTGTGTCCATGACAGATGTGCTTGAACAATTATCTGATGGAAGCATGCCAAAAATTACCCACACCCACTGTAAGCATGAAACATATAGTGGTAATTGCAGCAATGGCTGCCAAAAAATCACCACCTGCCACCTAGTAATGAACACAATGCCCAAGATGGAATAGCATACAACAGCTTTTAATATACCAGTCCTGTAAAACATCCCAACATAATTATTGAGGACTACTGATATTATGACACATCATATCTCTAGAAAGCACACTACAATTACTCCTTTATGTATCTACCATCAAACTGAATTTGAAACTAAATTAAGTTAAAGTTAAAGTTTGTTTTGTTTAACGACACCACTAGATCACACTGATTTATTAATCATCAGCTATTGGATGTCTAACATTTGGTAATTTTGATATAAGTATTAAGAGAGGAAACCCGCCATATTTTTCCATTGGTAGCAAGGGGTCTTTTAATATACACCATCCCACGAACAGGATAGCACATACCACAGTCTTTGATATACCAGTCGTAGTGCATGCCTGGAACAAGAAATAGCCCAATGGACTCACTGATGAGGATTGATCCCACACCGACTGTTCATCAAGCGAGCGATATTACCACTGGACTACGTCGCGTCCCTTAAATATTAAGAGAGGAAACCCACTACATTTTTCAATTAGTAGCAAGGGACCTTTTATATGCACCATCCCACAGATAGGATAGCACATACCACAGCCTTTGATATACTGGCTAGAACGAGAAATAACCCAATGGACCCACAGACAGAGATTAATCCCAAGGCTAATCACGTATCAGGCAAGTACTTTACCACTGGACTAAGTCTCACTCCCCTGAATTAAGTCTGACAGCAGATGTATCAGACTAATCTACTACTAAGCTACATCTTGCAGTGGCCATGATTCTTTCATGAACTACAATAAAATGGTGGGAGGTCCATAAACCCCCATCCCTCAGATGGTAACTAATGAACTTCTATCTGCTGTAATAATATATAAACATACATTCCATGCCAGTATAACCACAGCAGGCCAGGAAATGTTTTTCACAGTTTCCTTCACAGCTAGAGGTGACACACTTGAATAACAAGTTCAGAAAATATCATTGACAGCCCTTGCACAGAGCCATGCTGTTCCCAGGCCACCCCCTCCTCACTACATCACTGTCCCCTGCCCTGTCACATCAAACATGCTATAACAGCTGTCATCTTTAACGGCTGCTCAAGTATTTTGTATACATTCAAGTCTGCTACAGACATTTTTGAAGAGGCGTTCACCCCAGTGGCAATTTGTTAGGGCCAGATACATGCAATATATTGCAAACAAAACTGGAAAGAAATAATCTTTTATCTTCAACACATGGAATAATCTATTAAACAGACAGCTTCCTGTTTCCTTGGTTTAAACATCACATGGTAGATATTCCTTCTTTTTTTTCTTCTTTTTTGTTTTGTTTAAAGACTTTTTTCCTCCATGATCATTTTCAACAAATGTTCTTTTGTTATAGCGACATTTTGGTTAAACAATAGCAATGGCAAACAATGGCAATAGTTAGAGTATGATGTGTGGACACAGGGGTTGGGGTGAGGGTAGGGGTGGATTGATGGCTGGCAGAGTTCAACTGTCCATCAGTTAAGAATATGATGTGTGGACGCAGGGGTTGGGGTGAGGGTTGGGGTGAATGAATGGTTGGTAGAGTTCATTTGTACATCAGTTAAGAATATGATGTATAAACATAGGAGTTGGGGTGAGGGTAAAGGTGAATCAATGGTTGGTAGAGTTCATTTGTACATCAGTTAAGAATATGATGTATAAACATAGGGGTTGGGGTGAGGGTAGGGGGTGAATCAATGGTTGGTAGAGTTCATTTGTACATCAGTTAAGAATATGATGTATAAACATAGGGGTTGGGGTGGATCAATGGTTGGTAGAGTTCATTTGTACATCAGCTAAGAATATGATGTATAAACATAGGGGTTGGGGTGAGGGTAGGGGGTGAAACAATGGTTGGTAGAGTTCATTTGTACATCAGTTAAGAATATGATGTATAAACATAGGGGTTGGGGTGAGGGTAAAGGTGAATCAATGGTTGGTAGAGTTCATTTGTACATCAGTTAAGAATATGATGTATAAACATAGGGGTTGGGGTGAGGGTAAAGGTGAATCAATGGTTGGTAGAGTTCAACTGTCCATCAGTTAAAAATATGATGTATAAACATAGGGGTTGGGGTGAGGGTAAAGGTGAATCAATGGTTGGTAGAGTTCATTTGTACACCAGTTAGGAAGGAAGGAAGGAAATGTTTTATTTAACGATGCACTCAACACATTTTATTTACAGTAATGTGGCGTCGGACATATGGTTAAGGACCACACAGATATTGAGACAAAACTCACTATTGCCACTTCATGGGCTACTCTTTTTGATTAACAGCAAGGGATCTTTTATATGCACCATCCCTCAGACAGGATAGGTCTAACAGTTAAGAGTATGATGTGTGGACACAGGGTGTTTGGCTGAGGGTAGGGGTGGATTGATAGTTGGTAAGAGTTCAACTGTCCATCAGTTAGAGTATGATGTGTGGACACAAGGGGGCTGGGCCAAGGGATTGATGGTTGAAAGAGTTCTACTGTCCGTCAAGGCCTCTCAAATGGGTGTGCTAATTGGGGTGGTCATCATATCTTTAAATGTCACTTTTCATATAGATAATAGTATTTTTTTCAACCAGGTAGGTATATTAAAATGGGCATGACTTAGAGGTGTAGCTAATCCTCATACCACCATTGCAAATGATGTCTAACAATGATCATTTCATCACTTGGTGAAGATCGAGTGAGATAGGAACCCACTGCCATCATAAAGGCTATTTCTACTGAAAAAGCTATAAGGAAATTTGTATATGCATTTTCCTACAGACAGGACAATACATATAATGGTCTTTGATGAAACAAAGAGATGATCAAAGTTTGTTTTGTTTAACAATACCACCAAAGCACACTGATGTCTCAATAATTGGCTACTGGATGTCAAACATTTGATAATTCTGACATATAGTCTTGGAGCAAGGAATCGTTTATAGTCACTTTTCCAGAACAGGACATCACATACCATGACCTTTAGTAAATAATAAAAAAAAAAACCCAAGAATTCTGTGGAATTGAATGTCTCACCTACCATAAACTTTTTGGATTTTGGTGCACTGTGATGAAAATCCATAGATGCACCTACAAACCAAGTTTCATTGACCTAGTTTATGAGAAACTGATCTAAACACGGGACTTTTTAACATTAAAATTTAACACAAAAGTTTACGACAATGCCACCATGGGAAAAGTAATACCTATATCTTCGTAACAGTAAGACAATAAATCAAGTTATATATAAAAAAAAGATACAGTTAATGGTGATTGATCCTTTGACCTGTTACACCTCAGGTGAGCATTCTAAAACTCGGCTACATCCGGTACCCACTGCCGACAGAGGACAAATGTCCTGATCTTGATAAACTAATGACATAATAAGACAAACAAAACATGAAATGGGAAGGATATGTCAACTTAATCATGTAACTAATAGCTGACAGGCAGTAAAAATCACCTGCTACTGACATTGAAGTACAGGCTGTTGAAACACATAAAATATATATTATTTCCACCAGGGTTTTTCCTTTTTTTCCATATGACAAAAATATCAAAATAATACTCAAACTGGCTCAGTTTCTAACTGTTCCAGATATCAGCTGGGATGTGCGAGGTAATGTTTTAAAATGTTCAGCATCCACATAAAGTAACATAAAATTAAATTAATCTTTAAGAGAAGAAACTATATACTTTCTTTTTATAAATCACTTTTCCAACCGTATGTTGATTTATCTTAACAATATCAAAAACATATCATACATACATACATATATACCTGCCTGTGCAAAACACATGAAAATGTCACTACCATAAACTGAACACATATCCTCTACCAAGCACAACAAATTTTCCTATCTCCTAAATTCTAGGGCCATAAATTTGATTTGTAACAGTACATGATAAAGCTATATACAAAATTTTATCTCAATATCTTCAGGCATTGCAAAAAAAATCTTTTTTTTTTTTTTTTTAATATCTTCTAAGTTCAAGGGTCATAACTCTGTCAAAAATGGCTAAATCGACATTAAGGTCAAATCGATATTAAGGTCAAACTTGATTTGTAACAGTACATGATAAAGCTATACACAAAATTTCATCTCAATAGCAAGGCATTCTGAAAAAAACAACCCATCTGGAAAACTATATGTGGGACACACAGACAGACTTGACCGACCTATAGTTCCCTACCAGTGCAACTATAGACCAAGTTTCACTGACCTAGGACTTATAGTTTGTAAGAAACTGATCTAAACGCGAAACTTTAAACTTTTAACTACAATACAAAAGTTGACACGATCGCCGCCACTGTTGCTGCCATCGTCAGAAAGGTTATACCTCTATCTCGCCTTTTCACATCGAAAAGGTAGAATAAAAAGAATCTGACGTCAAATTCAGTCTGACTGTAGATATATCAGACAACCAGACTTTCTGCCACTGAGCTACATTTTATGATCTTCAGTTACAGCTGTTCTGCAAATTTTAATCTAGTCATATTTAGAGTTGATAAGTTCATGGGTTCTCAAACATGTGGAGATGGCAGACGATTATGTAAGACATATAAAGGGCTACTTCAGACAGCTATCGGGACCGCAATGGTTTGAAATGCACATGATTTATTCTGTCATAGATATACTCACAAACTGTCAGTCCCCCACTGAGTAGCTATCAGAGAAATGTCTACCTGTCAGCTGTAATGCATTTACAAATACAGGTACCTGTTACAGTATACAATATAAGTGTACACAGGCAAATCCAGGAAATATTTTAGGGAGGGTACCTAGAGGAAAAAGGGAACACAGACCAACCCCTAAAAAACAAAAGAAAAAAATTTGCATTTGTGAAATGAAAATTGTAAAGAAATTGTAAAAAAAAAAAAAAGGGGGGGGGGGGCACTTGAACAGTTTTCGAGGGGTCAGGTCCCCCTGGTCTATACCCTTGTATCTGCCCTTGGTGTATATTTATTATGTATGTATGCATCAGGTTCTGTTGTGTATTACTTGACTATACATTGTACATGTAGTTTTATTGCTTGCATGTGACATTTTTTATTTACATATATTATATATATATATATAATATTATATATATATATATAATTAATCTATGCAGGTAAAAAAAAAAAATATATAATGAAAGGTATTAGAACTTTTTTGTGACGTTTCCATGACTGAATTTCACACTAAAAGAAAAAACAAATACTAATAATAAAAGGAATTTAAAAAATAAAAATAGTAATAACACTTACTTACAGTGCTTTTCATATTTTTTTTAGCTGGACTGGATTGGAATTTTTTATTTAACAATGATATAGAGTACTTTTTAAAATATCACAAACCAGCTGTCTTGTCGCAGCTGAAAGATATTGAAGGAAAGTGACACAGGAGATATCGGAAAAATGCCATAACAACATTAGGCGATATGGAATCCAGGTAACAGTGACTCCTGAAAGACCTAAATATTCAATGAATTTTCTCCATCTAATCTGTTACCCTCCAAATCCATTAAATATGATGCAACAAATTGGTCCAGTATCTGTGGACATAGCTAGTCTCAAACTGAGGTAGAAGTTGAAAATGGGGGCATGAAGGGTCAAGGATGTTCGAGCTGAAATAGTCTGATGTTTTATGTAAGAAAGGCACTTGAGATTCAAATCATTCTGACAGTTATATGGCTAGTGGAATAGGAAGGAAGGAAGGAAGAAAATATTTTATTTAATGACATTTTATTTTCAGTTATATGGCATCAGACATATGGTTAAGGACCACTCAGATATTGAGAGAGGAAACCCGCTGTCTCCACTTCATGGACTACTCTTTTCGATTAGCAGCAAGGGATCTTTTATATGCACCATCCCACAGACAGGATAGTACATACCACAGCCTTTGTTACACCAGTTGTGGAGCACTGGCTGGAATGAGAAACAGCCTAATAGGTCCACCGACGGGGATCGATCCTGGACCGACCGTGCATCAAGCGAATGCTTTACCACTGGGCTACGTCCCGCCCCCGGCTAGTGGAATAATGCATGCACTAGCTGTCCAGGTACCTAAACACTGGGTATGGTAATTTGTATACACTGTACGTGTTGCTCACAACTGCAAAGGTTACAGTTAAAGATTGTTTTGTTTAACACTGATTTATAATTCATCACAGATGGTAACAAACATATGACAATTCTGACACAGTAGTCTTAGAAGAAACCTGTTACATTTATTTATTAACAGCAACAGATTTTTTAATATGCACTTTCTCACAGACAGGACAGAAACCACTGCCTTTGACATATACCATTTGAATGGTACTGGTTGGGATGGGAAAAACCCAATCAGATAGTGAGTCCACCCAAGGGATTCGATCCTATGACCCAAGCATCTCAGGCAAGTGCTCTACCCACTGAGCTAAATCCCATCCCTTCCAATAACTGCATGTTAACATTAAATACTTTTGACATCTATTGTTCACTCAAAAACCATGACATTTTTTATGAACCATTACTAATGGCTTAATAGACTATAATAACCTATTTCATGATTATCATTAAGCACATCTTTTCTTCCTTTCTTTTGTGGCAGTTTTTTCCTTCGGAGATAGATCTGCAGCATTAAAACCGTAAGCTTGGATTACATTGTTTGCCAGGTGTACTTAATAACATATTAAGTGAATCATCAGCTTGTGAGATTCTGAGAAAGAAAAATATACAGAAGTCACCAGAGACCAAAGCATTCTATAGCTTGAGATTGAATGTTTGAAAAACTAACAAATTTAGATTAATAATTCCCACACTGGTTTGAAACCAGATATAAGTCTGATTATGATCAGATTAAACAAAACAACAAAGAGAAATCAAGATTCATAACAATGTGAACATTAATATTTATTTTAGTGCAATATCCCATTAGGCCATTAACCTTTAAAGAACCATACATACATTAAATTTGTATGACTAAACAAAAAAAATTAAAATTGCACAGATGTATTTTTCCAAAATATACCATTATTTTCTGCTCCTCTTGTTCAATATACATTTATAAATATCAAATGAAATATTAATTATACCATTAATCTTTAAAAAACACACACTATAAATACTGATTTATATACAAATTCATAAAAGAAAACTTGCATAGACCATTATTTTTTCAGCCTGTATTTAATTTTTTTTCAATAGCAACTATAATGGTTCTACATAACACCAAACCAGATTTTTTCTTTTAATGCTCTCAGCTAAAAATATCTATTTTTAAAAATTAAAGATCTAAAATTATGTTATATAAAGGTGAAAAATAAACAATGCTCTTTCCAATTAAAAAAACTAATTAATGGAAGTGTTAGGAAATTAATGTATTTCTAACACTATTATCCAACTGGGTGTCATCATCAATCAGCTAAACATATTACAGTCCTGATATCTCTAGGCAGATGGCCACTACGTGGGTCAGAGGAGGACAACAAGATCATTAGACATTGGTGAAGTGTGGAGACCTTCTGCTCACCGAAGCAGAACCAACCCACTGGGGCGAGTAAACAAAGATCTCCAACGAGGCACCAGCAAACAGTCCTGTATAACCAAAGCAGTTTCCGAGAAAGGCGGAAAAAGGATTATGTCCTTATTCTTCAGTAGGCAAGGATCTTTTTTTTTAAACAAACAATCTTAGCATAATAAACAGAAGTCTTGTGAATGGATCTTCTATGGCTTTGTGTTGCAGTGTATAATGCTGTCGGTGGTTAGTGGTGAATTAGGCAGTTATGATGGCACACACAAAAAAGACCCCAGTGGGCTTTAAATGATTCACTCCGTTCCATGAATGCTCAAATGTCAAAACATGTGACAAATGAAAATGACTCGCTATGGCTCTAGCAGATGGTTAAAAAGAAATCAACAACAAATCTTTTTTAATACGAACTTAACAAAAACCTTTCTTTTATTATTTACTATTTAAAGCAGACTATTTTGGTTTAAGTTTAAGTTTCCAAAGAAAAACAGGATCTTATTAAAAAGCAATACAATTTAAGCAAACTACATTTACATTAATAGTCATACTGGAGACAGATGGGCATGCCATAATGTTTTTCACAGAAAATTATGTTTCAAGATAAAAATACAGTATTTGTAAATTTCGCAATCGTGAAGTAAATCATATGCAAGAGGCTAAAACATTTGCACAAAGCTAACCTAAAATGTGTTTATCTTACTACTTCATCTTATCAAATTAAAAACAATTAAACTCCAAACTAAACAGTTATGTAGAATGAATTTAGTAAAATTAATTTAATATCATAACTCCATGCTTCAGGAAAACGTCTGTAAATTTTTTAAAGATACAAATTTTATTTTTATATATTTAAAATATATGGGACTTACCACAAAGAGCTACTTGTAATCTACTTTTTTTCTAGCTAAAACCCAGAGCTAATATACAAAACAGCATTAAAACAGTAACTGATAAAAATTTGTATTACACTTATAATGTTGTTTTCGCATGGACAAAAGTGTGCAATAAATCTATATAACATCACACTTTTTACATCTCCCCATCTCTCACCGAGTCAAACTTGCTTGTTACATTATGCAGTGTCACTTGGGGTATGGTACAATGTACAAGTCAGGTAATTACCACATAAACGCATGGATGGTACAGATGGTTATTGCACACTTTCCATGTTTTGACTGACAGCAGACAGACACTTATGCTGTCGCATTTGGTACTATCAACTGTCAGTCAGAACATCAAATGTGTGCAATTAACTTCTGTGGTGATTTACTAACAAAATTATAGGAATAGAAAATGCAAAATCAACAATTCCATATGAAAATAACACCATTACTATTATCAATGACTATTTTCAAATATGTGATTGAAAACACAACCTCAAAAAGAAAGTGTTTTATTACAACATATAAAGACAGCCATCTTAATTCTGCAGTCCAATTTCAATAAAGACATGCAATTATGCTAAACAATAAACTAACATTTAAAAAAATTATTTCCAGTAGTGTGAAATTATTTATTATCTAACTATACAACAATATAAACTGTAATAAAAAATCTATTTGTATTTTTTACTGGTTACTATTTTAAGTAACAATCCATTATCATGAAAGGAATATTTTATTTATGCTGTGTTTGTTCAAGTGATGAAAGTTGCATCTGCTACAGAATGAACCTCAGTTAACAATGGCGTTAGAAGCAGACGTCGGTAAACCTCGGTTAACAATGGCGTTAGAAGCAGACGTCGGTAAACCTCGGTTAACAATGGCGTTAGAAGCAGACGTCGGTAAACCTCGGTTAACAATGGCGTTAGAAGCAGACGTCGGTAAACCTCGGTTAACAATGGCGTTAGAAGCAGACGTCGGTAAACCTCGGTTAACAATGGCTAGGGAAGCAGACGTCGGTAAACATCGGTTAACAATGGCGTTAGAAGCAGACGTCAGTAAACCTCGGTTAACAATGGCGTTAGAAGCAGACGTCAGTAAACCTCGGTTAACAATGGCGTTAGAAGCAGACATCAGTAAACCTCGGTTAACAATGGCGTTAGAAGCAGACGTCAGTAAACCTCGGTTAACAAAGGTGTTAGAAGCAGAAATCAGTATAATGTCCACCTTAATTGGAACTTTGATAGTACTTTGCCCCCACCCATCAGATGGGAAGATATACGACTGATGTTTTCTTTTAAATATAACTACATGTATGTATCTTAATTTGTAGCTACTGTAAGATGTTTTTCCCTGTGTAGCATGGACTGGATCTGGGAGTGAGGATGGAGAGTTAATAGATCTAGTGGACCGTTGTTTTTTCTATATTTTCCACAAAACATTGTTTTAGCTACAGTGGATGTCTGTGGGTTTCCTATCCCTTGAACCCTTCCAGCCAAGGACTTTGGCCAACATCAGTAGCAGCAACATTACAATATATGTTGCATTTAAGTTTGTTAAGTTAGTTTTGTTTAACACCACCACTAGCGCACATTGATTTATTAATCATCAGCTACTGGTAATTTTGACATATTGTCTTGGAGAAGAAACCCTCTACATTTTTCCATTAGTAGCAAGGGATCTTTTATATGCACCATCCCATAAACAGGATAGCACATACCACAGTCTTTGATATACCAGTCGTGGTACACTGGCTGGAATGAAAAATATCTCAGTGGGGATCAATCCGGGTCCGACCATGCATAAAGTGAGCGCTTTACCACTGGGCTACATACGAACCCCATATATGTTGCAAAAACTGCAACTGAAACTATTACATCAAGATATACTATCAGTAACCAAACACTAAGGGAATGTTATTTCTTATTGGGTAGCAGAAAAAGAAATGGTAATATAATGATCAGTCAGCAGAAGAAGGCTATAACAGTTTCAGTGCAGTCCTAAAGTGTTGCCATAGTCTGTAATTTATGAACTCATTTCAAAGAAACTAAACAATAAATAATATGATAAACAGAATTTACAAAACTTCAACTTGCACCTTTTTTTAATGTGGAAAATATCAACACGATTTCTTTATCCATCCATTCTTGAGGGGAAATCATCAAAATATCATCACTTCAGGGTCATATATAAGAATATCTCTCCAATCTCAGAATCACAGCCCATGATCCCCCCCTCCAAACCAAAACAAAACAAAAACATGACCAAAACAGATATACCTAAAACTTGATTGAAGAAGGGCATGTCATAAGCAGAGTACATGTGCTCATGCTTGTAAAACTAGATTCTAGTCTCAAATATTTAATGACATCACATTCATTGCCATGAAGTCTGAGTCTGGATTTTAGAAGTTTTATAAGCATGGAGCCAGAATCCGCACTGATCTCTACAGAAAGATTTAAACCACAAAGTTCTACAACTTATGTAAATGTCTACGTATTCCTTATTCCTTGTATTAACTAGAGTGGGATCCAGCTCTGTCAGCAGAATGCTCTTTCTTAGGTCGAAGGACTGAATCCCCTCGATGAACCAATTTTCCCCACCCTCCTAACCAATGTCCTTAAACTGGTATGTCAAAGACCATGGTATGTATTGTCCTGTCTGTGAAAAAGTGCATACAAAAAATCCCTTGCTGCTTATGTGAAAATGTAGTGGATTTTGTCTGAAGACTACAAACTAAAAATTACCAAATGTTTGACCTCCAAAAGACAATGTGCTTCAGTGGTGTCCTTAAACAAAACGAACATTAACTCATTAACTAACACTGACCTGAGCAAGTCCTTTAACCAGAACTCTGTGTTTATCAGGGATCTGTTTGCCATGATTAATTAATCGATGTGCTCTTGCAGTGTCATTAAACAAAACAAACTTTACCTTCTCAACTACTGACCTGAGCCAGTCTCTGGACCAGAGCTCTGTGTTCGTCAGGGATATGTTTACCCAGTCTCGTGGTTCTCCTGACTGATGAGCTCTAGTGGTGTCATTAAACAAAACACTAACTCCTCAACTACTAACCTGAACCAGTCTCTGGACCAGAGCTCTGTGTTCGTCGGTGATATGTTTACCCAGTCTCGTGGTTGTCCTGACTGATGAGCTCTAGTGGTGTCATTAAACAAAACAAAATAAAACAAAACACTAACTCCTCAACTACTAACCTGAACCAGTCTCTGGACCAGAGCTCTGTGTTCGTCGGGGATCTGTTTGCCCAGTCTCGTGGATCTCCTGGCCGCTGCTCTCTTCCTCCAGCCTTCCTCCTTGCCATCACTGAGCTGCAGGCTGCGGTAGATGTTCAGATGGCCATCCACGTGGATGTTGAGGTCGGGCTGGGGCTGCAGCCATGGCAGATGTCTGCTCATGTTGATCGTCATGACGATGGAGAGCACCATGATGAAGATGAGGAAGAGGAAGAGATCCCGCAGAGAGCGAAGGCTCCACTTGCAGACTCGTGGCACCATCCTTCATGCCTAACACTGGAGATAAAGACAAACAGTTTTAGACTTTACAGCACCATCCTTCATGCCTAACACTGGAGATAAAGACAAACAGTTTTAGACTTACAGCACCATTCTTCATGCCTAACAATGGAGTTAAAGACAAACAGTTTTAGACTTGTGCCACCATCCTTCATACCTAACATTGGAAATAAAGACAAACAGTTTTAGACTCGCGGAACCATCCTTCATGCCTAACACTGGAGATAAAGACAAACAGTTTTAGACTCGCGGAACCATCCTTCATGCCTAACACTGGAGATAAAGACAAACAGTTTTAGACTGGTGCCACCATCCTTCATGCCTAACACTGGATGGAGATAAAGACAAACAGTTTTAGTCTCATGGCACCATTCTTCATGCATGGTACCGGCCTCGGTGGCGTAGTGGTTAGGCCATCAGTCTACAGGCTGGTATTTACTGGGTTCGGATCCCAGTCGAGGCATGGAATTTTAAATCCAGATACAGACTCCAAACCCTGAGTGAGTGATCCGCAAGGCTCATTGGGTAGGTGTAAACCACTTGCACCGACCAGTGATCCATAACTGGTTCAACAAAGGCCATGGTTTGTGCTATCCTGCCTGTGGGAAGCGCAAATAAAAGATCCCTTGCTGCCTGTCATAAAAGAGTAGCCTATGTGGCGACAGCGGGTTTCCTCTAAAAACAATCTGTGTGGTCCTTAACCATATGTCTGACGCCATATAACCGTAAATAAAATGTGTTGAGTGCGTCGTTAAATAAAACACTTCTTTCTTTCTTTCCATTCTTCATGCCTAACACTGGATGGAGATAAAGAGAAACAGTTTTAGACTCGCAGCACCATCCTTCATGCCTAACACTGAAAATAAAGAGAAACAGTTTTAGACTCACAGCAGACATGAATAGTCAGTCTAAAGGGACCCCTCCAAAGAGCTCAAGATAACAGTGGGTCTAAATAAACATATGGTGAAAATTATACTGTGGGATCATTTTTTAATCTTAAGATATCATGGTGCAACAAGACCACAGAGGTGAAGACAATGACATTTGACTCTATATGGTTATTTAGACACTTGGTTATCAGTGAGAGGAAATCCACTGCCACCTAACAGACTACTCCTGCAGATGAATAACTTCATGGCACCATGTAAAGTCTAAAACTTAAGAATTTGTCTTCCAAGGCAATTTGAAAAAGATTTGTCGTGGTCAAAAAGGCCCACTGATGGTAATTTTGAGCCTGCCTGTGGCATTTTTTTTTAAAGTGACTTTTGAAGCAAATAAACTTGACAGAAAGGTTATTTTGCTGTATGTAGACATCTTTTAAATGTGCAAATGTTAAATACTGGCAGATAATGTACACCAGGTGTATACATTTTGCCACTGTTGAGGAGCTTTACCAACCACACAAAAGTGCCATCAGATCGGATTGCTGGCAGTGCCGTCGTTAAGTTCGAATCCTGAACTTAGTATTGTACTCGCTTGTACTTGATTAACGGACCAAGAAGATTAAAGTTAAAGTTTGTATTGTTTAATGATACACTATCTAGAGCACATCTCCCTATTGAGATATTGCTACCATTGATGATGGATATCAAACATTTTATAACTCTGATAATATTATATAGTCTTAAAGGAAATCTGCTAGATTTGTCCATTAGCAGCAATTTGTATTGTATTTTATATGCACTTTCCCACAAACAGGAAAGCACATACACATACATATATACATTGGCCTTTGAGTTGTGGAGAACTGGTTGCGACAAAAAAAAAAAAAAAAAAAACCCATCAGAGAATGGTTCCAGCGAGGGGATTTGATCCTACAACCCAATGATCTCGGGAAAGCACTCTAACAACTGAGCTAGCTCCAACACCAAATTGGATTAAATGATTAATACTCAACAAACTTGATTAACATCACCAGATATCCCATTTGGCTCTGAACAACATTAATACGTATTTATCTGCTCTTTGCAACTGAAATAACTTCATCTGGAGATATCATCGCAGGATTCCATTAATGAAATCAGGACCAGAGAAAACAAAGACCTGTGAAATGATGGAAGTCAATGAGCTCAAGTCAGAAAGTCATTAATAACTGAAATAAGATCTTGGCTATCGCTGAGGCTGAAAGGAAGCAACGATCATGTAGAAATTAAAACTGATATAGCATCACTTGGAAATCAGGAAACTATATTCGTTCTAAAAAAAATATATGTAAAGATGAAAAAGCTTGAAAGGCCTTAGAAAAGTGCTTTTAAGATTCTTGTAGCTTTTTAATCTCTAATATATATTTTTTTCTGAATTTTTTTTTTTTTTTTTTTTCAAGTGTGTATTTAGTTAGGCTCAAAGTAAAAGAAAAAAAAGAGAAAGTTTGTTTTGTTTAACGACACCACTGGAGCACATTGATTAGTTAATCATCGGCTATTGGATGTCAAAGGCTGAAAGTATGCAGTTTTATAGTACTATACCTGAGCTATTTGATCTGTCTATCCAAAATATAGTGTGACGAAATCAATTCAAGAGCTGATCCAGAATTTATTACTTGGGGTTGGGGGTGGGGGCTGGGGGCTGGAAGCTATTTGTAAAAGATTCATCAAATCGATCAAGCTTAAAATAAAAATTATAGTTCCAGGACTGCTGCCAGCGATATACACTACACTCATGTGCATATTATACATTATTTTGTAAATTATCAGATTTGTTTTTTTTAAATTTCCTTCTTTTTTAAAATCCCTTTATGCTTATACAAATTTTATTGCTGGCAGTGGGCTTGGTCCCATCCCCCCACCCTATTTAATAAATAATGTTCTTGCATCTCCCTATTGAGATATTGCTACTGATTTTATGCTTGTCCCAGCCATTGCACCACAACTGCTATATCAAAGGCCATGGTATGTGCTATCCTCTCTGGGATGGTGCATATAAAAGATGCCTTGCTATTAATGGAAAAATGTAGTGGGTGTCCTCTCTAACACTATTTGTCAAAATTATCAAATGTTTGACATCCAATTTCCAGTGATTAATAAATCAATGTTCTCTACTGCATGGTGTCACTAAACAAACTTTAAAAAAACTTATTTTAAGATGTCAGGTACTGGGATACGAACCCACAACCTACCAGTCTTAAAGTCAATGGATTACCAATTATTATTATACCTGAGGCCAGTCTATCTTTGACCACCAAGTCGTAACATATTACAGACTCTTAGCAATACTTATGTACCTTGTAGTGTATTCCAATACCACTTGCCAGACTAAATCCGTATTACATAGACAGCATGCACCAGCTAATATCCCAGACCATGAGTGGTCAGCCAGATATTTACAGAGATAGTGACCAGTGTGGATAATTGACCAGGACAGATGTTACATAAGTTTTAATCTCGGTAATTCCATACCTGATAACACATGGGTGGAAACCAAATCCCTCTCTTATAAAATGTGCACAGCAGGCTTTGGTATTAGCTTAGTGGAAAGCATTCAGTTCATGTTATATTTACATGTGCATGTATAAACATAGGTCAGCTATTATTATATTCATTGATGCATTAAATCATTTACAGAATTTCATTTCCATTTTATGAAAGAAATGATCGGTTTAACAGCTTGTATTTATAAAAGTGGGAGAGAGAAGCAACACATCATATAAGAATGAGCATGGTGGTTGTGGTAAGGGGTTAAGTTGTTGAAGAAACCAAGTAATTTAAAAATATGCTGAGGTGCCGAGATTACACAAATATTCTTTTCCATTTCTTAGGTACCTATATACAGCATTCACCTATTTTATTTTCATGTTTATATCCAGTTATATCCAATTACAGTTCAAGCATACTGTCCTGGACACAATCTAACAAGGTCAGTCTGGAGGTGGTAATGAGAATAAATCATTGAAGAAACCATTTTGATATAATTTAGAAATATTCTAAGGTGTTATATTAGACAAAGATTCCTTTCCATTTCTTAGGTACCTATACAGCATTCATCTATTTTATCTTCATGTTTATATCCAGTTATATCCAATTACAGTTCAAGCATGCTGTCCTGGACACAATCTAACAAGGTCAGTCTGTCTATGCTAAATCTTACAAAGTCAAAGGTTAGTGGTCAGAGAGAATTAAAGTTTGTTTTGTTTAATGACACTTTTAGAGCACATTGAACAAACAATCAGCTATTGGGTAACAAACATTTGATAATTTTGACATATATAGTCTTTGAGAAAACTTCCTAAATTTTTTTCATTAGCAGACAGGGATCTTTAATATGCACTTTCCTACAGCCAGAACAGTACATATCATGGCCTTTGATATACCAGTTGTGCAGCACTGGTTGGAATGAGAAAACCTTAAGCAAAAAAATGCACCCACTAAGGAGATTCGGTCCTATACAACCAAAGCATCTCAGGTGATCATTCTGTGGAGCTGGATCCATACCTGGTAAGTAAGCGAGGGGGTGGTATAGTGACTGTATACCTCCTAACATAGCCGTGTTAGTTGGTATCGGGATGCAAGCACAATGAATACCTACAACACCAGGGGTGGGATCTACATGTGTAGCTCAGTCTCGGTATACATCTAATTGCCTAAGAGAAAGAAAGAAATGTTTTATTTAACGATGCACTCAACACATTTTATTTACGGTTATATGGCGTCAGACATATGGTTAAGGACCATACAGATTTTGAGAGGAAACCCGCTGTCGCCACTATATGGGCTACTCTTCCGATTAGCAGCAAGGGATCTTTTATTTGCGCTTCCCACAGGCAGGATAGCACAAACCATGGCCTTTGTTGAACCAGTTATGGATCACTGGTCGGTGCAAGTGGTTTACACCTACCCACTGAGCCTTGCGGAGCACTCACTCAGGGTTTGGAGTCGGTATCTGGATTAAAAATCCCATGCCTCGACTGGGATCTGAACCCAGTACCTACCAGCCTGTAGACCGATGGCCTACCACGATGCCACCGAGGCCGGTAAATTAATTGCCTAAGAGGGGCAGGACATAGCCCAGTGGTAAAGTGCTCGCTTGATGCACAGTCGGTTTAGGATCGATCCCCGTTCCAGCCAGTGCTCCACAACAGGTGTAACAAAGGCTGTAGTATGTATTATCCTGTCTGTGTGATGGTGCATATAAAAGATCCCTTGCTGCTTATCGGAAAGAGTAGCCCATGAAGTGGCGACAGCAGGTTTCCTCTCTATATATCTGTATGGTCCTTAACCATATGTCTGACGCTATGTAACCGTAAATAAAATGTGTTGAGTGCGTCGTGAAATAAAATATTTTCTTCTAACTGCCTGAAGTACATGGGTTGGATGATTGAATCCTCTCAGTGAACCCATTCTCTGACTGAGTTTTTTCCATCCAAACCAGTGCCCCATGACTGGTATATCAAAGGCTATGGTATATGCTGTCCTGTCTGTGGTGAAGTGCATATAAAAGATCCATTGCTGCTAATGGAATAAATGTAACAGACTTCCTCTGAAGATTACATGTCAGAATTATCAAACAGTTTCACATTCAAAAGGTAATGATTAATTAATCAATGTGCCCTAGTGGTGTGGTTAAACGTTAACTTTACAATGTATCAGCTCATGTTTCATGACATAACTACACCACAGAGGCTGGGCCTTTTAATAGTCTACATGTACTGAGCCACAGAGGCCAGTCTTGAAGGATAGTGTTTTATATCCTATAACTTACCCATGATATCCATGTCATAAACCCATGTGATAACTTTAGTGTATTAACCCGGTTAATAATTGTATACAAATTTGCAAGGTCTCTAGGTAATGTGTTGCTGTGGATGGGTCTTTTGCTTACAAGCCAACACGACCTGTGTACCTGAGCTTAACGTTTTCAAAGCTTTAGTTAAAATGTGTAACGTCAAACTAATTTGTGCTAATCATGACAACATATTACCGATGGCGGTGACTTTAGTACTGTGATTTACTACAAAATTTAATTAAAATATTATTTTAGAAGTGTTATAGGATAAACAGAATTCTCTACTCGTGTTTTTTAATATGTAAAATATCACCCTCGGCAGAGCCTCCAAATACCGATTAACATAGACTCGGTTGATATTTTCCATATTATAAACCACTCGTGACGAATCCTCTATATATGCACCACACTCTGCCTTTGATTGGCAGGTGCAACATTCTGCAATGGTAAACTCTAATTTGACACTATAAGTCAAAAATCTTTTCCACATTTTTCTGCTGCATATTTTTGAAGAACAGTAATGAATACCATTTGGTATAAATAGTTCACCCATGCATCACCCACATCGGGTCTGTGTATTTTTATATCCAGCTACAATCAATTGGAATCAACAGGTTTTCCTTCATTGACATGCACAATACGAAATAATGTGTGGACACTTTCCGTTGTAAACACTGAACATGTGTTACAGTTTACAGTTTAATGTATTGATAAAACAATTTCAAGACACATTCACTTTGTTATCTAATTTTCCAATACCAAGCTGTGTAGTCACATGCTTGTATATACAAAGTAGGGGTGGGATCTAGCTCAGTCAGTAGAATGCTTGCCTGACGTTATTGGGTCATAGGGTCAAATCCCCTTGGTGGACCCATCTCCGATTAGGTTTTTTATCATCCCAACCAGTATCCCATGACTGCTATATTAAAAGCTGTGGTATGTGTTGTCCTGTCTATGATAAGAGTGCATATAAAATATCCCTTGCTGCTAATAAAAAGAATGTAGCAGGTTTTGTCTGAAGACTAACCATATGTTTCAATTACCTTCTTTTTTTTTTTTACATCCATCGTTATGATTAATTATTAATCAATTTGCTGTAGTGGTGCCGTTAAAATACACAACCTTTTAACTTTAACTTCTGTGTAAGCAAAAAAAGGAATTTTGTACAGGGACATCAATTAACTAGAAAAGAAGGAGAGAAAAAAGGGATATTTATTTAAAACAACTAGGCATATTTTAAATTACAGCCGTTTGGTGTCTACCATGTGATTATTTCAACACTTGTTGACTAGAGTGTAAAACTCTGATGCCATCAAACAGGCAACTTCTATCGAAAAATTATCAAGTAATATTTTAATGTTATATACACTTACTAAGACAGGGAAGCACATACCACAGCTTTCGATATACCAGTCGTGTGACACTGGTTGGGATGAGAAAGAACTCGAACCCATTGTGGGTGATTGATCCTACAACTCCTCACACCTCAGCCTATAGTGCTCTGCCACCGAGCTACATCCCACCCCTCATTCAGTCAGTGGCTATCGGTGGCAGTCTAGAGAATGAGAGGAGAAAACCACCTGCTGACACATGGCTAAGTGTATTACCCTGCAGCATAATATACACAAACCACAGCACAGCTATAAATGAAGTTTTGCAAATTTTGTCTTAAAGAACTCATCAAGGCATGTGCATTACAACTAAGCACAATTTTGAAATCAACAAGTTAAAAGGCATAGACCCTTAGTTGTAACCCGTAAAAAATAGACACTAAGTTTAGTTAATTTACAAACCTGTAACTCATTTGGATAAAGTTACAACAGAGTGAGAGAAGAGTCTGTGATGTTAAAACATGAAAAATCCTTAAAAACAGCCTACAACTCGAATCAATGACCCGCTACTTCTCAGACGCACATGTATTTTTAAAAATATGAACAATGCCATTTTTGGTACTACAAACACCATGATGACCAGGAAACACTTCGGTTGTACTGAAATTAATAATGTAAAGAATAAAATAGAAGTAATGTTTGATTTCAGTGATCATTAACGGCTCTAGTAGTGTAAAATATGCTGTAGTGTTTAAAAACTAGGGTCTGTCACAACAATATTATGACCAGTATATAAGTACAATCACCATTATGAAAAGTTTGGCATAATCTTTAAAAAAGAAAAAAAAATTGTATTGGGAGATGTGATTACCCTAATCACAACAAACAGTACACGTCTATTTACCTTGAATCTAAGGTGATACCAACTGACAGCAAGCTATCAGTTCTAAACTGAAAACCCCCCACAATAATGAGGCTTTTGTTTTGAATCTGTTATAGATTTTATTTCTTATTACGTTTCATTACATATTTGTTGTATTACAATGTGTTGAGCTCCAAGAATTTTGAGAATATTTTTTCGCTATTGCATTTCACCAAGCTTACTTTATTTTTGTCCTAATTAGCCAGCTGAGGTTAAAGCACACTGTCCTTGGCATATCTCAGTCATGAGCTAAACAAAAGCTTCAACTGTACTCCATCAAAGCATGAAAAGAATAGCAATGGTTATTCAACACATCCGCAGAGTAAGAGTAACCCTCCCATCCTGCCATTTCTACCAAATAAAAAGAAAGAAAGAAATGTTTTATTTAACGATACACTCAACACATTTTAATTACGGTTATATGGCGTCAGAAATATGGTTAAGGACCACACAGATATTGAGAAGAAACCCCAGTCACCACTTCATGGGCTCCTCTTTCCAATTAGCAGCAAGGGATCTTTTATATACACCATCCAACAGACAGGATAGCACATACCACAGCCTTTGATATACCAGTCGTGGTGCACTGGCTGTGATGAGAAATAGCCCAATGGGCCCACCGACGTTCTACCAAATAGCATCAAGGGTTCTTCACAAACAAGAAAGGAAGGAAATGTTTTATTTTATGACGCACTCAACACATTTTATTTACGGTTATATAGCGTCAGACATATAATTAAGGACCACACATATATTGAGAGAGGAAACCCGCTGTCGCCACTTCATGGACTACTCTTTTCGATTAGCAGCAAGGGATTTTAATATGCACTCTCTCACAGACAGGATAGCACATACCAAGGCCTTCGTTTTTCCAGTTGTGGTGCATTGGCTGGAACGAGAAATTGCCCAATAGGCCCATCGATGGGGATCGATCCCAGACAGACCGCATATCAAGAACATATACCATGGCATTTGGTATACCATTCATATCTGCACTGACAGGGACAAGAAAAGAAAGAAACAGCTTATGTCATTTCTATTATGGAGGATCGATCCTAATACCCATCAAATCTCTCCATCACATGTGATTAATCACATGACCTTGGGCCATCACAAGCAAGCAATTCTATAACCCATCACATCTCAGGCGAGGTTTCAGATCTATCATGGAGGATTGATCCTAAGACCTTTCACATTGCAGGCAAGTGGCCATAAACATGTAAACACAAAATCTGAGATTTTTACCCCCTCCCCTATGTACACCCTTTGTACATTTGATTATAACCTCATATCCCATGTACATCTTTCTTTCACACTAAAAAGTACATCTAAAACAATTAAGTTTGGTATATGTACTCTGTCAGCAACCCCCCCCCCCCCCCCCCCCCACCCCAAACCTCTCTCCATATGTAATGCCTGAACCTCCTTCCCCTTCTCAAGGTGTACCTACTTTATGAATGGCCCCTAAGCTCTCGGATCCATTACAGGGAATTGATCTTAAGACCCACTGCATCTTAGGTGAGCTGTCTAGTACATCAAGACAAGTGGACTAATATCAATCATGTATATCCTGATCCCTACATTGTCAAAATCCCAGCCAGCGTACCTGTACCTTCAAGTTTTATACTCGAAAATATGCCCTCGTAACATAATACATAAACTCTTAAAACGCTTAACAATGCTTCGGCATGTATTTCCTTCTGCCATTAAAAAAATCACATAAAAAAACAGCAAGCGACAAAATCCTGTGACAAGTTAACACCAGTACAATACAAATGACACTAATACCAGGAACCACAAAGCTGACATTACGGCCACACGGCTGAGATCATTATTAATCAAACTAGGCTCAATACAAGTGAGGAACATCAGGAAACACTAAGCAGATGGAAGTCACTACTCTTCTTCACACTCACCCCCCCCCCCCCCAAACCACTCATCCCCCCCCCTCTATGATAATTCCCCACTCATCTCCCCATACACGACCACTCCCCGCCCCTCTACAACCATTCCCCATCACCCTGCACAGAACCTCCCCAACCCTCTATGACCATTCCCTACTCAACCCAATCTACAACCACCACCAAAATTTTTTGCTTTCAAGCAGAATATAATTACAATGTAAATAAATATATATTTATTATTTCCATTTCATTTGTACTTATTTTTGTGCTTATATCCAACTGAGGTTCAAGCATCCTGTTGTGGGCACACACCTCAGCTATCCGGGCTATGTCCCCGACAATGGTTTAATCATTAGTTGTTAGTGATTAGTGAGCGAGAAGTTGGTGTAGTGGCCTTACATCTACCCACCGAATCATTAAATTAGCTCTGGGTGGATGCCGGTACTGGGATGAGAACCCAGTACCTACCAGGCTTAACCACTACACCACCAAGGCTGGTAATTTTTTTAATGCAATTTCTGCAATCCCCACCTCATCCCCACCCTTACAAATCACTTTTAGGTCAATAAAGGGCCTGAATGGACTAATGGACCAAAGAAAGAAAGAAATGTTTTATTTAACCACGCACTCAACACATTTTGTTTACGGTTATATGGCGTTAGACATATGGTTAAGGACCACACAGATATTGAGAGAGAAACCCGCTGTTGCCACTTCATGGGCTACACTTTTTAATTAACAGCACGGGATCTATTATATGCACCATCAAATGCACAGACAGGGTAGTACATACGATAGCCTTTGATATACCAGTCGTGGTGCACTGGCTGGAACAAGAAATAGCCCAATTGGCCCACTGACAGGGATCAATCCCAGACCGACCACGCATCAAGCGAGTGCTTTACCACTGGGTTACGTCCCGCCCCGGACTAATGTACAAAGCCCCCGTTACTACAGAATGGATTATTCATCCAGTGCCAACACTCTTTACAGTCCATCAATTCAGCCCATCTCTCCACTTTCATCCCAACATATCCTACCAGTACCTTAACTTTCATTCACAACATCTCCAGTACAAAGACTTTCCATTATGATTCCCCCTGTAATCTAACTACTATATAGCTACAGCTGCATAACCAGCCTCGGCTTGAGGTTGTCACTCTGTGTAGAAAATATTTCATATTTGTAAATACACAGATAATACACCGGACATGTGACCTTGTAGACACCCTGTTTACTCAGGTCATACCCCTGGGGGCAGGATTCATGTTCAACTTCTTTTCTATCCTGTCACATTCTCAACTATCGGTCTTGCTGAATGACACAGTGAACAATGTCACAATCTCATGTGAATTTCTATATGTAAGATCGGAAAACAATGTGAATTATTTTTATAAGCTCTGGATATAGAATGGTGTATTAGTCAACAATGCATATATACAGTGCTACATTTGTCAACAATGAGTGGAACCGTGAACAATGCCACAATGTCATGTAAATTTCAATATTTAAAATTAGAAAACAATGTGAATTATTTTTATAAGCTCTGGATAGAGAATGGTATATTAGTAAACAATGCATACAGTACTACATTTGTTAACAATGAATGGAACCGTGAACAATGCCAAAATCTCATGTGAATTTCTCTATGTAAGATAAAAAACCCCAATGTGAATTATTTTTTTATTAGCAGTGGATATAGAAGGGTGTATTTGTAAACAATGCACACAGTGATGCATATGTCAACATTGCACACAGTGATGCATGTCAACATTGCACACAGTGATGCATGTCAACAATGTATACAGTGTGAAAAATATGTAAAACAATACATGCAGTGTGGTGCCTTTGTAAACAATGCATGTAGTGTTACATTTTGAAACAATGCACACAGTGTTATATTTGTAAACAATGCCACTATTATAATTACCGAGAATCCTCAAGAGTATCAGTCAAATTACCATGGTAACTGGTATTAATATTCAAAGAAAAGAAAACAAAATTACAGTGTTAATTTGTATGTATTACATCTACTCTAACATGTCAGCAGGTGTCAGTATAAGATTCAATTCTCTTTCTGTGTAGAGGTCCTGTAAACAACCCTTACCTTTCTCCCAGAATTATCCAGAACGCCAGTTCAAAAACTACAGTACAAATCCAAAGAACTGTCGAATGACATCAACCAACTCCTATATCTTTTTTTCACATTTCACATATACTGATTGACAAATCTCTTCATTCAGAGCAGTGTAATACTGCAGTGTTGTGATAGAACAGAGTGAGAGGATCCCTAGAGCTGGGAAGTAACAACCAACGCTGTGCTGCCTGCCAGTGAGCGGGCCTGCCTGCCTCAATCGCCAGTGTTTATATCTCCCACTCTCGCTGAGGCCACACTGTCCAATGAGGATTGCTGTGTACTAACGTGACAGTGGAAAGTGGAAAGTAGAACCAGCGTACAATCTTCATATACAAATGTACAAGTGCATATTTATATATATATATTTTGTAGATTTGGACCTCATCCTGAAAACAAATGGAGGAGAGTGCTTAATTGCTTCCTTAACTTAAGATTATGGAGAGCTATTAAGTTATTAATTATGATATCACTGGTGTAGGAAATGGGGGGGGGGGGGGGGGGGGGGGGGGGAGGGCAAGGGGGCTTTTCAGATATTTTGCTTTATATTTGCTTTATAATAGTGTACAAGTGTGTAAATATAGAAGTGTCCCCCATCACACACTTTTTGACACCTTCCTACGCTCGTGGATATTAAGCATTGATATGTGATCCTTTTGTAGTACTTTTTTTTAAATTCACATGCTATAAAGGGAGCTAATAATGACTCTCCTTGAATTAGTCTCAGGAGAATGATGAAGGGCCAAAGAGATAACTCTCCTTAAATGACTAGATCAGTAGATTTCCACGTAATTTGGTGTTTTTTTAACTGCATAAAGGCTGTGTTTTAGAAATTAGAAATAAATTAGTAATAAAAATTTGGATTATAAAATGAAATTATATATTTTTTAAATGCACACTTAAAGAATTTCATATTAATAAAAACATGATGACCCTTATTTTTAAAATTTAAAGTTTTTGTTTAACAACACCACTAGAGCACATTAATTTATTAATCAATAAAATTTATTTACTGGATGTCAAACATTTAGTAATTCTGGCATACAGTCTAAGAGGCAACCCACTACATTTTCCCGCAAGTAGCAATGAATCTTTTATAATAAATTATATATACTTTCCCATTAACAGGAGAGCACATACCATGGCCTTTGATATACCAGTAATGTCAATAAAATTTATTTTCAATGTTGCAGCAATAGCCACATTCTCAAATACATGACGATTCATTAATCCTATGTTTACCGGCCTCGGTGGCGTAGTGGTTAGGCCATCGGTCCTGGGTTCGGACCCCAGTCGAGGCATGGAATTTTTAATCCAGATACCGACTCCAAACCCTGAGTGAGTGCTCCGCAAGGCTCAATGGGTAGGTGTAAAACCACTTGCACTGACCAGTGATCCATAACTGGTTCAACAAAGGCCATGGTTTGTGCTATCCTGTCTGTGGGAAGCGCAAATAAAAGATCCCTTGCTGCTAATCGGAAAGAGTAGCCCATGTAGTGGCGACAGCAGGTTTCCTCTCAAAATCTGTGTGGTCCTTAACCATATGTCTGACGCCATATAACCGTAAATAAAATGTGTTGAGTGCATCGTTAAATAAAACATTTCTTTCTTTTTCTTTCTTGCTTAATGCAAAATACAAGCACTACTGCATTGTTGTAACAAACCAGTAAGTCACAAAGTCACCATTTGTAAAAAAATAAATAACGGATCATTTCAACAGTGAAGATTGCAAACTGAAATAATTAATATTCACTTGACTAAAAAACATAGCAACAGTATGTAAGTGATATTCAAGAATTGTGTATCACAAAAAAAAAATCCTGACCAAAAAAAAGTGTAATATAGAAGGGGACTTTTAATGTAAGTCTTAACCAATACCATGCTTCCTTATTTCTATAGTATTATCAATAGATACAGTCACACCTTCCCACCTGACATCATACTCTCCTATGTAAAATACAAGCACTATTACCGTATATCGCTGTGTATTAGCCGACTCCATGCATTAGCCGACCCCCTAGTTTCACCCTCCAAATCGGCTTTAAAATTATAGACCTTGTATATAAGCCGACCCCCCCTATATAAAACTAACCAAGTCAGATGTCTGTGTGGTCTACAAAATGACAAAGTACATCTGCTTTCAAACGTATTTTGTCACAGCAAACTTATCCGGAAGGAGTAGCCGATTTCTATTTATAGAAACGGTGTCCGGTTAATTTATTTCTCGTAAAATATAAGTACCAAGATAGCGAAATATACCTAAACATTCTTGATTGCAGCCACACGTTAAAAACACAGTGACTGTTTGCATTGTTGATTGTGCTAATCGGTCTTTTCATTACTAGTCGGCTATACCCTACCATACCCAACCACCCGTGTCGATTAATCCCAAGCCGACAAACAAAACAAATGAAGCTGGAACAATTAACGTGTTCACCGGTTTAGTAAGCAGTTTTGTAATGACACGTGACCTGCGAAGTTTTCCGAAATTGTTTTGATCGGTCACCATTTATTGTTGTTTAAACAGATAAATATTACTAAATAACTTTTAAACACCAACATTTATTAAAGATGAACATATATATACAATTTTAATATCTTTTATTTGTAATAGCTTGTGTTAAAATGCAATATTAAACCTTTATGAAAGCGGAAATGCAGAGCACAATTATGACAATAGATCAAGTCGAGACGTGACGTCACTATTCTAACTTTACATTTCCAATAAAATGTTGACTCCTTAGACAAGCCGACCCCAGCCTTTGACTTGATAAATTTTGTATCAAAAAGTCGGCTAATACACAGCGATATACGGTATACAAGTCATCATTTGTAAAAAAACCAAAAAAACAAAAACATAGATACTCTCAACAGTGGAG
Organism: Gigantopelta aegis; assembly: GCF_016097555.1. Classification (NCBI taxonomy): domain Eukaryota; kingdom Metazoa; phylum Mollusca; class Gastropoda; order Neomphalida; family Peltospiridae; genus Gigantopelta; species Gigantopelta aegis. The sequence goes on from NC_054701.1 coordinate 45,000,945, forward strand.
ATTGCAAGCTGAAGTAATTAATATTTACTTGACTAAAATTAGTGACAACCTTTAAGATATTCCAGAATTGTTTCACAGAAAGAAAACCCTGATTTAAAAAAGTGTAACATAGAAGGGGGTATTTAATGTAAATTAACTAACACCATTTTTCATCGCCTCTATAGCATTATCACTAGAAGCAGTCCTGCCTCCCCACCCAACATAATTCTTTTCTAATATGAAATACAAGCACTACTGCATTGCTTAAAGGCATACTGTCACAGATTTAAGGACCTTATTTCTCTAAAAATGGATAACTAAAAATTACCATAATTGTTGAAAACCAAATATAGCTATTGCATCACCTTAATTGAACCATCATGGAGTGAAATCTATGTGAAACCTCTTGGCAATTTTATTTTTTGAATTATGGACCATTGCCATAATTCAATTATTTTTACAAAATATCATTAATAAATGGAGTATGGTGGTTATGAAGATGGTTGAATAAAGTACATTTAGGGACAAATCAAATTATTTTTGTTCAGATAATACTTTGTTAGACCATTAAATAGGTCAGTGGTCTGTGACAATATGCCTTTAACAAACATGTAAGTCACCATTTATATATATATATATATAAAAACCCCAGATATATTCAACAGAGAAGATTGCAAACTAAGCCCACAGCTAAAAGCTGATGGGAAACAGGTGTGTGGCACAGATAGCCACAAGAGACAAACACCTGTCGTGGTTGGAGACACAAGGACTGGGATGTGGAGGTGGACAGCGAAAGAAGTTGAACGATAGGAGTTGCCAGATCGGGAAGAAATGAAATGGAATTCAAAGGAGAGAAAGGAAAGGGGGCACTGGGATAAAAAAAAAAGTAATTAATCTTCACGTGAATAAATTTAGAAACAGTATGTAAGTGATATTCAAGAATTGTGTATCACAGGGAAAAAAATTCCTGATTAAAAACAAAGTGTAATTTAGAAGGGGGCATTTAATGTAACTAAGTCTTAACCAACACCATGCTTCCTTATTTTTACCCCTGCACGTGCTGTAACCTCACCGTGGTGCAGGGGTGTAACATTCTCTTTGAGAATGGCCAATACAGCACAAATTGAAGTTTAGAGTCAAATTCGGTGTCCGTAAAATTCTGTGATATTTGTATTGGTATTTTTGCACAGTTCTTTACACTGTTTTTGTTTAAACCTTGAATTTTTATATTGATGTTGATCATCACTTTATTTATTTGCATTACCATAGTTTGACACCCAATAGCCGATGTATTTTTCGTGCTGGGGTGTCGTTAAACATTCATTCATTCATTCATTCATTCATTCATTCATTCATTCATTCATTCCTTATTTTTACAGCATTATCAATAGAAGCAATACCACCTTCCCACCTGACATCATTCTTTTTTAATGTAAAACATAACTTATGTCATAAACACTACTGCTCTGATATAAGAAACAAAAAAGTCACTATCTGTAAACAAAAATAACATAGATACACTCAACATTGGAGATTGCAAGCTGAAGTAATTAATATTCAATCTACTTAGATTGGCGACATCATCTAATAGAAATTCAAGGATTGTGTATAACAGAAATAAACCGTTATATTTGCAATGTATTTTCATGTTTAGAATATTGGTGTCTGTACATGCAATGTGTTTTTGATTGTTCTAATATACTGACGTCCAAAAGAAACTATACCAATACTCTGAGACTACTGAAGGAAAACTAAAATATGTTGCATGTTTAAAACATTTCCTGTAGTATCTTGTTGGGTCAAACATACTACAATGCTCAAACCAAAAACTAAGTCCCAAGTTACACTTAAACGACGTTGACCAAATAGTTAGGTCAAACACTTTCTAAAGCACTGACTGGGTTCGAGCAAATGGGATTCAACTGTATATTCATGAGAGTTGTGTTTTGGATTGTTAGGAAAGAAAATTTCATTCCATAAAAGCAGACACATTTTCAACGACCATTTTATTTCCATTATCCACATTATAAAGAAAATTAAACAAACTTCTGTTGGTATAGTTTCTCTTTGGATGTTAGTATATTTGTAGTAATCAAAACTAGATTTAATCTCCTAATATTTAGTTTATATTAAAGAAAAGATATATTAGAAAATAAAAATAAATTTATGTTAAGTGCTACAAATATTAGTATGCTCAGAAACATACTTGATACTGAGACACTGATGTTCTAAACAAGAAACTTTATTTAAAATAGAATTTAAGTTGTTAAAAAAGCTCTTATTAGTCGGATACACCTGACAATGGTACACAGCCAGTTTGAATTAAAAAATATATACAGTGAAACCTGTTTAAACCAGACCCTGAACAAACCGGAATCCAGTCAAAAGCAGCCAAGTTTCTATAGTCTAAAACGTGACTCTTTAAACACCGGATCCCATCTAATTCGGATAAGTATTAGGTCCCCAGAGTGACCCGGATTAGATAGTTTTCACTCTGTATAATTGTGACTACAGCTTTTGTATTTAAGATACAAGTTTAGACTTGATTAATAAAGTAGTGTTAGCAATTTGGCAAATTGTGGATATTAAAACCAAATTCATAAAATAAAACCACGATGAACATGCAAAAAGAATCTTAAATTAAATTACTTTTTTGGCACATTTCTAGTAAAATAATTAAATTTACCACAATTAGCTTCAATTCAAAATTGGCAATTTGACAATCTGGCAAACATCAGCCCTAGTTGTGTACATGTATGTATATCTAAAAAAAAAAAAAAGAAGAAGAAAAAAGTATTGTTTTTCAACAAAAAACAACAATCTTGAGTTTTTACCATGAGCATCTGTTGTGAAGATTCCAGGAAGCTCTCCAAGACTAACCATATGGCATTTATAATGGACCAAATTATCCCCATCTCAGCAGATTCATTGTGAACACAAAACTGTCAGATTTTCTTGCATCAAAGTAAACATATCAAGCGGGAGTAAACAAAAGGGGGTCTGCTACCAATAACACTGAGGACAGACAAGACACACAGGGAGGCTTACATCCCAGACAGAGCTGGTACTATCCAGTAGCTGCAGGGGGTGGGGTCCAGACCAGGCACATAAAATAGCAGCATCCCAGGTGGTGGGCAGTACGATTATTAAACATATGATATATTGTAAACTCGAAGTTCGTTGTTTATGCTTTCTTACGTAGGTTAAACTATAAAAAAAAACTTAATTTATTTTATCTCTGGTATCCAAAATAGCAAATACATTAATTATATTGTTCTTATTATTTATAGATTTTAATTGTTTACAACATAAGCATTTAAATTCAGCTACAAATTAGCTTTCAGCTGTATACATTTGTTCATATAGTAATGGTTACTGGAACATTATTATACATTTTAAAACCCCGAGAAACCCTGTGAAAATTAATTCGTTATTTATATATAGTTTAGTTTAGTGTTAATGTGGGTTTTTTGAGGGGGTGGGGGTTTGGGGGTGGGGGTTTGGGGGAGGGGTGTTTTTTGTTTGTGTTTTTTGGGGGGTGGGGTGAGGGGGTGTGTTATTGTAAAAATAAATTAAAAAAATTAGTCACTAGTTTCTGACAACAAATTTGTTTATTGGTTCACAAACACAATCACACCAAACAAACCAAAAATATATTCCTAAAGACAAAGCATGGGAATGAGAAACTCATTTAACGTGACCATATCCAATCGAGGTTCAGGCATACCCATCTTGATCTGGTCTCTGACATCGCCAGGGAGTAGTTCCGGGGTGGGTGGGTGGTTTACAAAGTATGCAACCAATTTGCAGCAAATAATCTTTTATATGCACTCTTCCATAGATAGGGTGGCATTAACCAAAACAGGGGCCTAATTCACTAACTCTCGCAACTTTGCGACCACGCAGTGCAATGCAAAGAGGATGCTTTGATGTCCAGCAGAGCTTAAGAGAGCTTTGTGAATTAGGCCCCAGGTCACTGGTGGAAAGGTGAAAACCATCCAAATGGTCATTTTATTTAACGACGCACTCAACACATTTTATTTAGTTATATGGTGTCAGACATATGGTTAACGACCACACAAATATTGGAGGAGGAAACCCGCTGTTGCCACTTCATAGGCTACTCTTTTCAATTGGCAGCAAGGGATCTTTTATATGCACCATCCCACAGACAGGATAGCACATACCACGGCCTTTGATATACCAGTCGTGGTGCACTGGCTCATTCAAAAGATGTCCGTCAAAGTAATGACTCAATCAGCACATACTCCAGGGTGGCTCCAGTGATGGGATAGGAACCCAGCACCTACCAACCTTTATATCCAACTACTAAACTACGGTGGCGTCGTGGTTAGGCCATCGGTCTACAGGCTGGTAGGTACTGGGTTCGGATCCCAGTCGAGGCATGGGATTTTTAATCCAGATATCGACTCCAAACCCTGAGTGAGTGCTCCGCAAGGCTCAATGGGTAGGTGTAAACCACTTGCACCGACCAATGATCCATAACTGGTTCAACAAAGGCCATGGTTTGTGCTATCCTGCCTGTGGGAAGCGCAAATAAAAGATCCCTTGCTGCTAATCGGAAAGAGTAGCCCATGTAGTGGCGACAGCGGGTTTCCTCTCAAAATCTGTGTGGTCCTTAACCATATGTCTGACGCCATATAACCATAAATAAAATGTGTTGAGTGTGTTGTTAAATAAAACATTTTTCTTTCTTCCTTGAATGTAATCTCTGGCTCAAACTCAAGACACCGTGCCCAGGGCAAACATGCCTGAACCTTAATTGGATATGGTCATGTTAATGCTGCACTGCATGGCTGACTGATGGAATACAGCTCCTCACCACTTACACATTGCAATGAAGCACTCTGTCTGGCCGTGGTGGTTTAATTTAACACACATTTACTCATCTGTGCTGGCTCCAAGTGAGTACTAAAAGTAATTCTGCAGCATCAGTGTCCAGACATTTAAAGTGGGTTGTCTGATCAACCAATTCCATCATGACCAGGGCATGTTTCTGTCGTAGAACTAATTTTATTGTGTGATTTACTTTTAATCTATGGTATGTGGCATCATGCATCATCAACATACCGAAACACTGATTTCAAACTGAATTTAAGATACCGGTAGGCAAAAACACAACACACTTTCTGAGAGTACTGTTAAAGCTATACATGCCCTTTACCAAGCTCAACAAACTTTCATATCTCCTAAGTTCAAAGGCCATAACTCTGTGAAAAATGGATAAGTCACCATGAAAGATAAACTTGATTCTTAACAGTACATGATTAAAGCTATATACATCATCTTGAGGCATTGTTAAAACCAGTCTGGAAAACAAATTTTGTATTTTCTAAGTTCAAGGATCGTAATTGTCAAAAATGGGTAAATTGTCATGAAAGTCACAGATGATCTGTAATAGTACATAACATTATACATAAAATTTTAGCTTAATATTTTGAGGCATTGTGAAAAAAAAATGTCCACAAAACAATATGTGGAACAGATGAATGGACAGACAGACAGAAGGACAGACAAAACCAATAGTCCCCTCCGGCTGAATTGGTAGGGGACTAATAATCTGGCTTTAAAATACTGTCCGGCATATGTTGATTTTACATTTGTTTGTTTTGTTTTTTGTTTAACAACACCACTAGAGCACATTAATTTATTAATCATCGGCTATTGGATGTCAAACATTTGGTAACTGAGGCGTATAGTCAGTGAGGAAACCCACTACATTTTTCCATTAGCAGCAAAAGTTAGTTTGTTTTGTTTAGTGACACCACTAGAGCACGCTGATTTATTAATCATAGGCTACTGAATGTCACACATTTGTTCATTTCGACATATTGTTTTAGAGAGGAAACCTGCTGCATTTTTCCATTAGTATTAAGAGATCTTTAATATGCACCATCCTACAGATAGGATAGTACATACTACAGCCTTTGATAAACCAGTCATGGTGCACTGGCTGGAATGTGAAATAGCCCAATGGGCTCACCGACGGGGACTGATCCTAGACCGACATCATATGGTAATCACATTAACAAAGAAGCAAGAATTGCCCACAGTTCCCAGACCACCACCATAACCACCCAGCTACAGAGACATTCTTAAAAGATGCAAGAAGAAATGTTAAAATTAACACAAACACATAACCAAAATTATTATTTCTTAATATTAAAACAATATTCAAACTATACAATGCTTAATATTTAACCTTTTATAATTATATTTTCAAAACAACTAGTTTTTATTATTATCTACAAATATCAGTCATGTCAAGGAATAACTTGTCTCTTATCACTACTGGATTAATTGGTCATTCTGGTGGATTTGTGCCATATGGCTTGAAAAAAATTAAAAAAAATTTAATGTCAAATTAAAAATAATTTCCCATCATGTAGCTTGTTTATAACTAACGAAGTTTTTTAAAACATAAATTACTGTTTGCTAAAAACTCATTAGAACTGTTACCCACTGGCCACCTCTTGGCAATCTTTACAGGCAATCATAAATAATTCCTCAAAGGTTTGATGTATGTGATTTTTTCTCTCCATCTCCTAGGGTGGCTGGTAACTTATTACTGCACTGTGCATGGTTCGTGGATGTCTCACATACAGCACTGCCCAGTCTACGTTTAATAGATCAGTGCCAATGGCCAGCCAGAACAGCAGGGACTCGGGACAGTTTGCAGGTTTTCATCTGGTTTTTTTTTTTTTTATCTGCATTGATGCTCTTTTTAACAATATTTTCTCAACACAAAACATCTGCAGCAGAAATGAAGACCATACAACGCCCACAGGGAGAAGTGCAGAGAAGCAGATTCGAATTAAAAGGCACCACACTATCATTTGTTGTGTTGTTACTTGTAGCAGCTTAATATAGTCAGTTTGGGAAAGAGTTCATCAAAAAAAAAAAATTAATAATAATAATAATAATAATAATAATAAATATATATATTTCAGGTTCCCCTACTTTTTTTTTGAAGAGTATATTATACTCTTCAAAAAAAAGTAGGGGAACCTGAAATATTAAAACATACGTTTTGATCACAGACATCCTAGTAAAGAACGTTCAGGTCTGTTTACCAACACACCGAAACACATTCCATAGTTTGCACATGCATCATGCAGCTGCCCCGTACACGTGTGTGGGGTGTCATTCTTGATTTTTACCATTTCCTGGAAGGTCGATTAATTACCGTGGAACATTATTTCTGTCAATCTTTTTCATTCTGTTGATCATACGGTTGTTATTTTTTTGTTTTTAGTCATTTTTATTGTTTGAATTTGTGATTTACTGATTAAAAAACCCATCAACTTTCAAATTTCACTTCTGACCCCAGTCGTCCTTCAAGATCTTTGGTGGTCATAAAACCTTGTGTAATACTGAACTACCTGTTGTAATGTTTGCCCAATTAATTCACTATTATCATATAACCATTCCCCACAGCTAAGATACCTTACAATTTTGGCAATTGTAAATTCTTATTAGAGTTCCCCTACTTTTTTTGAAGAGTATATAATTCTGAAATGCTTTTTCAAATCTTTCTTTGATGATTACAAGTAGATTGACCTCTGTAGTATTTAAATTCCCATCAGTTTGAAGTTACTTGTTATATTTAGTACTAACTGATAACAACTGTGCAAGTGGTATAGTGCTACCTACATAATAGCAACATGAGGTGATGCTCTGGCATGAGGTTGGCTAACAGAAAATGTTGTTGGTCGATCGATGTTGTATTTTTCACAGGACACACTCCGACATAGATATTGTATATAAGTGCATGGAGTAATTAATGGTGGCGTGATGCAACCTAAAAGATGGTCAAGTGAATTTAGAAAACAGAGTATTCATTGTTTCAGAACCAAAACAAAAATTAATTTAACATTCAAACAGGTTTTTTTTTTTTTAAGTTCAGGCACATTTGTCTTGGGGAGTACAAAGATACTTATTCAAAACTAAGACAACTTGTTTTTTTATTGTGAACGGAAGACGAGGTAGCCATTATGACAGCTGATGAAAGGTGTTGGATGCTAGTATCTTTTGACAGGCCTGATTATGAGCAAGATTTCTGCTGTCATTCACCAAGAAGAGAAAGGAAATGAGTGTTTGTTTTATACACCTCAGTCCAAATCCTGTCAAAGATGACTCACACTTTCATTCATCTTTCTCATCTATCACCCTCTGCCTATCATTCTCATTATCTTAATATTAAAAAAAATCCAATTTCTCCTATGATATCAATCTGTTTCGACCCTGTCTGTCAGTTTTCTCCGACTCCGTCTTCTGAGCTGTCCACACCATCACCTACCTGTCTCAACTTCCTCCACGGGTGCAGTCTATGTGTACTTCCCTGCACCCACCTGGCATCCTCGTTCTCTGCCGCTAATAAAGCTGGTCTAACCCATGGCACTAACTAACAGCTACCAGTTGTAGAGGAGTATTTTATGTGGTTACATGTGCCTCTTAACAATGCCAGAAGTAACTACTGCACACTCTCCGAAGTAGTCAGACTAAGCCCACAATTGAAGCTGATGGGAAATAGCAGGTGTGTGGCATGACTAGTCACAAGAGACAAGCACCTGTCACGGATGGAAAGACAAGGACTGGGATGTGGAGGTTGACAGCGAAAGAAGTTAAAAGATAGGAGCTGCCAAATCGGGAAGAAGTGAGATGGATGTCAAAGGAGAGAAAGGAAAGCAAGCAGTGGAATAAAAAAACCCCACAAAAAACCCAACCCCCCCCCCCCCATACACACACACACACACACCACACACCACCTCAAAAACAAAACCCAACTAAGCTATCTGTTGTCTAACATAGTTATTTGGTTTAGATAATGAAGGAAGCTGCTGCTGACATTACAAGCTATTTTACTTATTAATATCAAAATATATTTTATGTGCTTTCCCACCACGCTCATAGGTAGGAGGTTTGAGGGGTTCAAATGAACTGCCTAAAATTGTCAGAATCATGATTTTCATTTGCACATTTGTTCCATTTTAAGGCACACAACTTGGTGAGAGCTCTACCATTAGGTTACATTACACCTCACCATCATTCACCAGGTCATCAATTAATAAAAGTTAAAGTTTGCTTTTGTTAACTCTTTGGGGCCGAATCCCGACTCACGTCGTGATGTTAATTTGCGCGAAATATCGAGTCCCGCCTGTACGCGTGGTTTACAAGCAGTAGCTATTATCGAATGCCGACTGGAGGCGTGGCCGACTGTACATGTAAAACGAGACGTCATTGGCTAATATAATTAGAAGTTTTCATTATCAGCTTGTAGAAGATTAATCCAGTGACCAATAAAAAGTAGTCTTACAGCTGGGTTTGTTCATGCACCTCGTGGCTTTGTTCGGCTTTGTTCGCTTTGATTTTTTTTTTAACAAAATGGACGACGATGTATTTCTCAATTCTGATGATGATAGTATTTCGGAATTTGAAGGTTTCACGAACGATGACGTACTCGATTTAAATAACAGTAATTTGGATGTAGACTTAAGTAGCGATAGTGACGACATACCATTGTCACATTTTCGAAATAGACAGAATATTGGTAGGACTCTTACACTGGCCTGTTGTGCTGGGTAAAAAACGGACATGTAAACAATGCAGTACACAAGGCATTCGACGTGAGCCAGCCACAGGCTGTGAACAGTGCAATGTGAACCTGTGTGTTGGATGTTTCAAGCAATACCACAAAGCCAGATTTCCAGCATTGTTTCGGTGAAAACCCCCAAAATCAATCAGAACTTCCTGACAATTACCAGTAACGTTTATTAAAACTTTTGTTTATTTCTGTTATTTATAGACAATTAAACTACTTTTTCACAATTACATCATATAAAATAATATATGTTCTTCATTAATGCACATAATTAAATAGATGACAAAATTTGATGCAGATTTGTTTATTGATTAAGTTAAAGAGTTATTTTTGCTGCAGTGCATGAAATCTGTGTTTATGCTTTAGGGCACCAGCAGGTAAAACTGCCTAGGGCTGGAATTCAAAATGGCCGCCAGGCCTCAAAGAGTTAAACTACACCACTAGAGGACATTAATTTATTAATCATCGGCTACTAGATGTCAAACATTTGGTCATTTTTGACACAAGTTTTTAGAGGAAATGTGCTACATTTTTTCCTACTGGCAGAAACAGACCTTTTTATATGCACTTTCCCACAGACAGAATAGCTCATACCAAGGCCTTTCAAATCTACGATAAAAGCACCTCAGGTTAGCACTCTATCGAGTAAGCTAGATTCCACCCCTCCATCAATTAATAATTACATGTAAAATATAATTGCTTAACTTAGTTTATAAATTCTATTATAAAAGCTCTGAGCCTTTGTTTATTACATTTGGTTTGGATATGAAAAACTAAAGATGCTACACATTTTCAAAACAAAATTAGCAAAACTGTTAACAATATTTTAGTCCAACTTGAACACTGGCAGCTAGTAACATTTTAATACACTTTTTTCTATATGACATTATACAGTTGAAGTGAGTGCTCCGCAAGGCTCAATGGGTAGGTGTAAACCACTTGCACCGACCAGTGATCCATAACTGGTTCAACAAAGGCCATGGTTTGTGCTATCCTGCCTGTAGGAGGTGCAAATAAAAGATCCCTTGCTGCTAATCGGAAAGAGTAGCCCATGTAGTGGCGACAGCGGGTTTCCTCTCAAAATCTGTGTGGTTCTTAACCATATGTCTGATGCCATATAACCGTAAATAAAATGTGTTGAGTGCATCGTTTTTTTTATACAGTTGATTTTTTTTTTTTAAATGTGCATTTCTAATCTTTCACTAAGCATGTTAGGCACAGTAAAGCATTTTAAAACAAATACCAGTGTTTTCATTCCAATTAAATGACCAGTACTGAATATAATTTAAGTAATAAATGAATGAATGAATGAATGAATGAATGTTTAACAACACCCCAGCACAAAAAATACATCGGCTATTGGGTATCAAACTATGGTAATTCAAAACATGAAGTGATGATCAACATCAATATAAAAATTCAAGAGTCAAATAAAAACACAGCGTAAAGTAATAAATGTATAACAAAAATATTTTAAAAATTGTTTTGTTTAACGACACCTCAACATATTTCGAACTAATGTTTTTGTCTAAAACATGATACGTGACCTACATGTATAGTCCTTTTTACAGAGAACGCTTTTTCAAATTATGGATTTTACTACAAGTTATTTATTTCTGAGCCAATTGTTTTCTAAATTGCACATAAAAATAGTTTGGTTTTTGGGGTTATTTCCAAAACACTTTTACTTTTCTTCTTACATCAGACCAAATTGAAATTATTTACAAAAAAAACATTTTTGTTAGAGGATGGGAAGGACAACAGAGTTGAGACAGAAACCTAAAGCTGCCACATAGGCTAATCCTACCAAAAGGCAGCAAGGGATCTTTTATTTGCATTTACCCACAGACAGAACAGGACATAAAATGACATTTGATATATGTCATGGAACAATGCTTGGAATGGGAGAAACCTAATGGGTCTACTGATGAAAATCAATCCTATGACCCATCACACCTCAGATGAGTGCTTTATTCTATACTGACGTCCAAAAGAAACTAAACCAAGAAAAATTAATTTAATTGCCTTTATAATTTGGATAATGGAAATGCAATGGTGGTTAAATGTTTCTGCTTTTAGGAAATGCAATTGTGTGCACAACATGCCAAAACACCAATCTCATGAATATATTTCTTTTGAACATGCAACATGATTTGGTTTTCATTCAGTGCTCTCCGTCTTAGTATAGTTTGCAGTTTGCGATGCATGTTTTTTTAATAGCCAAACTGATATTTGTATTGTTGTGCATGCGTGGAGGTTGGCTTTTTAAAAAATCTCGATTTACAACTTTCATGCATGCATGTGCCAGTATTTCGAATAGAAAATACTGTCGAATACGAGAAGGCTGTTCAGTGTTTTGACAAGAACAGTGACACAGGCCTACTAGTTTCTACGTCATCAGGGTAACTTAATTTGCAAGCAGCTATGATCTTGTAACCTATATTGAAACTAACACCATTTGAATAACCTCGGCAAATAACATTCCAGTAAAATACGTATTGATAATATTTATATCCCGTTTAAGAATTGTTAATTTTCGTAAGCGAAAAATCAACACCCTAATTTAGGCTTACTTTGTTCATCGATTGAAAGCATACTATTTTTAGGTTGACCCATGTTGATCAGGTTGCACGTAAACGCACGAGTCACGATGAGTGTACATGGCGAAAGGTTTAAAGCATTCAACTGTTGAAGGGTGGAAAAAAGATCTAGATACTGGGTCAGAATGGCTGCAATACGAATGCTCTACGAATGCTCTACGAATGCTCTACGAATGCTCCCAGGATAAAAAACATGTAGTCAAAATCACATGTTCTATATGCACAGAGTACGTCGGAAAGATCAAACAAATGAGGAATTTTTTATGGGCTTCCATCGAAGGTATTACTGGAATAGCATTGAAAAAGGACAATGTCGTAAGTCAGTATATTCAATAAAAACCAGCAATTTTATTAAAAAGATTGTGTTAATTTTTACTCATTTTTCAAATTCCTCATTCAATTTCAATCCATAGGAAAAAGTGCTAATCAAATTCCAGTAGTTGCTATTCAATTCTCCATCCAGTAGGAAAAACTGCTAATCAAAATTTTCAAAACAAATTGCACTCTGATATGTCAAATGTCATCAGCACTGACAATTTTGCATACCAACAGACGTAAGAACATTTCCAAACATTCTTTCATCAATAAAAATAAAATCAGTTTTGTTAGTATGGTTTTATGTTTATCCAGTAATCATAATTTGTTGTTGAGAAAACCAAAAAGCTAAGAAAGAATTACCACTTTTTTTCCCAATTTCAAAACAGGACTAGAATGCCTGCCTATCTTTAATTTGTGCTATTCAGCAAAGACAGATCATCCCAGAAATTAAGCTAACAAGATTCAGAATGGTAGTTGTCTTGTATCTTTGAGAAGATAACTCATGTAAACAAATCAATTCCAGATGATAGTGGTGGACAGTTTTACAACCCAGAAACTGACCACTGGGCAGTACATAGTGACCGTTGGGCTGTACATAAACATGTTCGCTGCAGACAAGTTGTCGAGACCTATTTGGTGGAGAGACAGAATCATTATTTACCGACATCAGCTAAAAGGTAAAAGCTATAAGAAAGATTTATTACAAATTTAAAGTCTTTGATTGAACACATTGAAAGAAAATTTGGATACACAGGCCACAGAATGTGTTCCTGGCTTTTAATTCATTATCTGGAGGGGGATGCAGCAAAGTTGTAAAGCATTCACCTGATGCTCCGTCAGTCTAGGATCGGTGGGCCCATTTGCTTATTTCTCATTCCAGCCAGTGCTCCGCAACTGGTGTAACAAAGGCCATGATATGTACTATCCTGTCTGTGGGAATGAATGAATGAATGAATGTTTAATGACACCCCAGCACAAAAAATGCATCGGCTATTGGGTGTCAAACTATGGTAATGCAAACAAATAAAGTGATGATCAACATCAATATAAGAATTCAAAGATTTAAATAAAAACAGTGTAAAGAACTGTCCAAAAATACAAATATCACAGATAGTATTGACTTTTACTCAAAATTTCAATTTTGTGCTGTATTGGCCATTCTCAAAGAGAATGTTACATCCCTGCACCACGGTGAGGTTACAGCACGTGCAGGGGCCTGTCTGTGGGATGCTACATATATACAAGATCCGTTGCTGCTAATTGGAAAGAGTATCCCATTTTGTGGTGGCAGCAGATTTCCTAATTATCTGTGTGGTACTTGACCATATGTCCAATGCCATATAACGATAATTGTGTTCTGTGTGTCATTAATTAGTTTATACTGACATAATAATGCTTATAAAATTGAAATATTTCTGAAACATTTTAATTAAAAAAACAAAAAACTTTTTAATGCTGAAGAAACACACGTATATATATGCATTTAAGTTTACATGCCATTTTGTCTCAGCCAGAGTTATAAAATGGATATATTTTCATGTAATATATTGCTTTGGCTATTTAAGTAATATTTAGTTTTGGTTATTTAGTAGGTGAGCTGTTGGTGGTACTATACCTTTCACTGGCTTATGAAATGTGCCCCCCATTTTTCAGATATTTTGCTTTATATTTGCTTTATAATAGTGTAAAAGTATGTAAATATAAAAGTGTGCCGCCCCCCCCCCCCCCCCCCCACACACACACTTTATGGCACCTTCCTATGCTACTGCTTTTAGTTCCCTAAAAAATCCAATTTGACCTGAATTTCTAAAGCCTGTTTTTGTTTATGTAAATACATTTCAATAATAAACTTAAAGACTTGTGTTTAAGAAGAAACAGGCCTCATAAATTCAACTGATAATCTTTAAGCTGAATCAAACAAATGAATAAATCCTTCTGAAGAAGTTCTTAATGTCTGTACTAAATAAAACCAAGTAGATAATTTCTTAATTTGTCTGCACTGTTGACTTATGCCAGAGGAAACTTACTAAACTACATCAAGATTTATCTTCCTTGCCAAGTAGAGAGCTTCTACATATCTGACAAGTCTTACTTCACAAGGTATAAATCTGTACTCTTGTAGCTAGGCTATTCATTAACCTGATTCAACAAGATCTTTAGTGGTCGCCTGTATCTTGATATAGGTAGTCAATTCACCTTAATTATCTAAGGCTGTAACAGTATATACACACGCACACAGATAGAGAAAAGAAATGGAAGAAATAGTTGTTAAACACCTCAGCACATTTTGTACTATGGTTATTTTGTGAAGTTAAAAGTTTGTTTCGTTTAACGACACAATTAGAGCACACTGATATATTAATTGGTAATTCAGACATATAGTCTTATGGGAAACCCACAACATTTTTCCATTAGTAGCAAGGGATTTTTTAATGGATATTTCCAGACGTAACAGCACATACCACTGCCTTTGATTACCAGCCAGGGTGAGACGTAGCCCAGTGGTAAAGTGCTCGCCTGATGCATAGTTAGTCTAGGATCGATCCCCATCAGTGGATCCATTGACCTATTTCTCATTCCAGCCAGTGTACCATGACTGCATATAACAGCTCTCTTGCTATTACTAATGGAAAATAGTGGGTTTCCTCTCTAAGACTATATGTCAAAATTACCAAATGTTTGACATCCAATAGCTGATGTTTAATAAATCTAGTGGTGTCATTAAACAAAATAAACTTTTTTCCTTTTTTTTTTTTTGATATACCAGCCACAATCTAATTAAAATTAGCTCCACTATTACATGTGGATCTAAAGACAGCCATTTGGAGCTCATGTCCACCAATCAAAAACTTACTTGCAGAATCCTGCCAGTGATTTAAAACTAACAACACTGCGTAGTCCCCAATGTCCAGGTAACATTTCGTCTGTAAATAATAATTTAAATATTGACCATGTCATGTCATAGGGTTTTACGTGCACATTCAGAACAAGCTGTTGTAGCGCACGCCTATCGTGGGCACAAGAGCCGGCCTTGGCCGGCTCCTCCGTCCATGACCGGCTCCTCCGTCCATGACAGGAAAGGTGGGGGGAGGGGAGAGGAGGGACCGCCTGCACTGGCAGGTGCAAGGGAGCACCAGCAGCCCGATCAAATCGGTAGCAGGCGGAATATTGACCAATCACACTTCGCCTTTTATAACGTTATTTGGGAGCATACAAATTCTAAAAATATCGGGCGAGTCTATTTTAGTGGCCGCAGTACAGCGAACCATACCAATACGTACACATTGTTATCAGTTTTCAATTTTACATTAAAAATTATTTATTTATTTATAAAATTAAAAAAACCTAAATCAGTCTTTAGTTTTACATTACAAATTATTTATTTTATAAAATAAAACATGTTTTAAGGCATTCGTAATTCACACAAAACATGTCGTATACCCTCAGGATAATTCAGAATGTTTTCAAATTATTTTTAAATCACTGGCAGGATTCTGTAAGTAAGGTTTTGATTCGTGGACATGAGCTTTGTCTTTAGATCCACATGTAATAGTGGAGCTAATTTTAATTAGATTGTACCAGCCATGGTCTACTCTAGATGAGATAGAATAAACCCAATCAGAGAATGGATCCAGTGAGGGGGTTTGATCCTATGACCCAAGCACCTCAGGCGAGCATTCTACCAACTGAGCTAGATGGTGTCTAACATATGGTTATTTCAATACATCCAGAGAATGAAAAGAATGAAAGAAAGAAACGTTTTATTTAACGACGCACTCAACACATTTTATTTATGGTTATACGGCGTCTGACATATGGGTAAGGACCACAAAGATTTAGAGAGGAAACCCGCTGTCACCACTATATGGACTACTCTTTCCGATTAGCAGCAAGGGATCCTTTATTCGCACTTCCCACAGGCAGGATAGCACAAACCATGACCTTTGTTGAGCCAGTTATGGATCACTGGTCAGTGCAAGTGGTTTACACCTACCCACTGAGCCTTGCGGAACACTCGCTCAGGGTATGGAGTCGGTATCTGGATTAAAAATCCCATTTTGTCTCAGCCAGAGTTATAAAATGGATATATTTTCATGTAATATATTGCTTTGGCTATTTAAGTAATATTTAGTTTTGGTTATTTAGTAGGTGAGCTGTTGGTGGTACTATACCTTTCACTGGCTTATGAAATGTGCCCCCCATTTTTCAGATATTTTGCTTTATATTTGCTTTATAATAGTGTAAAAGTGTGTAAATATAAAAGTGTGCCGCCCCCCCCCCCCCCCCCACACACACACACTTTATGGCACCTTCCTATGCTACTGCTTTTAGTTCCCTAAAAAATCCAATTTGACCTGAATTTCTAAAGCCTGTTTTTGTTTATGTAAATACATTTCAATAATAAACTTAAAGACTTGTGTTTAAGAAGAAACAGGCCTCATAAATTCAACTGATAATCTTTAAGCTGAATCAAACAAATGAATAAATCCTTCTGAAGAAGTTCTTAATGTCTGTACTAAATATGGAGTCGGTATCTGGATTAAAAATCCCATTTTGTCTCAGCCAGAGTTATAAAATGGATATATTTTCATGTAATAAAAATCCCATGCCTCGACTGGGATCCGAACCCAGTACCTACCAGCCTGTAGACCGATGGCCTAACCACTACGCCACCGAGGCCGGTACCAGTGACTGAATCTGGGACAAGAGTGGGAGGAGGGGTAAACCTATATTCCTGCTGCACTTTACAATTAACTGTACGGTACAGGAATATGAACCTGTAGACCGATGGCCTAACCACGACGCCACCGAGGCCGGTCCCAGAGAATGAATACAATAATGAAACTCACTGCTGCCATATGGACTAATTTTACCGAATTCCACTGAACGGGACTGATACATTGACTTCTTACTAGCTCAGGACGGGACATAGCCCAGTGGTAAGGCACTCGCTCAATGCGAGGTAGGTCTGGGATCGATCCCTGTCCGTGGGCCCATTGGTCTATTTCTCGTTCCAGCCAGTGCACAACAACAGGCATATCAAAGGCTGTGGTATGTACTACCCTGTCTGTAGGATGGTGCATATAAAAGATCCCTTGCTGCTAATCGAAAAGAGTAGCCCATGAAGTGGCGATAGCGGGTTTCATCTCTCAATATTGGTGTGGTCCTTAACCATATGTCTGACGCCATATAACCGAAAATAAAATGTGTTGAGTGAGTCGTTAAATTAAATATTTCCTTCCTTAATTCTTACTAGCTCCTCTATGGGATTACTGAAAATATACATATGTATTGAAAAAAAAGTTAGTTTGTTTTGTTTAACGACACCACTGGAGCACATCGATTAATTAATCATCGGCTATTGGTTGTCAAACATTTGGTAATTCTGACTCGTAGTCAACAGAGGAAACCCGATACATTTTTTCTAATGCAGAAAGGGATCTTTTATATGCACTTTCTCACAGACAGGAAAACACATACCACAGCCTTTGTCTAGTTGTGGTGCACTGGTTGGAATGAGAAAAACTCCAATCAGCTGAATGGATCCACACAAGCACCTCAAGCAAGCAATTAGCCAACTGAGCTATGTCCTGCCCCCTGTATTTAAGAAGAAAATGCAGTCAAAATGCATCATATAAAAATCAACTACCACATCATAAGTCATAGTTTGACAAGCTTATACCAATCTATGCCAACTTAGTGTCTAAAAGTTAATTTGTTATGGCCTAAATGGTGGCAAACCTACAGGTGCATAGTGCCGCTTTTAATGTGGTTCTTTGTGGCAGCTGTTTCCTAGACTTCACATTGTCAGGGTTTTTTGTTCTGTTTCTAAATCCAAGTTGAAATTTTCTTGTTTGAAATAACCGATGCCATCAATGACTCATTGTTTTTTTCAAAGCATGATGTTACTGAAACTTTGAAATTCTCAATGAAACTTCCCCTTTTTATGTTCTTTATAAAGAAGAAGTTTGTTTTGTTTAATGACACCACCAGAGCATTAATTTATTAATCATTGGCTATTGGATGTCAAACATATGGTCATTTTGACACAATCACAGAGAAGAAACCTGCTACATTTTTCCATTAGTAGTAAGGGATCTTTTATATGCACCATCCCAGACAGGACAGCACATACCACGGCCTTTGATATACCAGTCGTAGTGTACTGGCTGGAACGAGAAATAGCCCAATGGGCCCACCAACAGGGATCGATCCCAAACAGACCATGCATCAAGCGAGCACTTTACCACTGGGCTACATCCCGCCCTTTTATAAAGAGGTAATAGACATTTTTGTAGTTCGGCTACAGTCAGACTGCTGGTGCTCCCTTGCACCTGCCAGTGCAGGCGGTCCCCCCTCCTACCCACCCCACCTTTCCTGTCCTGGACGGAGGAGCTGGACAAGGCCGGCACCTGTGCCCAGGACAGGTGTGCGCTACAACAGCTTGCTCTGAATGTGCACGTTAAACACTCTGGTCTTGGTCTTTGTAGTTCATATATGAAGTGCTCTCTGTAGGTGGGTTACAAGGATAACCTGTATTGTAGTCATAACTGTAGTAGTTGTAAACAGAAGTTATAATAGCGAAATACAACATATTATATACATTTAAAGCAGCAGTATCTGGAATATTTTTATTATTTAAGCATATAGAACAGAAAATCCAATTACATTTGATGCATATATGACACCGCACTCGGCATTGGTTTCACTACACTGGCTTATCCGGGTCAAAAACAAAGCCAGCATTTTGAAAGTAGGACATTGGCTTATCACAAGTGTGGAATTCCCCAACAAGAGATCACTGAGATTTCACAATTTTTGAACAAATTTAACTGTCTTGATTGAGGGGTCGTCTCATATCTCCAAAACATATTTATATCCATAGAGGTATGGTACAACACCTTTCCAGGGGTCGGTGGGTAGGAGATTTGCCTTGAAATTTTGACAGTGGCCAGCTGTTGGCATACGCGTTACATGTAAGGGGGTGTTACTAATTACGTAACGCTCTAGGGGTAGAGAAAGAGGGTACTGTGTTCGATTTACGTAATATTTTACGTTATTTTTATTCATTACTTACCTAAAAAGGTGTTTTTTGGAAATGCGCGGTCAGTCTAGGATCGAACCCCATCAGCAGGTATATAAAAGACCATGGTATGTGATATCCTGTCTGTGGGATGGTACATATAAATGATCCCTTGCTAAAAAAAAATGTAGCGGGTTTCCAAGGCACGTGTACAGGGATTTCAGTGGGGTTGGGGTTATAGACTGTGTTGAGCGAAGTTTATATGGGACCATGCTCCCCCAGAAAATATATTTTAAATTTTTTTAAGCTTGGGCAAGTAAGGGTTTCGACCTCCAATCCCCTCCCCCTGCACATTCACCCGATTCCTCTCTAAGATTATATGTCAAAATTACCAAATGTTACATATCCAACAGCAGATGGAAGGAAGGATAGGATATGTTTTATTTAACAACGCACTCAACACATTTTATTTACGGTTGTATGGTGTCAGATGACTATTAAATCAATATGCTCTAACTTTGATGTCGTTAAACAACCCCCCCCCCCCCAACTTTACCCTTTCCAAACGAAAGAATATTTATTTGAATTTGTCGATTTTAACATGTAAAATTAAGAAGTGAAAACGTTCATTGTCTACTTTAGTTTGTTTTATTTAAAAAATATATACATGATCAATGTGTCACTAGTATACAAACTAAACTTTGAAAGTTCTATTAACACTTTATAAAATATTAATTCTGAAATAGGAAGGTATGATTGTCGATAATACATTGTCAAGATCAAACCGGTTTTAATGAAAGACTCTAGTACCGTATCATTAACAGAATGTTCTTTGTACAGCGCATTTAATTCGGCAAACGCACGTGTTAACTGAAACTGACAACAGGCTGTTGTTTGTGCTTTGCTGAGCTATGGCGGCACAGGTGATGAATCAAGCGTATACTTTTGACGATCTCCGTTCATAGCGAACACACACAAGTTTTTTAAAAGTGCATTTGAGCTTGTATTTTATATTTGTACATGATGTTATAATATGGTAACCAGAGATTGAAACTTTAAAATTCAAGATTAATAACTATGCTATAAAAACAAAATAATAAAATTTAAATTCAAGTAAAACTCAAGCACTTTCCAGGCCCATAGGAACCAAAGGGCCAAGGGTGGGCCTGTGCCCCCCCCCCCCCCCCCAACACACACATACACTTGAGGATGAAAATGTACAGCATTTTGTCCTAAAATATGGGTTGTGGTCCCCCACCCCACCCCAGTTAGTGACTGTACCCCCAACTCCATATTTCTACAGGATTGTTTTCGTAATGGCACATCAATACAGCAACAACTGCTTAAACAAAATCTTTTTTCCTTGAAGATTCCTTACAGGTTTTATTATCTTTGATAGCTAAACAAAATAAGCACCCATAAAAGTTAATTAACCAAAAGTTACAAAACGGTGTATCTGGTGAAGATAGCAGGTTTATTTCTCATTAGAACATGTTGCATGTGAAACTAGAAGACGATAAACCTGGATGGGTGGGGGTGATGAAAAATACAGCACAGCAGAATTCATCTGTAATTAGACGATAGTTTGTTTTGTTTAATGACACCACTAGTACAGGGTTGATAATAACCTATAAACCATGGTCGCCAGCGGGGCTAGTTGAAGAAAAATCTTACTGGCCCTTCTCAAATTCAACTAGCGCTCCAATTATCACTTTGAAATTTAACTGCACAGCCAAAATCAAAACTAGAATGTTTTTTTTTGTTAAAGAATAACCAAATATAGTCCATTTGTGTCAAAAGAAAACCGATGAATTGGCATTTAACTTCATAATGAATAAAGTTGAAATTCATATAAAAACATATTATAAAATTTTAAACCATTACCAACTCAAATGAAAAAAAATTGAAGAAAAAATTCAGTATATAAATAAAAATGTTACTTTACAAAGCACCATTAAATCTCATTTTTAATACAGGGTGAAGGCAAAATGCTAGAACAGCCAAGGTATGTTGCTTGACTTACATTGTCTCTGAAGTAAAAGATAATGCAGTACAAAGAGACTAAAGGTAAAACTGCATGCTTTAGTAAACTAGTCTTGGAGTGGCAGTCCTCTTTGTGGTGATGCAAGAGGAGTGATATCCCCAGTAAATAATTTCCTCTTGAGTGGTTGTTCTCCTATAGACTAGGCACTAGATAGAGATATTGGAATCATCCACTATTTTACCAAAAGCCCATTCAACTCTGCTTTGTGCAGAGATACGGCCCTGATCATGTGTTACGGTTTTGTCATTCAGATTACCTTGGATGCTCCATTAATTGCCTTAAAATCTGTATCAGAAAAAAAATGATGGTAATTTGTAAATAATTTTTTTTTTAATTTACACTGAACTTTTACCCCCAATAAAATGTCATTTGAGATGATATGCCTTCAAAATTTAGTATGTTTTTATATGAATGTTATCTTTTTTCATTATTTTGGTGCTGTAAAAATATAGAACATGTTTCATGTCTTTTGCTGCCAGATCTATAGTGTTTTGTCTCATTCAATTCAGTTTCAGTGTGTTTCTTTTTCAACTGTTACCATACTCGCCAGACCCTAAAATCGATGGTCGCCAAACGGACTACCTTTGTAAAATTCTTAGTCACCCTTAGCCAATAATGATCACCATGGGTGACCGGGCGACTGCTAATTTTCAACCCTGCACTAGCACACATTGATTAATTAATCATTGGCTATTGGATGGCAAACATTTGGTAATTATGACACAGTCATCAAAGGAAACCTATTTCCTAATGCAGCAAGAGATCTTTTATATGCACTTTCCCACAGATAGGAAAACACATACCATGGCTTTTGACCAGTTGTGGTACACTGGCTGGAATGAGAAAAAACCCCATTCCGCTGAATGAATCCACCAATGTGGTTCGATCCGGTAATGCAAGAACCTCAAGTGAGCAATCAACCGACTGAGCTGAATTCCGCACCTGACACACATGGTCTAGACAATAAGAGAAGAAACCTGTTATTACCACATAGGTTATAGATCTCAACTACAAAGGACTGGGATGTAGCTCACAGGTAGAGCACTATCATTATGTATTACAAGATCCATCACCCTTGATAGATTTTGGGTTTTTTTCCAGTTCCAACCAGTGTCCCATGATTTAATGAATGAATAAATGTTTAATGACACCCCAGCACAAAAATATACTTCGGCTATTGGGTGTCAACCAAAGGTTAAATATGATTACTTTCATCAAATATATATCAAATGTTGAAGTATGTCAGTGATCGAGATTAACGGTATCCGGATATCCTGGGGATACCAGAATTTAATTTTGGATACCAGACTTCCAAGAACCCAGTATCCCACCGGGATACCATTTACACTGGTGTTTTTTTTTTTTTAAATCCTGTGTTGTTGTTTTTTGCTGAAACAGTGAATGTCGTCATTTACTGGTGAAGTGAAGTAACAGTATTTTTTAGCTCGTACCCAGTCTAATGCTATGCCATAACAATATCTCCCCCAACTCGTACCCAGTCTAATGCTACACTGGAGCAATAGTGGCGTATCAATAGACTGGAAACAGCTAAGTCGCTATTATTTTTGTTGGATGTTTCCTCCCTTCAAATTTTATTTGATATATTGGATTCCACCTCTACATAAAATTGATACAGGTAGGTTTATCATCAGTAATGTCAGAAACACTCATAGATTACTGCAAAATATTACTTTATGTCAGTATTACACAAAAATAGATGCAGCAAATATTTTTGCCAATTCCGTTCGATTGCGAATTTCATGAATTCCGCGACTTCGATTGCGGCATAGCAATAGGCTAGGAATGAGAACAGTGCTGTCCAAGTTTGTTACAGTGTTATTTATGAATTTCATTTAAGTGGGATACTAAATTCTCAGGTAGGATACCAGATTTTGAAATGTTAGTATCCAACTGGGATACTGCCTAAAACTTTTAATCTTGAACACATATATAAAGATCATTTGCTGGTTTTTTGGTATGAGTAACCTTGCTGGTTTCCACTTTTTTTTTCTTCTCTCAGACAAGTATTGAGATAACCATATGGTAGACATCAAAACGCCAGAGCTTAAAATGTCCTGAGGTGCCATTAAATTATGCCTTTCTTTTCCTTAACTACAATTAATTAGGCACTGACATCATGAAATTTCAAATACTATGTGAATTAACTTCCATTAGGCTTGAATCGTAACAATATAGATTTTGTTTTGATTATATCAACTTTTCCCTAACAAAGAATGGGATCTAGTTCAGTTGGTAAAGTGTTTGTCTGGGGGGGGGGGGGGGGGGGGGGCGGGGGCTTGGATCGTAGGATCAAACCCTTTTGATGGACTGGGTTTTTTCTCCACCCAGTACCCCTGGACTACATGACTAATATCAAACTGCATGGTGTGTACTGTATTGTATGTGAGAAAGTGCATATGAAAGATCTGTCATTACTAATGAAAGAAAATGTAGCAGACTGTTTCTGATCTATGACTAAATGTCAGAACTATTAAATATTTGACATCCAATAGTCCATGATTAATAAATCAATGTGCTCTAGGTGGTGTCATTAAAGAAAATAAATTTTAATGTTTTCCACTGACAGAACAGTGCATATCACAACCTTTGAAACAGGGAAAAAACAAAAGTAAACTTTGTTTTATTTAACGACGCCACTAGAACACATTGATTTTTTATCTTATCATCGGCTATTGGACGTCAAACATATGGTCATTTTGACAATGTTTTGAAGAGGAAACCCGCTGTCGCCACATAGGCTACTCTTTTTTCGACAGGCAGCAAGGGATCTTTTATTTGCGCTTCCCACAGGCAGGATAGCACAAACCATGGCCTTTGTTGAACTAGTTATGGATCACTGGTCGGTGCAAGTGGTTTACACCTACCCATTGAGCCTTGCGGAGCACTCACTCAGGGTTTGGAGTCGGTATCTGGATTAAAAATCCCATGCCTCGACTGGGATCCGAACCCAGTACCTACCAGCCTGTAGACCGATGGCCTGCCACAACGCCACCGAGGCCGGTGGGAAAAAACAACCAACATGACCTCTTTCTATAAAACCACATTAAATCTCATCACTCATGCCATATACACAATAGCATTACATCTTATCCAAGTAGATAAAACACTGCATAAAACAAGCTAACACTGCTCCAGATGACCAGTACCTTCCTCAGATAGTGTTTTATTACATAACAACTACAATAAAGAAACATGTCATAAATATCGTATGACACATGGGCAAATGATTTGGATGCTTGTCTTAAATTGCAGCTTGCAGGAAAATATACTTTATCAATTTAAAAACATTAGCTACAATAAAACCCATTCTTTTTCAAGTTATGTTGTTATTTTTGTTTGAGGAGTGGGGGTTGGGGGGTTTGTTTGTGTTGGTGTGTGTGTGTCGGTGTGTATGATGGTGATAGTGGTGATTTGTAAATATGCTGTGTTCTTTGTTTTCATTTTTTTAAAGCATAGCAACAATATTCTCACAAGAGAGTATCTTATTCTTGTAATAAATATTTTGTGGTAAGAAACACTTAAAGCCGCACACCCTAGTTCCATCCAGCAAAAATAAATTATAATTTGGTTAATCTACAAACCTGTAACACACTTAGATCACGTTTTTATCAAATGGAGTGAAAAAGCAGGTTTTATATCGATAAATACCATGGGAATCCCCATGTCCCAATTGCTTGAAATAATTTTGAAAGTTAGTATTCTGATGTCACGGTAGATGTCGCTCGAAGCACAACAATGCCTACGTCATGACAAATTTCACAGACTTGGGGTGCGTTTCTTTCACCTCTTCTGGACATGTTCCAACTGTTCTGTCCTGGTTGTATCCCCTCTCCAGATATCGTAAGACTTAGCAAAATTATTGGTTTTAAGGGTTTGTAACGTTTTGTATTGAGACACTTACTTGTCTGAACTTTATTGTTACTGAAAATGTTCACGAACTAAAAAAAATCTCACAAATGACCAACAACAAATCGGATGTTGATTGCGCGAACCGTGTACGAGAAAACAAACCGAACCAACATGATAACGGTCACGTGATATACCAACGTCTGTGACAATGAAATGGAAATATCCTCTCTAAAAATAGATTAGACCTTGTCTGCTCAAAGGTTTTTTCTCAGATGTGCGTGCGATTTTATAAAATACGAAAAATGCATTTTGTGGTATTACAAAAACCAGGATTACCAAAAAACACTTCAGGTGAATGGAAATGTATATTCTAAATAATAAACCGTAAGTAAAGTGCAATTTATTTGTGAAAAAATGGGTTTAATAGCGAAAAACAACACCATAATGGTTAACAACTAGCCGTAACTAGGGTGTGTCCCTTTAACTAATATACAGTATATGTTTTCAACTTATACAGTTTCTAAAATACTCATTGTAAACTGCAGTGTACCGGTATAGTAAATGGTGAATATGGTTTAAAATACATGTACTATAACCTCTATATACTTTTTTGTTCTACCACAAATAGCTGAAACAGCTTAACTCTTGTTTTTTAATGAACTAGTAAAACTTATTCCAATATTAATTTTTTTCACAGCAAAGAATTGTCAACAAGAAAAACAATTGTCAAACGGGAATAATGAAATGAATGAATGTTTAACAACACCCCAGCACAAAAAATACATCGGCTATTGGGTGTCAAACTATAGTAAATTGTCAAAAGGGATTAACACACACTGCCAAATTCACTCTGTTGACACATCTGATATTAAAGTACCTCAATGGCTTAAAGGAAGGAAGGAAATTTTTATTTAACAATGCACTCAACACATTTTATTTATGGTTATATGGCGTTGGTCATATGATTAAGGACCACACAGATATTGAGTGTGCAAACCTACTGTCGTCACTTCATGGGCTAATCTTTTTGATTAGCAGCAGGGGATTTTTTATATGCACCATCCCACATAGGATAATACATACCACAGCCTTTGATATACCTGTCATGGTGCACTGGCTGGAGCAAGAAATAGCCCAGTGGACCCACCAACAGAGATAAATCCCAGACCGACCTCACATCCAGCAAACGCTTAACCACTGGGCTACATCTCGAATACCACCTGCTAAAAATGTGGACCACAAAGGCTAAAAAACCCAGTTAAAGGTTTAATGGTAAAAACCCCACAATAAAAGCTGATATTATATTTTATGATGTTATTTTTCAGACTAGATTAATCCTGCTTAAAATATTTTCTTTCATCAACACTGAAACATTGTGTTAAGAATCCTCTGGGTTTGTAATTCAATGTGATGATATCAAAATTACCCATGTATACACTCTAAAAACATCACATGATATTCTTAAGACTATACTGACAACTTTCACACAACAGTGTTAAGACTATACTTACAAACCTCACATCAGACCATAAAGACTGTAACTACAAACCTCACACACTAGTGTTAAGACTACACTTAAAACTTCACACAACACCTTAAAGACTAACTACAAACGTCACACACTACCAGTAAGACTATATCATTTCACTTGGGAATTCTTCAGTTGAAGAATATATTGTTTCAAGATGCAGATACTTCCTAAACCCGAGTATGTGCATTATTCAAAATGAAATTTAATGCTCAAATAATAATCAAAACTAAATAGTTTCCTGACATGGTGTAATTCAGTGCAGAATATAAACCAGTGCTGCAAGGGATGAATCAAAATAGGTGTACTTAATAAACTCTATAAATAATGGCGGCTATCTTCCTGAAACAAAAACCTGATAGTGTTCACCTCAGGAAGTTCCTGCACCTTTCCATTTGTCAAGATTTGATCACAATATGATTAGACATGCTACGATTGTTGAAATAATCTTGTATCTATGTGAAATTCTAGATTTATATTTAAGAAAAAATCTAAGAGTTTTATTACGTTTGTGGACAAAGTTCAAAGCCAAAAGGTATGGAAACCTGATCTTATCGGACTTCTCCAGTTGGCCTTACACACCCAACACAATTATATACAAAACAAAACTTTGGTTTATCTAACCTGACCACTATAATTTTACATAAAGAAAACCCCACTTCAGTCTGTCTGATTTGACCACTATAATTTTACAAAAACCCAACAAAATTAGAAAGAAACCCAAACTTCAGTTTATCTACTTTAATCACCCTAAGTTTACACACACACATACACCCCTACAAACAAAATTATTTTTAAGAAACCTTTACTTTAATCTAGCCACAATAATGTTACACAGCAATAATAAAATTAAGTCAAATCCGCTTAATTGCATAGCCCCGGTGCATGTCAAATTTATGCCAATAACTGGTATAACCGATTATCCAATAGAGCCCCATTTCCAAATTATAACCAACGGTAAACTTTACAAATGCCTTGTGGACAGTCCATCTTACTCTTGACTGCAGAACACTGTCTGAATGTTTACTCTTGACTGCAGAACACTGTCTGAATGTTTACTCTTGACTGCAGAACACTGTCTGAATGTATTGGCCTCAGTGGTGTCGTGGTTAGGCCATCGATCTACAAGCTGGTAGGTACTGGGTTCGGATCCTAGTCAAGGCATGGGATTTTTAATCCAGATACCGACTCCAAACCCTGAGTGAGTGCTCCGCAAGGCTCAATGGGTAGGTGTAAACCACTTGCACCGACCAGTGATCCATAACTGGTTCAACAAACGCCATGGTTTGTGCTATCCTGCCTGTGGGAAGTGCAAATAAAAGATCCCTTGCTGCTAACCGGAAAGAGTAGCCCATGTAGTGGCGACAGCGGGTTTCCTCTCAAAATCTGTGTGGTCCTTAACCATATGTCTGACGCCATATAACCGTCAATAAAATGTGTTGAGTGCATCGTTAAATAAAACATTTCTTTCTTTCTTCTGTCTGAATGCTGATACATGTATGAGTTTCATTTGTTTATGCATATATTTTAAAATAATAATAAATAAAATAACAGTATAAATGTTGTAAGTCAAATAGTTTTAATTTTGCACTGTTACAAATCTGTGGTTGTGTTTATTGATGCTATGTCTAGCTACTAATATTCATGTTGCAGTTTGTTGCACACAGCTTTTCCACAGTTCACACCTATTGTTTTGAGGGGTGTTTAGTAGTGAAACCTTGTTACTTGGCAAACAATTTTTTTTTTCATTTGACGACTATAATTTTAACATGTGACAGTAGTCAAGTAGCTTATATTAATAGTAGAATGTTCGAGTCTAAGGTCATGACTTATCACCCTTCGGTGGACCCATCCTTACATTTGTGACTATTAACATTAGAACATATTTCACTTCTCAACTGATTGGTGATTCATGTTAATTTGAAATTCTGTACAGTTCACATCAAATATAGTTTCCTAAAAATGCATGCATAAAAGATCCCTTGCTGCTATTTGACAGAGATTTACTATCTCAATTTATCATCCATTAAAGGTTTTTGTAGGAGATATCGCTGGCACTATAATTTGCAAAATCTCCTGTGATATTCTCCTCGAAGATATCGCATCTTATAATCTTATGGTCAAATTTTAATCACAAGACATTATTTTATTATGTCACTGTATAACTCTCAGCGCTAAAGCTATCATCAGTGACATCACACCACTGTCATTCTGCCGGTTAACGAGTCTACCACTGCCAAATATAATGAAATTCAACCCACATCACTGACATTGTTTACAATTGTCGCAAATGACAAGAATGATAATGGATGATAAAAAGATTACCCCCTCGTGTCTTGTTATATCATAGTTTATCAGCACTCATCGATAAAATTAGAGAAATCCTCGGCAAGCATCAAATTTCATACTTGTATCAACTCGTGCTGATAAATTATGATATCACAAGACACTCGGGGAGTATCCTCTATATCCAGTCAAAGTATTGCAATAAACATGGACATCAAACATCCATAAATTATTCAAAGAAGGTTTGTAAGTCAGAGTTTTCAAACAACATTCACACTAACAAGATCTGATAGAATTTTGACGGTAATTTACTGGCTTTACAAATGCTACTGGGTCTTTACTGGTTTGTGCATTTAAAATTAAGTTACATAGAGCAAAGTCAGGTTGACAGTGTGATCATAAAGCAATCAATAAAATACCATGTAGTAATGAATGTGTATTAGGGCTGCACAGAGCAGTCATTATGGGATACTTAATGTTAATTCAGTAAAAGCTGCTGGAATCCAGTTAAATGCTGAATATTTTACTTTTACACACAATAACCAAATCAAGGCCCAATTTGAGTGTGACTAATCATCTATCAACATTTTTGTTGACATGATTTTTTTTTTTTTTTTTGGTACATGTACATCATATGGGGTTTTTTTCCCCCACAAAATTAAATGTATCAGATATTTAGTGTCCAGCCACCACATACCAGGAAAAAGGGAAGAAATGTTTTATTTAAAGATACACTCATCAAGCAATGGAATATTATTTTGAATTAACATCAAGGGATCTTTTACATTAGACATCCCACAGACAGGATAGTACATACCTTGGCCATCACCAGTTGTGAAGCACAGATTGGAACAAGAAGTAGCTAATGGACCCATCGATGGAAATCGATCCTAAGTCAACCATGCATCAGATAAGTGATTTACCACTTGATTATGCAACAGGGTTTCATATGCATATATATCTACACTTTTTAATTCAAGAATTACATATATGTGCAACTTTTAATATACATGGGACACAGACGTCAATCGATCCTATGACCCCCAGCATATCAGCTGACTGTTCTACCACTGTTACACCCTACTCCTACCAATAAGTGTAACAGATAAATCCATATAACTATTTAGTCCATACCTGTGATATCACACTATTGTTGTGACTGTACATAGATTATTTAAACATTCAAGATCTACATACAGCTGTGAACTATGCAATTTGTACTGTTTATTTGTTCAGGTCAGGAATTCAAACCTACAACTAACCGAAACTTGTACATTGTAAACAAGTATAGCACTTTAGTCCACAAGGCTACACATCTGCATCATGGAATAAACATGTAATTTAAGCCTTATAAACCTGACACTAGTGATAGTAATGTATTCAAACTGAAAGATTAACACATATGTTAGGGTTAATGCCATTCACTGCTGAGAATTTATTAGCTGAATTATTCAGAAAGCATCCTGTCATTTTGGATCATTACTTTTCTAACTATTCCTAGCCATTTTAGCCAATTTTTTTCATTAAAAAAACCCATAAAATTTTAGTTAATCTGGCAGTCACATTAAACATATTAATGAATAATGGATGAAGTTAGAGAATGCACTCGAAAGTATAGATTAATGAAAAAATTATTAACTCACAACTATATCGTGCTTGTGAAGTATTTTTTTTACAAATCCACACTACCTCATAGATTCTCCATTATATAAAGAGGAAAAATGCATATTGAATTTATATAAGGGGCACAACTAAGAGACCTCTGAAAAAAATGTGGCAGTTAGTACAAGCTGTATGTGCTTCAATTCAGGTTTGACTGGAGCAATATTCTTGCCAAATTGCTTGTAATGTGCAAATTATCGGGAACATTTAGGACTTGTAAACACCAAGTGAAAGTGTTGACACTGACGGAACCGGTCTGTTATTGTGTGGAAAGCCTCTCACTGCAGGAAGAACACAGAGGGTATTGTATATAGGTAAAATAAATACAGCTAAAAGCAAGGCAGCCAAGTGATATGTCTTGTTTACCAGGTGCAACCTGCTATTTAGACCTAGTCCTGTGGATAGATCTATCTGCAGGTGATCTCTGCCAAATGGCCCAGCAGATGGCTAGATGCTGATCTTGTCCATGGTGCTGCTGGTCCTAGCCTCCTGGAATGGGAGCAGTTAGCCAATCTTGCCAAATTCATCCACCCATTCCTTATCAAGGCCAGATGATTACCTGTGAGGTGTTTGATGGAATATCCAGGCAGCACACATGTTGCATTCAATCTGAATGACATACATTGAACCACCATGTGCTGTGTGTTGTGTTGTGTGTGTAACTGATAAATCTTAATTCATTGGCAGACTGGTATATGCTCGACTCTTTTTTCTTTCTTTATGTCGGAAAGTGAAAATAAAATATCCCTTGCTGCTATTCGGTACGAGTATAGCCTATGTGGCAACAGCAAATTTCTTCTTTTATTACCATAGACATGAAAGAAAAAAGAAAGAAATGCTTTCTTTGTTCATTTGTTTGTTTTGTTTAATGACACCATTAGAGTACATTTATTTATTAATCATCGGCTATGGGATGTCAAACATTTGGTAATTCTTACATATAGTCTAAGAGAGGAAACCTGCTACATTTATTCCATTAGTAGCAAAGGATCTTTTATATGTAACATCCCAGACAGGATAGTACATACCACAGCCTTTGTTACACCAGTTGCGGAGCACTGGCTGCAATGAGAAATAGTCCAATGGGACCACTGACGGGGATCGATCCTAAACTGATTGCACATCAAGAGAGCGCTTGTTCTGCCCAAAATCAGTCGCGTGCTGACATCAAGACTCCTTTGATTTAACACAGTACACCACACTATGTGTACTAGTTCTCTTGGGAAACAGATGTTCCATTCTTTATCTAAGGACATTCATCTTTGGGCAGCTACACACACAATGGGTGTATCACTCAGCCAGCTCTGTTGTTTTACTGTTCCAATGAAAGCCTGTCCAGAAATGTTCTATTTACTTTTTTGTTTTTCCAGATAAAAAAAATATCCATGAAGCAAGAGGTCAGATTCAAGATTGTTGGAAAGGTTAAAGTACCTATACTTAAAAGCATGTAAGAGAAAAAAGAAAGAAATATTTGATTTAATGACGCACTCAACACATTGCATTTACTGTTATACAGCTTCAGACATACAGTTAAGGACCACACAGATATTGAGAGAGGAAACCCGCTGTCGTCATTTCATGGGCTACTCTTTTCGATTAGCAGCAAGGGAGCTTTTATATGCACCATCCCACAGACAGGGTAGTACATACCACGACCTTTGATATACCAGTCGTGGTGCACTGGCTGGAACAAGAAATAGTCCAATGGGCCCACCGACGGGGATCGATCCCACACCAACCGTGCATCAAGCGAGCGCTGTACCACTGGGCTACATGCATGTAAGAGATGACTGTTTAATGTTAAAGTTTGTTTTTGTTTAACACCACCAGAAAAACACATTGATTTATAAATTATCGGTTAATGGATATCAAACATTTTATAATTTTTATATATAGTTTTAGAGAAGAAACTTGTTACATTTTTCTTTCAGATGAAAGGGGTCTTTTATAAGGTAGGATCCACGTTTCTACATTACATCTTATCATACTGCCATACAGATGACTTTGAAAGTTCATGTTAAAGATTTTGGATGGTGCATATAAAAGATCCCTTGCTGCTAATCGAAAAGAGTAGCCCATGAAGTGGCGACAGCAGGTTTCCTCTCTCAATATCTGTGTGGTCCTTAATCATATGCCAGATGCCATATAACTGTAAATAAAATGTGTTGAGTGTGTCGTTAAATAAAACATTTCTTTCTGTTATTTGGTAGGATCCATGTTTCTACATTACAGCTGATAATTTTGCCATACAGAGGACTTTTTGAAAGTTCATGTAAAAGATTTTGTCCTACTGTTTGGTAATACCTGTAGCTTCAACACATTAATTGGCTCACCCTTGATTTTAGTCAGAACAGACAGTCAGAACTCGGCTGTACCAACAATGGCTATATTAGCCAACACCAGTGACAAGCCACTATTGGCCGATTTCACCAACTAAGTCCACATTAACCAAATCTATGTCCTTAGACCAAGTCTTCTTAAAAAGAGTCTTATTTTAGTATCGAGTTCTATTTCACCAACTAAGTCCAAATATGAGAAAACTATGTTTAGTGAAACGTGGTCTAATAGGAGTTAAGACTGGATCTGCATGTGTGAAATCAATGAAATTACTGATCTGTGACGACAACCTTCATGTTGCACGAGACATATTTCCTATAAAAGAGCACATGCACGTGCATGCGTTTCAGTGTTAGATTGAAATGGACAAACGAAAGCGTGCAGAAAATTTCAGCAATGAAGAAAAAATCTATTTATCACAGTTAATTAGTGACAAAAAATTAATAACTGAAAGTAAGAAGATTGATGCCGCGACTGTAAAAAAGAAAAATGAAGCTTGGCATGTCATTAGAAGTGAAATGATATCGCAATTTGCAGATAAACCGATTCGAAGTAACAAACAATTAAAGGAATTTTGGCGAAGGGCCAAAATTAAAGCCAAAAGTGAAATTTCATTCGCTAAAAGGTCATTAAATATAAAGATAAAGCCATTAGTGAACAAAGTCAGTTAATCGCGGATACAATTGGGGATGATGTTCTTAGCCCACAACGTAACAGGTATGACGATGACGTGCCCACTACTTCAGATGTAGTCGAGAGAACATCCAACAGTTCGGTATCAGTTACCAGTCGCGCAATTCATGTCCCGGCCCAACAACCTGAAGCAAACAACGAACTTGAAGCAATGACGATGTTGATGCAGGCGACACCACAACTGCTGATGCAGGCGACACCACAACTGCTGACGCAGGGGACATCACAACTGCTAATGCTGGCACCATCGAACAATGTAAGTATGTTGTCTTGTACTGTATCTTTACCGGCCCTGGTGATGTATGGCCATGTCAGCGGGATAAAAGCTGGCAGGTACTGGGTACGAATACCGCTCGAAGCATGGGATATGTAATTGTTGTATCAGCTCCAACCCAGAGCGTGTTAGGGAGGCCGGGTAAACACTTGCGCCAACCAGTGGTGCACAAATGATATAACAAAGACCGTGGTTTGTGCTATCATGTCTGGGAAAGTTAATATGAAAACAACTTAATAAATAACATTCAAAAACCATTAAATGCTAAAGAGTAAATATATATTTCTTCATCTGACATGTATTTACTAAAAATTATTCATTTCAGATTTACCTAGTTACTCAACAGCCAACAGCGCATCATCCGAAATACTTGAGATGAGAAAGAAGGAGCACATTTGCCAGATGGAACTGATGGATTTGAAAGAGAGGGTGCTACTTTTGAAAGAAAAGAAACTCAAGAAGGAACTTGATATTATTATTTGATTGTTATTTTCTAGTCTATAAATATACAATGTACTAAGAAAATAAATAATATCACTTTTCAAAGAATCACATTCCAACCAGTGCACCACGACTGGTATATCAAAGGCCGTGGTATGTACTATCCTGTCTATCGGAAAGTGCATATGAAAAATCCTTTGCTATATAAGAAAAATGTAGTGGATTTCCACTGACTACGTGTCACAATTGCCATATGTTTGACGTCCAATAGCCGATGATTAATAAATCAATGTGCTCTAGTGGCGTCGTTAACAAAACAAACTTAACTCATATCTGATTTTACAATATATATTTCAAATAGAAAATACTGCTGAAAATCAGTCCAATAGTTCAATAGATTTTGATACAACTTGGTGTCAAAATTCATCACAACACAAATTATTAGTGAAAATTATTTTGTTTGAGCATTCTGCGGAATGCTAATCCCCTGGGGTTATTCTGCTCTCTGATGTTGACATGATTCTGTAGGGCATGGACATCATTTCCTGGAAAGTCTGCATCTCCATTGTCATGAGAAATATTGTGAAGGACACATAGGGCAACAATGACAGCTTTACTTGTTTCAATGTGACAACGTAAACGTGAATCCACACCGATGCAGGGGAACCTTCTCTTCAGTAATCCAAACACACGTTCTATGATGTTACATGTGCGCCGGTGTGATGTGTTATAGCGGCGTTCTGAATCAGTACCTGCTCTGAGAACTGGCGTCAAAAGGTATCTCTCGCATGCGTATCCATTGTCCCCCAATAGAATCCCCCTGATTGTTCTATCTTCAAGATGATCCCGTAGAGTGCTTGAGCGGAAGATACGACTGTCATGACTAGATTCTGGCCATCGTGCCACCACATTTGTTATCTTCATGGAAGAATCACACACCATTTGCACATTGAGAGAATGGTAGCCCTTGCGATTCATGTATGAGGTTGCATTATGAACCTTTACTGGGCAAGCGACTCTAATGTGTGTTCCATCTATACACCCAATAATGCCTGGAAATCCTGCCATGTTGTGAAATTGTCTCTTTACGTGGACTGATTCATCATTTGGCATCTTTATGTACTGCGGTCTCAATGATGCAATTGCTAAGCTCACCCGTTTTACTATCCTGCAAACAGATGAAGAACTAATTCCACTGAGGTCGCCTGCCACCCGTTGATAGCAACCAGTTGCATAAAATAGCAAGCATGTAAGTAATTGCAACTCATTAGAAATGGCGTTATTTTTATTTGTATCGTGAGTGATTTGTCCTGCAATGAAATCAAGGACATTGTTAGCGCTTTGGATAATCTGAATCTGCTTGAGAATTCCTTATCATTGTATAGTTCAAAATAGTTGACCCTATTTCTGAAAATACGCCTTCTTCTCAAACGCCTCTTCCTTTTGCCAGGTACCACTACTGCATGCAGCGTGTGTATGTTCCGTATGTCTGCATCCGCCATTTATATCGACGACAACTGAGCTGAACAGAAGGTGTAAACGTGGGTTGAAGTTAGTCTAAAATATCACTTTATTTAGACCAAGTTAACAGTCATTTGGATGTAGACCAAGTTGGTGAAATGAATTCATCATTTTAGACTGTTTTAAAGTGATGTTAGACCTGTTTTAGTATTTAAACTTAGTTGGTGAAATCGGCTGTAGGAGTCAAAGTGGGCTGACCAACCAAAATCAGTCCTTGTAGTGCCATCATAAAAAGCTGTTGCAAAATTGATTTTTAACAGCTTTTTAAAAGTCATTATTAGGTATTTATTTTGTTATTTACTTTAGATCATCATAATATGATATAAATGTCACGAGCTGTAAAATGCATGGAACAGCACTGAAGACACTGGTGGTATGTTTTCTGGGGAGTATTCTATGTGGTGGCAATGGGGTTTTTCTCCCACCAAGTGTTGCAATAATAATATATTAAACACCAATGAACTTTTAACAATTAGCTAATTAAATGATTCCATAAAATGTTCAAAATGGTTTAATTTCATCATACCACCAGGATATATCAGTAAGAGAAAAGAAGGAAATATTTTATTTAACGACTCACTCAACACATTTTATTTACGGTTATATGGCATCAGACATATGGTTAAGGACCACACAGATATAGAGAGAGGAAACCCGCTGTCGCCACTTCATAGGCTACTCTTTTCGATTAGCAGCAAGGAATCTTTTACATGCACCATCCAACAGACAGGATAGTACATACCATAGCCTTTGTTACACCAGTTGTGGAGCACTGGCTGGAACGAGAAATGGGGCCACCAACGGGTATCGATCTTAAACAGACTGCGCATCAAGCGAGCACTTTACAACTGGGCTACATCCCGCACCCTATTGTCTAGTTAGTGCCACTGTAATTAGTGCAGTTGTAAATTTCAAATCCTGTGATTCTGTATTGAAAAGGGTTTAAATCCATCATGCCACCAGGAGAGAACAGCAAGAGAACGGCTCTATTGGCTGGTCAGTGCCAGTGTATGATGAAGCTACAAACATGTAGCTATGCAATATATTTGCCTGGTGCAGTGAATGGCTGCACTCAGCCAATATGCTCCTATAGCTTACAGATGCAGTGATCAAGTGAAGCTTTCAACAGCTTCATACGGAAAAAACTTGGCAACTTTCGATTCAGTAAAAAAAAAAAAAAAAAGGGCACTGCTGGCTGATTTGGCAGTACTATGTTAATGACTGGTATTCACCAAGAAAAAATCAAAAGGTGGATTCCGTAAGAAAGTAATTAAAAAAAAAATGTCCCCAATTATGTTTCATTAGCTTATATAGCCACTCTAAATTGAATTCACAATATCATAAACTTATATCTAAAAATCCCACTATATGAGTAATAAATCATACTATCTGGAATGTCTACGTCAAATCTCAATCACTGCCAAATTTATCTCAAACTAGAAAGCTACCACCAAAATAGTATGATAAATTGCTAGTTCAATATACTGAACGTCCCTATAGTACCCCCCACCCACCCCCAATCAGATTACCAGTGTTTGATGGCGATAGAGCACTCACCTAAGATGCTTGCTTCATATCATTAGACCACCTCAGTGGAAGGAAGGAAATGTTTTATTTAATGACGCACTCAACACATTTCATGTATGGTTATATGGCATCAGACATATGGTTAAGGACCACACAGATATTGAGAGGAAACCCACTGTCGCCAACTTCATGGGCTACTCTTTTTGATTAGCAGCAAGGGATCTTTTACATGCACCATCCCACAGACAGGATAGCACATACCACAGCCTTTGTTACACCAGTTGTGGAGCACTGGCTGGAACGAGAAATAGCCCAATGGGCCCGCCGATGGGTATCGATCCCAGATTGATCGCGCATCAGCGCAAGCGCTGTACCACTGAGCTACATCCTGGCCCCCACCTCAGTGGATTCAATCTCAGTTTTTTCCTATTCCATCCAGTGTCCCACCCCCACCCCCATTACAACTGATATATCAAAGGCCATGGTATGTGCTATCCTGTCTGTTAGATTGTGCATATAAAATATCGCATGCTACTAATGAAAAAATTGTAGCTGGTTTCCTCTTCAACACCAAATGTTTGACATCCAATAGTAACAAATCAATTTGCTCTAGTGGTGTCATTAATCAAAACAAACTTTTAACTTTTGTATCTAATATTACACATTAATGTCATGACAAGTTTATATGAAACCAAAGTAGTAGTATAATTATATACATGTATATCTCGGATAACACAGTAAGCTCTCAGAATGTCAGTTTCACTTTCACACATGCCCCACCATAACTCAAACCAGAGGTGGGCCCTGACCATTTCTATATACATCTAATCATCTGTATGTTTATTTAAAACCTCAACATAAATATACACTTTATCTTCAGTTGTTTATGAAAAAGTATAATAAATATAGAATTTAAAAGACAAGGTGGTTTGGCCTAAAGCATGTTTTTGATTTATTTTTGAAAGAGAGAGGTAAAGTCCGTTTTGCTTTTTAAAAAAAAGAAGTAAAAATGTTATTAAGAGAGGTTATATATATTATGTATATCTGGGATAACACAGGAAACTCTCAGAATCTGAGTTTCATTTTCTCACATGCCCAACCATAAATCAAACTAGAGGTGGGCCCTGACCATTTCTCTAAACATTTGTATATATGTTTATTTGAAACCTCAACATAAATATACACCTTATCTTCAGTTGTTTATGTGATTCAGAATAACATATTCACTTTTTTAAAAACAAAACAGGATTTACCCCTTTTCTTCAACAATAAATTCAAAACATGCTTTTGCCCAAACCATCTTGCCTTTTAAAGGCACTCAGTCACAGATTTAGTGGGCCTTATTTCTCTAAATATGGATTATAAATGAAAATGACATTCATTTGGAATACCAAACCTTGCTATTGTATGATCCAAAACATTTTAATTGAACCACGATTGAGGGAATCCCATGACAACCAGTGAGCAGCTTCATTTTAAAAAATTGGAACTCTTTTATGAGGAGTCTAAAACGTACGACAAAACAGAGTATTGATGAGGCTATATATACGACAGCCGTGTAAAGTACCTTTGAATTTTATATACAGTGCACGACCACCGTGTATAAAGACATAAAAATAATTTTAAATATATACAGAAAAGAAACTTTGCTTAAGCAGGGGGTTGAGCAAGCGATTATTATCATTTTTTATTTTATTTTTATTATTTATTTATTTTATTTTATTTATTTATTATTTATTTCTTTTGGGGGGAGGGGAAGGGACGAGGCTTATTTTTGTTTTCTAATTTGTTTGTTTGTTTGTTGTTTTTTTCTGGTGTTTTTTTCACAGAGCTCTGTACACAGTACCACTGCAGACATCAGATGCGTGTGCAGGGATTTTAGCATGGGGAGGGGGGGTCTACATTGAGGTTAGCAAAGTTTACGGTGAGGGGTCGGTGAGGGGTCGAGACATTTTCCCCCGAAAAATGTATCACAAAAAAAACCCCAGCTTCTGCAGGGAGATGGGTATGTGTTTGCAATGACATAATGTCCTGTGTTACTAGAAAATGAAGCCCTGTCTATTTGTTTATTTTGTGGTGGTGGTGGTGGTTCGGTATTATGGATCAATCAAATACTTATTTACCGCATATATATATTTTTGTTATGTATATAATCAGCCCTCGTTAGCTGAGGCCATATACACAGCTGTCGTATATATAGCCACTTCTTATATAAACACTGTCTAGTTCACAGTGTTCTTTAAAAATGTAACAATTCCTATCCCAAACCAGCTGTAATTCAAATGACGTCATTTTAGATATCCTTAAATAAAAATAAACTAGTGGTTAAAAATGTTTTGTTTTCTGAATGCTGGACAGCTTTCAATGTAAAGCTGCTATTGAAATGATTTTGTTTGATGACTATGAATGCATATGTTAAATATGGAGTGTCACCCTAGTACATTTGCTTAAATGTCAATAAACTTAGTGTTGTGACCTCAATTAATTTACATCCAATTTGCAAAGTTATTGAATTCTGAAAAATATCACATATTTTGATTGCACTAAAAATGTAAAATATTATATGATAAAGAGGCTCACATAATACAATTATTATTCCTAATATATGATATTGACGATACTGAAAAACACTCTGGTAATAACCTCTATATATATATATGAAAAATGAAGGATTGAGTGTGTATACAATAAGACATCATTAGTGATTATGAAGTCCATTACCTATGCAGCAAAGAAAAAAGAGAGTAAAGTTGTTTTATTTAACGACGCCACTAGAGCACACTGATTTTTTTTCTTATCATCGGCTATTGGACATCAAACATATGGTCATTCTGACACTGGGTTTTTTTTAGGAAACCCACTGTCACCACATAGCTACTCTTTTATGACAGGTAGCAAGGGATCTTTTATTTGCACTTCCAACAGGCAGGATAGCACAAACCATGGCCTTTGTTGAACCAGTTATGGATCACTGGTCGGTGCAAGTTGTTTACACCTACCCATTGAGCCTTGCGGAGTACTCACTCAGGGTTTGGAGTCTGTATCTGGATTACAAATCCCATGCCTCGACTTGGATCCGAACCCAGTACCTACCAGCCTGTAGACCGATGGCCTAACCACGACACCACCGAGGCCGGTGTATGCAGAAAAGAGTAGTCCTGACTGAACAATGAACTATCCTTGGCTACAGTAACCAGACTGGAACAATAAAATGTTACTCCTAATTTTCAAACAGCTTGCCAATTCAGTCATGTACTCCAAGTTATATGGAATAAGAAGAATGCTGAGAAAATGTGTCTTGACAACATATGAAACTAGTAAAAATCAGAAAAAAACTTTGAAGACACAAAATGTTTAACAAACTGTCTAATTGTTGACAAAAACCAATAACTAATGGGATCCTGTAATGATACTGTTTTAGATAATATAATGAACAGTATGGGAGGGGAAATTGTACCTTTCTTTAGGTAAACCATTTCAAAATGTTATAAACAATTTTAAAATATATTACTGGGTGTAATTTGGGCTGTTGATTTTATTTCATACGATATGTCATGATTACAAAATAGAACTGCTTTGGTGTATGCATAGGAAGTTAATTAAATTTGGGGGGCAGGGAACTGAATTGAAAGCAAAAATCTCAGCCTTATGATGCATGCACAGTTCCATCAACTTTGAGATTTAAGGCCTCTAACAGAGATGCCAACCCTAGTTGGAGTGTCATAGGAATCCAGGCCTTCATAAAATAGGAATCCCACCCCCCAAAATAGGAATGTTATCAGAGATGGCTCAGGAGCGCATTTTTAACATTTTGGTAAAGTCAAGTTCAAAGCCGTACCCAATCGGCAAACATCGTGGCTGTTCGGAAGACCGATTGCTAGACTGGTTTATTCTATATCGCTATGCTTGCTATTCGGAATCCATAAGTTTAAAGAACAAGGCAGAAAGCCAATCTACGACTGCTGATGCTGAACAGGGAAAAAGTTCCATTTCTCCAGTGTTAACAATATCTGTGCCTTCCAAAATACGATCCGACACCAAATACACGAAAATTATGTTTTTCTTTCTAAAAATTGGAAGACAATCGTAATAGCATAATCTATGCTTAAAATTCATAATGATTCTGCCAAATTCGTAATGGTTGGCATCTCTGCTCTAATCACTATTTTTAGCCAATGTATATCTCTATGGGAAAAAAAAGTGTCCCTTTTCTTTGTTATTTTGTAGGAATCGTTAGGTTCTGCAATATTGAAAAGGGGTCTAACTCACATAATTATAGTGTGAAAAGAGGGTTGGTTCCTGCATTTAGAACTAAATGTCATATTATGTGGTGTGATGCCTGCCTACTAACATTTACCGAGATTTGCTTCCCTTTTTAAACCTCTTAAAAAAAAGGATGAAGAGTGGTAATATTTCAAACAGCAGGTGTGAACTTTATTTTGTTGTAGACTACTGTCACAGTAGCTATTCTCTTCTACTAAGACAAAACAGTAATCTTTGTTTTTTTGGTTTAATTGCAACATAGCCTAATGTTTGTAATTATGTCTGATCTAAGACATTAAAGGTTTTTTTCTGTTTAACGATACCACTAGAACACATTGATTTACTAATCATTGGCTATGGATATATAAAACATTTGGTAATTTTTACATGTGGTTTTAGAATCTATGAAACCATTTTTCTATTAGTGACAAGGGATCTTTTATCTGCACCATCCCACAGAGAGGATAGAACATACCATGGCTTTTGATAAACCAGTTGTGATGTACTGGCTGGAACTAGAAATAGCCCAATGGTACATCAGGTGAGTGCTGTACCACTGGGCTATGTCCTGCCCCCTTGATCAAAGATCAAAAAAAAACACACACCATGTCTTGATTGTTATATGCAGCAACTGCAGATGGTCAACAAATTTGGTTCTCTGCCAAGATTAATAATTTTTATACACTTCAAATAATCTCGACTGTGTGGAATAACTACGTTTGACTTGTTACATAAAGCACTTGTTCACTTGAGCCTGTACATAATCAGTAAACTCTAGCCATCACACGCTGACAGACACCAGCTTGAAACAAGCCATACTGCCGACACAAAAACCTGGTGCCAAGTTCTTTACAGTTCATGTTGCAATATGGATCTTGCAAATTACAAACCTTCCATGGGATATGCATGAATTAACTTCACTGTATGGAGGGAGAAAAAAACTCTCACTCTACAGTTCTATAATACATGTACAACTTAAGATGAAGCTATTACATAGATGTCAACCCAGTACACCTCAGGAAAGGAAAATGTTTGTTTAATGACGCCTCAGCACATTTTAAAAATATGGTAATTTGGTATTAAACATATATGGTAATGTTTACACTTGATGTAGATATAGAGATATAGAAAACATGATGCTGCCACACAGGTTATGCTTTCCAAAAATCGGCAAGGGATCTTTTATATTCACATTCTCAAAGGCAGAACAGTACATATCATGACTTCTGATGAACCAGTTGTGGTGTAATAGTTAGGAGAGGGGGGGGGGGGGGGCAGAGTCCATAGACATTGATCAATCCTGTGATACTCAGCCAGGTACATTACCACTACATTAATGCATGACAGCTTCACCGTATTTTAAAAATTCACTCACCAGCTCTATAATTCCATGCACCTATACTGTGGACTGGGGCTGGTTCAGTCAGCTATACTTGTAAATCACCGATTCCAGTATATTATTTTAGCAAAATGGGTCAGCTTTTAATCAGCATAACAATCTTCCAGATAAGTTTCTATGGCATAAATAAAAAAATCTCAATCTGTCTTGGATAGAACTTTCTGGCTAAATAAGAAATGGTGTCCATAACAAGCATATCTGATCACTTCGTTGATGGAAGCACATCAAGAGTCACCCACAATTTCTAAAAATACTTACCTTAATCAATTTTTAAGACTTTCTTTTTTTCTCACGATCATGCCGATGCTCTCTATCTTTTGTGGGTGCCAATCGCCTCATCACCTGCAATAACAACACGGAGAGATATGTTTACCTAGATTGCTGGAATCCACAGTGGTTTCCCATACAAACAAATATAAACTTGTGTAAGTGCTCACCTTCAGGTAACGGCTACACCCTTTGAACATC
Source organism: Gigantopelta aegis (assembly GCF_016097555.1). Classification (NCBI taxonomy): domain Eukaryota; kingdom Metazoa; phylum Mollusca; class Gastropoda; order Neomphalida; family Peltospiridae; genus Gigantopelta; species Gigantopelta aegis. Next base: position 45,044,801 of record NC_054701.1, read on the forward strand.
GAGGTGTACAATTCCATGGACTTTCAGCCACCTGCCAAATGAGGGAGATACACCCGAGTGCTATTCAAGTACAAAGAAACAGGGGCTCTCATCTTTCAAACCACTGACAGGGTAACCTACAAAGCTAAGTTATTTACAGAATAATCAAAATATATAGTGCCACAGAATGAATGAAGTGAGTCAGTGAATGAGTGAGAAGGATGCAGTACAAATGTTCTGGCAGAGAAAAACTATGACATACGAAAGGTCAAGGAAAGAAATGTCTTGTTTGACAACACCCCCAAGACATTGTGGATTAGTGTGTACTCTAACAGAGTAACAAGGAATAAGGAATCTTTTATTTAACGACGCATTCGACACACTTTAATTACGGTTATATGGCATCGGACATATGGTTATGGACCATAAAGGCAATAAGAGATGAAACCAGCTGCATCCACACCATGGGCTTCTCTTTCCGATTAGCAGAAAGGAATCTTTTATATGCAGTATCCCACAGACAAGATGGGCGAGACATAGCCCAGTGGTAAAGCGCTCGCCTGATGTGCGGTCAGTCTGGGATTGATCCTCGTTGGTGGGCCCATTGGGTTATTTCTCGCTCCAGCCAGTGCACCACGACTGGTACATCAAAGGCCATGGTATGTGCTATCCTGTCTGTGGAATGATATATATAAAAGATCCTTTGCTGCTAATCGAAGAGAGTAGCCCATGAAGTGGCGACAGTGGGTTTTCTCTCTCAATATCTGTGTGGTCCTTAACCATATGTCCGATGCCATATAACCGTAAATAAAATGTGTTGAGTGTTGTTAAATAAAACATTTCCTTCCTTCCCACAGACAGGATAGTACATACCATGGTTTTTATTACACCAGTTGTGCACGGAGTAACAAACACAGTTTGAGTCACGTTCACAGTAGAAAAACCATGCATTTTATATTTTATTCTGAATTACACACACCAGGTGAATGTAGACAATTATTTTCAATATATGATGGATTGTTATATAATTTATTGTACATGTATCAATAGACCACAATATGTAGCACAACTCATTTATACTGTTCATATATTTATTAATAAATTTTATTTTATTTTAAAAAACATGCCGGTTGTCATGAGTATGTCATAATGACCACATAATATTGAAGTGTTGGTTGTGACACAGGAGTGTTAATGACATTTGCTCTTCTGGCATACATATATTTGCAATTAAGGCTAAAGCATTCTCTTATGAGCACACAGCTTATTGCCTCCCCCCCCCACCCTCCACCCCCATCTATGTTTATGAGTACACACAATGTACACATACTCTCACTCTCACTCACTCTTTTTCACTCTTTCTCTGTCAGTATCTCTCTATGTCTGTCTTTCCGTTCCTCTCTGTGTTTGTAAGAGTCTGGAGAAGGGACCGTTTTTGCTAATTTAATAAATCACAATAAGACGGACGCTGCGAAGGGCGTTAATACCAGCACATCCTTTTTAATCCTAAAAATGTCAATAGAAATATCCCTTGCAAAAACAACTTTTTTGAATGGATAACGGGCTAACAGAAGAAGAAAAAAAAATACATTGTACATTGAAAATGTTAACAGATGTGAATGGCCACTTTAGTACAACAGGATTTGTTGCATGTTACACATAGTACACGCATATGGATTAACACAGGAACCCGAAGGTTAATCAGTTTCTCTGCAGCACTTATTTATTTACCAAACAAGTGACCCATGACACATTCTTGTAACTAAAAGCTTATTGGGTTATTGCAAGTGACCCTGTACAGACATTCCTGACAACTTTTGTAACATTTTGTAAATGTTACCAGGTTACCAGGAAGTGCATGTCATCTGGAGAAGAGGGTCAGTAATACTGTTTTATACTTGTAACCTTAAGCATATGGGTCTACCAGTGCAAGGGATATAGATTTCCAGCTCAGTCTCCACCCAGTGCATACCATCCAGTAATAGTGTTTTTACCTGTAACAAGCATATGGGTCTACCAGTACAAGTGAAGCAGATTTTCAGCTTGTTTGTTTGTTTTGTTTAACGACACCACTAGAGCACATTGATTTATTAATCATCAGCTACTGGATGTCAAATATTTGGTACTTTTGACATTTAGTCTTAGAGGAAACCTGCTACATTTTACCATTAGTAGCAAGAGATCTTTTATATGCACCATTCTACAGACAGGATAGCACATACCATGGCCTTTGAAATACCAGTTCTGGTGCACTGGCTGGAACAAGAAATAGTCTCATGAGGATCAATCCTAGACCAACCGCGTATCAAACAAGAATTTACAACTGAGCTATGTCCCTCCCTATTTTAGCTCACTGCCCTCCACCCACCCCCTTCAGAAATAGTTTTGGAATTTCCTAAAAGCAGGTATACACACAGGTGACTGTTAAAGACTTCAACCAGCTAGAGCATGTACATCTCGTGTCAAAATCCGATGACCGATTCCTTGCAAGTGAACGCATGACATGGCAATGTGTATTGGCTGTTAGCATCATTATATCTTCTGAAAGAGAATAAATCCAGACACTTACATGGCTAATTAATTCAGATGAGAATGAGATATCCTTATCAAATGAGCCATTAATGATGCAGAACATACAGAAATCCAGACCTATCTGTAAGCAGCCTGCCCAGGATGAAATAACAAACCGTGGCGTTACACCTCATTTTATAGCCGGTTCTCCATGGGTGGGTGCTCACACAGGTGTTCAGGATGGACAGTATATGATCTTTACTTTCCAGTGCTCAGAAATTTCATGACATAAATAATGACCGAAATGACTCTATATAACAAAGCAAAAGAAAGGACATGAATGTTTGTTTGACGTAACTCCCGCACAGCGTGTAATCAGCATCTATTAGGTATCAACAGAGTTAAAAGTTTGTTTTAATGATACCACTAGAGCACATTGATTAACTAATCATCGGCTATTGGATGTCAAACATTTGGTAATTCAGACACGCAGTCATCAGAGGAAACCCGTTACATTTTTCTCCATTAGCAGCAAGGGATCTTTTATATGCACTTTCCCACAGGCAAGAAAGAACATACCATGGCTTTTGACCAGTTGCGGTGCACTGGTTGGAAAGAGAAAAAAAACCAATCAGGTGAATGGATCAGAGGTGGTTCAATCCTCAGGTGAGCAGACATCCAATAGGTGATGATTAATAAATCAATATGCTCTAGTGGTCTCGTTAAACAAAACAAATTTCTTCTTCTTCTAAGGTGAGCACCGAGTCGATTGAGCTAAATCACACCCGTATCACCTGAGCACCAAAAAGAGGCCTTCTTAAGACGGGAGGGGGTGGCCGGAACTAGCTCAGTCACTAGAGCCCTCGCCTGACATCATAGGTTCAAACCACCTCAGTAGAAACATTCTCTAATGTTGTTTTTTTCCCATTCTAACCAGTGCCGTATGACTGGTGTTATCAAAGGTCATGGTAAGTACTGCTCTGTCTGTAGGAAAGTGCATTATAAAAGATCCCTCGAAGATTTCCTCTACGATGTTTGACATCCAATGGCTGTTGATGAATAAATCAATGTTCTCTAACGGTGTCGTTAATCAAAACAAATTAACTTTTTTTAACTCTTGAAACAGGTGGTTTATTTATTAATTCAACTTATTTTCATGTTGATATCCAATTAAGGTTCAAGCATGCTGTCCTGGGCACACACTTCAGCTACCTAGACTGCCTGTCGAGGACAGTGGGTTAGTTGTTATTGGTTAGTGGCTAGTAAGAGAGAAATTGGTGTAGTGGTCTTACACCTACCCATCAAGTCGTTAAAACTCGCTTTCAACAGATTTAGAAGGCCTACCAAGATGCTAATATTTCATGATGCTAAATTTAATGATATATACAATTATGGACAGCATCCAGCAACTTTTGTGAGATTGTTTTGTCGGTGATTATAACTGAACACACAACAATGGCTACACATGCTATTGATTAAACCAAAAGGTTAACACACAAAAATAGTTTTTTCGTAAGCTGCATAAACAAAAAAACAAAAAATGTTTTATTTAACAATGCACTGAACACATTTTATTTGTGGTTTTATGACGTCAGACATATGGTGAAGGACCACAGATATTGAAAGAGGAAACCCGCTGTTGCCACTTCATGGGCTATTCTTTTCGATTAGCAGCAAGGGTTCTTTTATATGCACCATCCCACAGACAGGGTAGTACATACCATGGCCTTTGATATACCAGTCATGATGCACTTGGTGCACTGGCTGGAACGAGAAATAGCCCAATGGGCCCCGACGGGGATCGATCCCAGACCGACCGTGCACTGAGCCCCACCCCTAAGCTGCATAATGTCAAAATTGATCAAAATTATTATTTCAGCTGATCCTACAACTTAAGTTTATTGTTTTTTATTTTCTGATGTAATGATCTTACTAAAATTTTATGACACAAACGTGTCACTTGTTTGGATTTCTCTAAATTTTAAAATCAATAATATTTTATGATTTACAATATATCATACCTTTTGAACTAGGGTCAGTCATCTTGTGTGTGATACAATGTGTTTCACATTAAATCTGGACTTGCATAGAATGGTTAATGATTTTTTTTTATTATTATTATTAAAAAAAAATATATTGTTACTAATGGTTATATGATTGTATGTTGTCTAAAGACAATCATCATTTGAATTCTGGTCTAGCTGGCAGAGAATGTAAACAAGGCTCGAACTTAACGGTACTGATGGCAATTGCCATCATTGAGATATAAATTGCCGAAGGGAGCATTACTGATGGTACTTTTATGCTGTTGGTAAAACTCCTCAACAATGGCAAGATGTATACACCTGGTGTACATTATCTGCGAGTATTTAATATTTGCACATTTAAAATATGTCTTCATACAGCCAAATAACATTTTAATCCAGTTTATTTGCTGCAAAAGTCACTTTAAAAAAATTGCCATAGGCAGGCTCAAAATAACCATCGGTGAGTCTTTTCGACCATGTCAATTCTTTTTAAAATTGCCATGGGAGACAAATTCTTAAGTTCGAGCCCTGTGTAATGTCCATTAGAAGTGTTTTTTAATCTACATTTTGTTACAATGGATTTAGTTTCAGTTGTTATACTGGATTACATGGAACTGATGACCATTGTTTCTGCTGATCAGCAATTCCATCCGATTATTTCCACTTGTAATTAAGTAACAGTGTTTATCAGTAGGCACCAGGCTGTTTTCCAGCAGCTACCATTTCCTCCTCTGTCACATACAATTATACACCTAACTGCCTTCAACAAATATTGCCATCTACGTTTCTCAAACACCGTCTTTCTTTCCGAGATAATGAACACCTTGAAATGAACCCTACTTTACGCTAACAAAAAAAAAAAAAAAAAATTGAAATAATAGTAGCAGTGTATTCATTTCACATCAACAATAGCAACATGGTTTTAAAGTCTAATGATTTCAAGAGAGAAAAAACTGATCTTGCAGACTGTTCTCAAATAAAGCCCACACAACGTCATATAAAGACTGGCATGAGGTAGGCCTACAGTGACAGAGATAGATGGATCAGCTAACATACAGAAGCAATTTTCGAATTATAATGATCAAAACTGGAAAAAAAAAAAAAAAAAAAAAAAAAATGTTTAAAAAAAAAAAACCCAGGTTTGTTTACGGGTTATATATATATATATATATATATATATATATATATATAATCGAACCTGTCTATGGCGGCCACTCATGGGACATGACAAAAGTGGCCGCCATAGAGAGGTGGCCGCCATATGCAGGTCATATACAAGTCTGAATTTTTAAAAACAATTACACGTATGATGCAATAGAACTATTAAGGAGTCATATACATGTGCAAAAACGTAATTAAAAACAAGACAAAAAATTATCATCTATATGAAATTTTATTAAGTGAAAAAGAGAATATTTAACAAACAACAGAATAAATAAATATCAGAAATAAACTGCAGCAGTATTTAATTCCTTCTAGAGTTGACACGTTTAACTCCAGTTGTTTTAGGCTAGATACCCTCTCATCAACTGCATTTAATGACCACCGCCGATGACTAGTACATCGCACCGTTAATCCAGATTAAAAACACTTGTTAATTAACGAACACAGCTAAGCGACCGACGACTGTTAAAGGACCGCTGTTTATCAAGCCAATTGGTTATATCAACAAAAACATCTTACGGTTTTTTTTACGATTGCTGACATTTCTTTATAACTTGCACTAAAAAACAATTGTGGCCGCGATAGCAGGTTCATTTTCGCTTTTTTATGACAAAAGTGTGGCCGCTGGCCGCGTTGAGCAGGTGGTTGCCATATAAAGGTAAAATATATAGTAAAATTCATTGGGGGGACCTCAGGGCGGCCACCATATGGAGGTGGCCGCGAAGGCAGGTTTGACTGTATATATATATATATATATATATATAAATCTAACTGGTTATCAAAGTGTTCTTGTATTCAATTCTGATTTTCAATATTCTGTTTAACTACTAGCATTTTTAAGCCAACAGTTTTTCTTTTAATCTTAATTGTTACATGCAATTATTTATGGCTATCATTATTTTGTAATTATTACTTTAAATCAAAGATTTTCTAAGAAAACAATAAACAATACAAACATATATATTTATATGCATAACCTTGTCTAAAAAAACATCTATGAAATAAGACATTTTATAGTTCAGTCAAATCCACTTAATTGCATAGGCCTGGGCCCGTTAACATACAGCACTCGTAACACTTACGGCAGACATACACCATACATAATGTGTGGCGTACGTCTGACGTAAGTGTTATGAGTGCTTTGTGTTACTGGGCCCTGGTGCATGTCATAGTTATGCTAATAAGTAGAATGAACTAGCTTTGTACATAAGTCAGCTCTTTGTGCGAAGAAGAAACATTATTCGATAATGATGGAAACAGAATGCAGAAACAATGCTATGGATGTGTGACTATGAAGCAACAACATTTACAGATGTTTAAAGCTTTAAGCAGAAAAAAGGAAAACATTAGAAGTGTAATTGAGGAGAACAAGCTAACTGATGTGTATATAAAACAGAACAGCAACAACAGATCAGCATAGTTTGCAAATGTGTTGGCCATTTCAGCAATTATCAAAATACCAGAGAGAGACAGAGGTCCTAAGTTTGTCCAATTATTTTTTAAATCTTTATTTCCATTTAATTTGAAAATGTGTTTCACCAATCTATCGAAACATACTTCAGTGTTTGGTAAACAACTGTTTTTAACATGGTGGTCTCACTAGCTACATTTGATCTTGTATGCAAAGGTCAGACCTGCCAACTGTCAGGTTACTGGACATTCCATACTATGATCATTCTTTATTTGTTACAAACTTGGACAATTAAGGGCAACATTACAGACATTGCCCAAGTTGAAATACACAAATATGTACTATTAAATTTATTATTTTATTTCAACTTATTTTCGTGCTTATACCCAATTAAGGTTCAAGCATGTTGTCCTGGGCACACACCTCCGCTATCTGGGGTGTCTGTATAGGTTGGACTATACCAATTCAAATCCCATAGGCGACCATGTTAACATTTGTGTTTAAAAACACTATATGCAATATATCAACCAAACTGTGACCCATAAATATCAGTACTACAACCCCTACCTCAAAGTATTAACTGCAGAAAATGGTACCTTTCATGGCTCATTTTCGGTATAACCAGATGTTTCTGCAACACCCCTAGTTTCACACAAAATTTGAGTACTTTTTTTTACAGGTACCCCATACATGTTCCAAGCACAAGGCTACTTGACACGGTGGTACTACATCAAATAAAATTGCATACATTTTTAGCCCAGATGAAATTAATTTTTTTTACAACCAACACACTCACATTTATAACCAATCACAGGACTTGTGGTGTTAACTTCTCTATCAAAAGTTAGGTGCAACTCGAACTTCGACCCAGCCGGAAATTAATTGGTATAGTGCAACCTCCAGGACAATGGGATAGTGGTTAGTGGTCAGTGACAGTGTAGTGGTTTTACACTGAGTCGTTAAAACTAGCTCTGGGTCGGAGCTGGTACTTGGCTGCGAACCCAGTACCTACCAGTCTTATGTCCAATGGCTTAACCATGACACCACCGAGGCCGGTATATGTACTATAAACAGTTAAACAAGGACACCAATATATACTAAGAAACTGCATACAGGAGCAAAATGATTCAAAATGCATATGTGAAATATACAAATCTCATCACATACATATACATTAATATGTTATACTCAACAAAATTAATTAAAGACACCAGGAGATATATTTGGCATTTTTCTTATACATGTATATGGTACAAAATATATTTGTATTTTGTTTTACGAAGCATGAGAAGCATGCATGGCTGGTCAAAATTTACTCAAACTATATGTTTAGAAATTATCTGTGATCAAAACTTGCTAACATTATATAACACTAAATAAAACTTACTAAAAGGTCTACTGGTCGTTAATTAATTTTGTAGAGTATATGAAGAGTTTCATCGCAAAACCATTGTGCGAAAACCACTCAGACACTGTTCACACGTAGACAAACACAAGTTCAAATTCAGTTTTCAGCAAAACTCTTCATATGATCCTTTAGTGTATTAAAGTTTGTTTTGCTTAACGACACCACTGGAGCACACTTTAGCGTCTTAAAGTTTGTTTTGTTTAACGACACCACTGGAGCACACTTTAGTATCTTAAAGTTTGTTTTGTTTAACGACACCACTGGAGCACACTTTAGTGTATTAAAGTTTGTTTTGCTTAACGACACCACTGGAGCACACTTTAGTGTCTTAAGTTTGTTTTGTTTAAAGACACCAATGGAGCACACTTTAGTGTATTAAAGCTGCCGATTCAAGTTCATAAGTAGATACCTTTTGTGTTTCACATAAAATTCATTTTGATCTGTCAGAAACTCATTGGATTTGCCAAAATTTATCATTTATGAAAAATTAACCAACCAGACACTCAATGGATTTGCCAAAATCGATAATTTATGCAAAATGTAATAGTCAAAAATATTTATTACACTACATAAAAGGTAGAGCGAGTGGCTTTAATATAAATAACTGAACAAAGAGTATTATTGCAAGAAACTGCAGGCAATTACCAAAATTGCGTAATGTGAAATACCCAAATCTGGTCAGAATTACCAAGTGCTATATGTTGCTGTGTGCCGAGTTAGCATTGTGTGATGTAAACAGTGTTTAGAAGCAGGTACATGGTTAACATTATAACCCTTCCTTTGCCACACACTACAGAGCATTTGGAAACTGAAAGGCCATATGCTTTTTGTAATGTCAAGGTCAGTAATGAATTATGTCAGCAAATATTTGCATGTCTCTCACATTTTGAAAAAAATTATGAGCATCTCGCCACTTGCTCATCCATTCGTGTGTCTGTATATCCATACACCTGCCTGTTCATCTATTCATCCATCCACCTGTCTATTCATTCATCCACCCATCCAAACCACTAAACCACCAAAGCCAGTTACAAAACATAATTTAAATTCTTAAAAAATATACAGCTTGCACAATTTGACACAATATAATGTATACAATCATACCAGCATTAATAATGCCTTTCATGTGATGATCTTCATGCTATCTTTAGGTGTTTGTTTGTACACATATATAGCTGAAGTTACCGCAAGTTGTCACAATAACTAAATAGGTTTTCTGATAGTACCAAAAACAGAAGTTTGTTTTGGTTAACGACACCACTAGACCACATTGATTTATAAATAATTGCCTACTGGATGTCAAACATTTGGTATTATTGACATATAGTCTTAAAGACGAAACCCGCTACATTTTCCATTAGTAGCAAGGGATCTTTTATATGCACCATCCCTCAGACAGGATAGCACATACCACAGCCTTTGATATACTAGTCGTGATGCACTGGCTGGAATGAGAAATAGCCCAATGGGTCCACCGACGAAAATCGATCCCAAACCTACCGCACATCAAGCGAGCGCTTTTACCACTGGACTACGAGCAATTTACCACTGGGCTACGTCCTGTCCCTCTGATAGCACAAGAACAAGGCCAATAGTACCAGAACAAGGCCAATAGTACGAGAACAAGGCCAATAGTACGATAACAAGGCCAACAGTACGAGAACAAGGCCAACAGCACGAGAACAAGGCCAACAGTACGAGAACAAGGCCAACAGCACGAGAACAAGGCCAACAGTACGAGAACAAGGCCAACAGTACAAGAACAAGGCCAATAGTACAAGTTAGACATTGCTTGAACTGGCAGGAATGTGCAGCTCTTGTGCCATTACAACAGCAGGAATCTGGTGGCCACTGGTAGAGTATCTGGCCTATGTCACGGGCAGCAAATGTCACCTCGTTCTGTGTAAATGTTATGTAGTGCACAGGTTCTTGTTTTGAAAACCAGACCATTAGAAAGTCAGACATGATGAAGTAAAAGAATGAGATTGTTTTAATGATACCTCTGGTACATTGTTAATCACCTGCCATTAGGAAATAAAGGAATGCTTGTTTTAACATCTCAGCAGGTTATTTTATCAGTAACAGCTCTGGTTGATAGCCAACATTAACATGAATTCTGCAGGATTAAAAATACTCGCCTACCATAAACTTTCTCAGTGCACTGCGCTGAACATCCATAGGTGTAACTATAAACAAAAATAATTCATTGACCAAAACAAAAGTTAAAAGTTTGTTTTGTTTAATGACACCACTAGAGCACATCGATATATTAACCATTGGCTATTGGATGTCAAACATTTGGTTATTTTGACATATAGTCTTAGAGAAAAAACCCGCTACATTTTTTTATAGTAGCAAGGGATCTTTTATATGCACCATCCCATAGATAGGACAGCACATACCACAGCCTTTGTAAATACCAGTTACTGCCACCACCATCGCCACTGCCATCAGAAAAGTGATACATATATTTTGCCTTTTTATTTCATCATAATAGCTTCCGATAGGCAAACAAACAAGACACCACATACCATTGTCTTTAAAATATCAGCCACGGCTTGCCACTTCTTTAATGATGTTAATAATTAAAGCATACAGTTTGTTTTAACATATAATAATTGTCTGTGTGTGTGTGGGGGGGGGGGGGGTACCATTGCTATTAAAAGCAGGTACATGTTCTATGTTATATTAAATTTTATACCTTAGTGTAGGGGCAGATGTAGCTAAATTAGGTCCCGTGGGAATTTCGTGTTCATTTCATGTTACCTCCTAAACTATTGTCTGGATCTGCTTCTGGATATAAGCACTATACCCGGTAATAAACTGAATTGTCTGGGACTGTATTGGTCATGTTCTAAAGTGGCTGCGTCTGGGTTAGATGTACCAGAACCCTGAGTGGATAGAGGAACGTTAAATGAGTTTCATATTCCTGTACCATACAGTTAATTGTAAAGTGCAGCAGGAATATAGGTTTACCCCTCCTCCCACTCGTCCCAGATTCAGTCACTGGTACCGGCCTCGGTGGCGTCGTGGTTAGGCCATCGGTCTACAGGCTGGTAGGTACTGGGTTCGGATCCCAGTCGAGGCATGGGATTTTTAATCCAGATACCGACTCCAAACCTTGAGTGAGTGTTCCGCAAGGCTCAATGGGTAGGTGTAAACCACTTGCACCGACCAGTGATCCATAACTGGCTCAACAAAGGCCATGGTTTGTGCTATCCTGCCTGTGGGAAGTGCAAATAAAAGATCCCGTGTTGCTAATCGGAATGAGTAGTCCATGTAGTGGCGACAGCGGGTTTCCTCTCAAACTGTGTGTGGTCCTTAACCATATGTTTGACGCCATATAACCGTAAATAAAATGTGTTGAGTGCATCGTTAAATAAAACATTTCTTTCTTTCTTTCTTTCTTTCAGTCACTGGCAATGTGAACTTTGTTTTTTTTAATGACACCAATAAAGCACACTGATTTTTTTAAATCATGGGATATATTGGATGACAAACATTCCATAAGTCTGAAGTAGGAAACCTACTACATTTTTCAATTAACAGCAAGGAATCTTTTATGTGCTCTTTCCCAAAGTCAGAATTCCAGTATACTAGTCCACATAGCAGGACAGCACATATCATGGTCTCTGTTATACCAGTCATATACAGCACTGGTTCGAATGGTGAAAAACCCATGTCAGAGAATGTGTGCACCATTGCAAAGGGGTTCAATCCCACAATGCAAGCACCTCAGGTGATTGCTCTACCAACTGAGCTATAGATGTCAGCCTCTTCTACAAATTCAGAGGCTATACCTGGGATGGACATGCCAGAGTTTTACACTTTAAATGAGTTGTCCAATCCCCATTAAAATTAAATGTTTTGGCCTAATTCTTGTTACATATTAAAGTGTGTTTTGTTTAACGACACCACTAGAGCACATTGATTTATTAATCACTGGCTACTGGATGTCAAACATTCGGTAATTTTTACATATAGTCTTATAGAGGAAACCCACTACATTTTTCCATTAGCAGCAAGGGATCTTTTGGCACCATCCCACAGACATGATAGCACATACCACAGCCTTTGATATACCAGTCATGGTGCACTGGCTGGACCGAGAAATAGCCCAATGGGTCCACTGATGGGGATCAATCCAAAACCGACAACACATCAAGCGAGCACTTTACCACTCGGCTACGTCCTGCCCTGTTGTTACATGTTAACATGCCACACTTACTGTAAGCTGCACACATGGTGTGAACACCTTGTGAAGGGCGTCCGAGGCTCACACACGTGTTGCCTTCAAGAGAGCCGTGGAAAACACTTGAAAACATTTGATATTAATTTGCATTGTTGGCAAAACGGGCACACGTGCATGCAGGAAATAATCTTTTAAATGTCAGAATGCAATCAATGTTGTTAAAGATTTCTAATGACAATTGAAAAATTATGCAGAAGAACAAATAAGTGCTTAGAAGTTCTGAAGGTGTGATAGGATCGTATGACAAAATAGAAGAAAAATGTGATAATATGCATGTATACCTACCCTAAAAAGAAACTCTGTACTGTTGAAAATTGTAAACTAAACAGAAAAACAGAATATTGTAAATAGTTTTGGGTGTGTACATGTATATACAATGTCGTGTAGTATGGTAAATCATTAATTACTTTTTATCTAAATATATATGGCATACATGTATTATTGTATTGATTACTAGATTCTGATATGCTAGTGACGAACCACTGGTCGGAATGGGAAATAACCAAGCCATAGGATTTCACAGAAATGATAAAAAAAGAAGTTTGTTTTGTTTACTAACACCATTAGAGCACATTGATTAATCAATCATCAGCTATAGTAACTCTGACAGTCTTAGAGAGGAAACCTGCTACATGTTTCCATTAGTAGCGTGGGATCTTTTATATATACACTTTCCCACATACAGGAAAGCACATACCACGGCCTTTGACCTGTTGTGGTGCACTGGTGGGTGTAACGAGAAAAAAATACAATCAGTTGAATTATCACTTCCAGTAGCAGAATAGCAAAATCATATAACAGAAAATCATGTAACATTATCATGATTGCTAAAGAAAATCTGTTTCCTTGAGTTCTGACATGAGTTACATGCTACTATTAAATGGTGTGTGTGTGGGGGGTGGGGGGTGGGGGGGGGGGGAGATGGCTTCTGAGAAACTGTTAAATAATAAAAACAGAATAACATTAAACAATACATATACATGTAAAACTTAATTCCCAAATGTTTTACTCTGAATTACAAATTCTGGATCTGTTTACCGTGTATAAGCCGAGTTTTGAAGCCTAGAAATACCTTCTTAAAAAGGGGGGTCGGCTTATACAGGGAGTCTAGAATTCGATACGTAAAATCGTGAATAGCCGATGAACGAAAACTGGTTTCATGTGGTTACAACTTTCAACTTTTGATACGACCGATCGTTTATGCTTCAAAGCTTACCCGTAAATGGCAGTCATGTGTGGAAAAAATGTATAAATAAAACATCACATAGTGGTAGTTTTCTTTTTCTATATTGTGTGTTAAATTTTTTTGTAAAAACACGTGGTTTTCTTTCGCGTCTCGTCCGCCATTTATTCGTTCAACGTAAATTCTTCCACTGTACTGGAAAGAAATAACTTTGTACTTCGCCAAAAGACACACATTGCCCAGAAATTACCAGCAGAAGTTGACAGCAAAGTCGAATCGTTTCACCGCTTCATAATAAAAGAAAGGAAACGGTTCGATTTTGATCTGGGACAGATAGGAAACATGGATGAGACACCCATGAACTTTGACATGCCGGGGAATAGAACTGTAGACTGAAAGGGAACACATACAGTTCAGGTGAAGACCTGCGGCGCCGAAAAACAGCACTTTACGGTGGTTCTGGCTTGCATGGCTGACGGCACTAAACTAAAGCCAATGGTAATATTTAAAAGAAAGACGATGCCGAAAGATAAATTCCCAAAGGGTGTTGTAGTTGAAGTCCATGAGAAAGGATGGATGAACGAGTCTCTCATTCTCCAGTGGTTGAAAGAGGTGTGGATGATGAGACTTGGTGGCCCACGTCATTGCAGATCACTTCTTGTTTGGGATATGTTCCACGCCCATCTGACAGGTGTCGTCAAACTGAAGTTAAAGGACATGCAGATTCGACAGGCTGTCATTCCGGGTGGATGCACATCAGTATTGCAGCCATTAGATGTCAGTTTGAACAAGCCGTTCAAATCAAACGTAAGAAATGCCTGGAACGAGTGGATGGTGGACGGAAACCACAACTATACCAAAACCGGCAGTCATCGCAGATCACCCCTTCCAACTGTCGTCCAGTGGATAAAGGACGCATGGACCAGATCCCTACAGCAATGGTTGTACGCAGCTTCCTCAAGACTGGAATTTCAACCGCCATGGACAGGTCAGAAGACGATGCACTGTTTGCAGAGCACTTGTTACCTATACACGCTGACAAGACAAACGGCGAACCAGCAACTGCACGAGAAACCGCGGATGCCGATGTTGAAGAAAACACGGAAATTGACGATTATTATGAAGACAACATTGATGAAACGATTTGGAAAATTATTTCATCACAAGATTCGGATTCTGAATTTGAAGGCTACAGGACAACCGACGACAGTGAATGAACCATTATCAGACATTACTGACATTTTAAATACATAATTTGTGTATTTCTTTCTGTGATAAATGTATGACAAATATTTATAAATGTGTCTGTTTATTCATGAATAAATTTTTTTTAAACATATCTAGCGTTAGTTTTTTTCAAAATGCACATATACATAATAATATTATACAGTATATATATTATGGGTAGTAAATTGCATTGACACCGCCGGTGTCTCCGACGGTATAATCAAAATGAGGGATGGGTTACACTCTTACGTGCTAAAACAGCTGACGATACCAACAAGAATGAGACAATCCCGGGATACCGAGATATTTTTACAGGTTTACATAGTAAAATAAGTGGTCAGCTACTGTATTTACTTTTGTCATTTTGCAAAAATTTGGTATCGGCTTATACACGGGACCGATCGTTTTATAGCAGTTATTGTGGGTCAAACTAAGGGGTCGGCTTATACACAGCAATATACGGTACTCAATGCACACTAAACAAACTAAATAATTAAATCAAATTATTATTTTAATAATGCAACTTAACGAACAGAAAGACAAATACCACCTTATTTATGACCAGGAATATCAATCCTCTGGTATTCCAGTCACTGCTGCAAAAATTAATCTTCTATCACCAAAAAGTTCATTTTTCTCTACTTTGTGGGATTTCAAATGTCAGTCCCTTTAATTGAAATGTTAGTATGGAAATTGCATGCATCAAACATTCCCTAGCGGACTTGCAGAGTAAATTGTTAATTGGAAATCGTCTCTGTGCAGCTGCTTAATCTGAAGCCAAACTGCTTGTGTGCACAGCATTTAATTAACTCGGAACACAATTTCTCCATTTTATCTCTGTGATGGAAAAACAACAAAAGAAATCTAATATAAAAATACAGCAAAGGCTTAATACAGAGTTCAGGATGCAGTGCCCACAAACATACAAAGTGAAGGCTCGGACGGTCAGACGCCTTGGTTTTTATCTAAACAAACCTTTCCACTTGATGAAAGTGATGTGTTTAATTACTTCTTTAATTATTGAACCTTTGAAGTAGTATTCAGATGAAATGACTCTCGAAAGACCAAAAAAAAAATCAATTGAAAAACTTCAATGGGGTTTGAAAAGTTGGGTCATGGATATATATTACTGCAAGTTTTTATCTAAGTTAAAGCACAATTATTAATTAATCATCGACTATTGGATGTCAAACATTTGGTCTTCAGAGAAAACCATGCTACATTTTTCTATTAGCAGAGTAAGGGATTTTTTATATGTACTTTCCCATAGACGGAACAGCACATACCACAGCCTTTGATATTCCACTTAAGGGGGGCACTGATTGGGACAGGAAAAATCCTAATGATTATGTTGATTAAGTTTGAGCCTAAGAACTTTAAGTGAAGTCTGATGGCTTAATCACTAAACCACTGGTAGTCCATGAAGTGGCAACAGCAGGTTTCCTCTCTCAATATCTGGGTGGTCCTTAACCATATGTCTGACACGATATAACCGTAAATAAAATGTGTCGAGAGTGTCGTTAAATAAAACATTTCCTTCCTGCCTTCACTACTCCACTGAGACAAGTAGTCACATTTTGGAAAATATTAATTTTTATACAAACTAGCTAAGACATGACCATTCAGTTATAAATGGAAATCTGTATGCATTACTGGCAAATTATTAAATTCCCTAGAAATACGGCAATTTAAAAACAAAATTGCCATGAGTAAAACGGCCCACCAACGGCAATTTAAAGACTGCCCATGGCAACTGAAAAAAAGAAAAGACTTTTGCAGCAAATAAATAAGACTGAAAGGTTATTTTTCTGTATGTAGACATATTTTAAATGTATTAATGTTATATACTGGCATGTAATGTACACAAGGTGTAAACATTTTGCCATCATTGAGGAGCATTATCGATGGCACTGTTGTGCCGTCGGTGATGTTCCCAATCTACGGCAATTAATATCTCAACCATTGTAATGTAAGATGATCTTTGATTAACCAACATTATTATAATCTTTGCCTTGAAACAAATTATTTTCTAACCACATGTCGTTTAATCATTTATTCTCTGTCAATTACTAATTTGATTTATTGATAACAATTAATTATTAAACAAAATATCAATTTTCATATCAATAATCAAATTAATGACATTAATAATTCTATTTGATTGTATAATTAACTGAAAACAACATTTGCAATGTGAAATATTAAATTTACATTTAACAAGTTTCGTGTGAGTGTGTATCAAAAAAAAAAAAAAAAAAAAAAATTAGGAAAGAATGAATGCTATAAAAAAAAAAATTTTTTTAAAAATCAATAAAAAAAATCACCTTTACCTTTTTTGAATTCTTACTTGTTTTGGAAAACAAAAACCCAACAGTTTTATACATATATATACATGCATGTGTATCTTCTGAGGGCTCTTCCTAGTTGTTATCTCAAGCTCCTGGGCCCAATTTCACATAAACATCGTAAGCCTAGTTTTGTATATAAATGTAAATCTACAACTAAACCACCATTTGTATTACCAATACAGTACAACAAATATAGTTAAAAGTACATGTATTTCCTTTTCTTTTGTCCTTAAAATGCTCCATCTTCTGTAACGATGTAAATTTCTTTGTGAAATAGATGCCAAACACTTGTAAACGTATGCCTCGTATAACTGCTAGCTACTCGCAGACATAAACTTATGTTTTGTGAAATAGACCCCTGGTCTTGTTGACCACCTGCCCCATTTTCACCCTGGACAGGGGGTAGGCCTTTGTAACAGGGAATGATGAATACAAAAAATAATAATAATAATAACAATTTTAACAAGCATTCTGCAAAATTAAATGTCTCACCTGCCATACATTTATTCAGTGTTGCTGATAGCTGCATCCATAAATGTTCATGAAAAATAATTACTCTAAAAAAATTAAAGTGAACTTTATAATGCACACATACGTGGTTTCTCATGTATTAACTACAAACAGTACTGGGTTCAGTGGCATAGTGATTGATCCATCGGTCTCAAGGCTGATAGGTACTGGGTTCATAATCTGGTACTGGGTCCCACTCAGAATTCTTGTTAAATTTCTCACCGAGTGTCAGACCTTGTTGTTTAAGGGGTGCCGATAACATATTTTAGAGTGAAAATTTCACTATTTCATTCTAAAATGTGTTATCGTTACTGTAGAAAGTGTTATCTTCACTGTAAGAAACCCAGAACTATTTTGCTGCTGGCATTTTAAAAATAAAGATAAATTGCCATAAGTTATATAATAAATAGAATATTTCAAGTTTTTTTTGTCAGATATGATTTATATATCATCTCGTGAAGTTTGCAATCATATCACACTTGTCATGCAAGCGCAACTCATGATATATGATTGCAAACTTCACTCGACGAGATATAAATTATATTTGACAAAAACCATAAAATATCCTCTATATATTTCAAACAGTTCCCTATAATCTAAGCTAAGGAAGCAATTAATCATTCTCTCAAAACGTTTTTCACATTGAGGTCTGCTTTGAGATGAACATCCATAGGTGCAAGTTCTATAAACCAAATTTCATTGACCTGGGACTTGCAGTTTGTGAGAAATGGAACTAAACACGAAACTAACATTGAGCTACATGCCATCGGAATAGTAATGTATAACTATACCTCACCTTTCTACTTCCATCAAGGTGAAACAAAAATAAAGGTTTCTATACCAATGAATGAATTTTTAATGACAAAAAAATTGGGTAGCACACAAAGGTAAATAACTGGCCTCGGTGGCACAGTGGTTAAGCCATCGGACTACAGGCTGGTAGGTACAGGGTTCGCAGCCCGTACTGGCTCCAACCCAGATCGAGTTCTTAAGAGCTCAATGGGTAGGTGTAAAACCACTACAACCTCTGCTCTCTCACTAACAACTAACCACTGTCCTGGATAGACAGCCCAGATAGCTGAGGTGTGTGTCCAGGACAGCGTGAAATGAAAGGTAAACATATTAATGGAACTGAGTTTCTTATACAGTCAGTATTCAACTAAATTAAAGAGCGGGACGAAGACCAGTGGTAAAGCGCTCACTTGATGTGCAGTCAGTCTGGGATCGATCCCCGTTGGTTGGCCCATTGGGCTATTTCTCGTTTCAGCCAGTGCACCATGACTGGTATATCAAAGATTGTGGTATGTGCTATCCTGTCTGTGGGATGGTGCATATAAAAGATCTCTTACCACTAATAAAAAAAAATTGTGGATTTCCTCTTGCAGGTTTCCTCTATGACCGTGCCAAAAATGATTAAATGTTTGACATCCAATGGCCATTGATTAATAAATCAATGTGCTCTAGTGGTGTCATTAAGCAAAACAAACTACCTTTTTCCCCACTAAATTATTTGACACGTATCCTTTCCTTTCCTATAACCACTGATCCAAGGCTATGGTATCATGTGCTATACTGTTTGTAGGAATGTGCATGTAAAAGATCCTTTGTTGCCTATTGGAAACTAATAATGGGTACCTCCTTACCCCCCCCCCCCCCCCAACACCCATCTCACATCCAGAGTGAGTTTAATGACTTAATGGGTAAGTGTAAAGCCGCTACACTAACGTCTCTTTCACTAACCTTTAACCCTTTATCCTTAACAGACCAGATAGCTGAGGTGTGTACTCAGGACAGAGCTATTGAACCTCAATTGGTTATAAGTATGCAAATAAGTATAAATGAAATGAAAATTGTTAAGAGTGGTCCACATGGTCCGCGCTGTAGATCTCACTAATATTTGGGCACAATGGGGACTGTTGTCTTTTCTGAGTGCAGGAAGGTTATTTTAGTTCAGTTCTGTCTTTAACAGCTGCTAGAGAGTTGTCAATATTCAGATATGTACGGTATTTCAAGTTATTTTAATGTAATTCAACTTAACATTTTAGTGGTTTTAAGGTGAAATATTTTGAGGTCAGGATGTGTGTATTTATTTATTTTGGGCACACCGTTTATTGCCTCCACTTTAATGCAATCCAAAACCTTGAAGGTGACAGCAGCAAGTTTTTCCATATGTTAGGCACCTATCAGTTGGACTTTTAACATAGTCTGACTGGGGATTTTCCCATCCCAAATAGTGCCCCATGGCTGGTATATCAAAGGCCATGGTATGTGGTAAATTGCATATAAAAGGCCCTTGCTGTTGATGAAAACATTTAATTGGCTCACCTCTAAGACTATATATCAGAATTACCAAATGTCTGACATCCAGTAACTGATGATTAATAAGCCAATGTTACAGTGGTGTCATTAAATAACAACCCCTGCAATTAAGAAAATGTCCACAGCAAAAAAAACATGTCACTGATAAAATAAAAAAAACTCTGAATATGGTCCAAGGTCAAAATGTGCTATGGAGAATTAAAAACTCCACGGCAATCTCCATGGCATTGCCCCTGCACGTGCTGTAACCTCACCGTGGTGCAGGGGTGTAACATTCTCTCTGAGAATGGCTAATACAGCACAAATTGAAATTTTGAGTAAAAGTCAGCATCTATCTGTGATATTTGTATTTTTGTACAGTTCTTTACAGTTTTTATTTAAATCTTGAATTTTTATATTGATGTTGATCATCACCTTATTTGTTTGCATTACCATAGTTTGACACCCAATAGCTGATGTATTTTTCGTGCTGGGGTGTCGTTAAAACATTCATTCATTCATTCATTCATTCCATGGCATTGCCGATTGCCGTGGGCAATTGCAGGGGTTGAATATTACAAACTTTAACTTTATATGCTTTTCATTCCTTCGAGTTCTAGATGAATAAAATGTTTTTAAATGTTAACTTCATAAAAATAGATCTTACCATTGAATGGGAGCTCTTACATTCCTTTCCCATCACTCTCCTGAGACTAGTTCAAGGAGAGTAATTTTTATCTCCCCTTAGCATGTGAATTTATATCATATCAATATGATATCTTAAATGGAAGGAAGGAAATGTTTTATTTAATGTTGCACTCAACACATTTTATTTACGGTTATATGGCGGCAGCCATATGGTTAAGAACCACACAGATACTGAGAGACGAAACCTGCTGTCGCCACTTCATGGGCTACTCTTTTTTATTAGCAGCAAGAGATCTTTTATATGCACCATCCCACAGACAGGATAGTACATACCATGGCCTTTGTTACACCAGTTGTGGAGCACTGGCTGGAATGAGAAATAGCCCAACGACTCCACTGATGGGGATATCTTAAATGATTCCCCACAATCTAAGCTAGGGGAACTATTAAGAACTTATAAAATTAAAATAGCCTACATTGGAAATGAAAACATAATGTCATCTCCTAATATTTGATTACAACTTGGCAAACCATTTTTTTAAAGACTGGTTTTAACTTTACTTTATTACAAACTTAATCTTTAGTTATTTTCACAATAACATACCAAGTTGATCAAATCTTTCAGATATTCTGTAGTCTACCAATGAATTGAGAGAAAACAATGTGTTAAAAAGTCTCACTACTTATGAGGGAGAACTACCCAGCGTGTTATCATCTACTGGACCAACACATGGTAAATCCGTGTTATCATCTACTGGACCAACACATGGTAAATCCGTGGCCACATTTAACAAAGCTCCCAAATTTAATTGCACCAGCAGTGTCTTTGATCTGAAGGACTGTGGAGATGGCGGTGTTATATTTCAAAGTAGCCGATTCCGTTAATTAGAGGGAACTCCATTCAGTTTGTCGTGTCATCAAGATCCGAAAAACGTTCATCGTTTGAAGTTCTGTTTACACTGAAAACCATAATAATAATGTTGTTTGCCCAAAGAATATAGATTTTTTTTTAATATATAAAGATGAAAACAGTTTTGCCAAGGGTAAAATCATATTATTGAACTTATTGAATACCACATGATATACATGAAAAAGCAAATGTTTTGCCAAGTATAAAAAATATATTACCAAATCTATATTATAGACTATAATATAGTTAATACGAGATCAAACAATTTGCATTGGTGAGTTACACAAATAGTTTCACATTTTGAACAGATGTAATTACATGTAGTTTACAAAAAAGTGAAAAAGAAAATCATTTATGACATTCTTCTATCTGATACTGAAAGTAAATCAATAATTTGAGGAAAACAGAAATAAATAAAAAGCACAGTAATTAGAAAAAACTTTTTCTATCACTTTGAAGCAAATGACAGACCTGGGTTTTTTTTGTCAAATAGATTGATCATTTGTTTGTATGTTGCAGATACACTACATCATACAAGTACATATCTGTATCCACAAGTACATGTAAACTGTCAATGTTTCATTGTATTATAAACATGTCATTCCCCAAACTGCATTGAATTACTTGTGAATATATATGATAATTAATTCACCAAAAGCTAATACAATCTCTCATTTATTTATTTTTGTTTAACTTTTAGCTATGAAGACAAACCAAATTTGAATAGTTTTTCAAACAAAATTCATCAACACACTATTTTGGGGTTTTTTTCACTTGAATCTTGAATGCACCACACCAGCATTACCCTTCACCAGCTTGAAAAATATCCCCTCCTTTTAAGTGATATGTACATTTTAAGATGCTTAATTTACTTTAGTCCCCTGGAGATGCTTCATGATAATTATGTTTCTTTGCTCATCCATAGATGACCGCAACTACAAACAATTCAATATAGTGAGGACCAAAAAAAAATGTGTTTCCGGTTTCATCCTTGAAAAAAATAGGGTATGTTTTTGGGGTGTTTTTTTTTAAAGGGATAGTAAACTCAAACATGAGCTTTATGTGTTGAAAAGATGCATACCCAGACCACCAACAGATACTGATACTTTAAGAAATGAAAAACGAGTAATTTTAGAGTTAATAAAAAAAATGTGATTATTCCTGCTGTTTTCATTGCATCTGGAATTCTAGCTTGGGGTTAAGTGACATCAGCTCCAATCAACTTCTGTATGCACAGTGCAAAGAAAGAAAGAAAGAAAGAAATGTTTTATTTAACGACGCACTCAACACATTTTATTTACGGTTATATGGCGTCAGACATATGGTTAAGGACCACACAGATTTTGAGAGGAAACCCACTGTCGACACTACATGGGCTACTCTTCTGATTAGCAGCAAGGGATCTTTTATTTGCACTTCCCACAGGCAGGATAGCACAAACCATGGCGTTTGTTGAACCAGTTATGGATCACTGGTCGGTGCAAGTGGTTTACACCTACCCATTGAGCCTTGCGGAGCACTCACTCAGGGTTTGGAGTTGGTATCTGGATTAAAAATCCCATGCCTCAACTGGGATCCGAACCCAGTACCTACCAGCCTGTAGACCGATGGCCTACTACGACGCCACCGAGGCCGGTCAGTGCAAACAAATGCAGTCATTTACGACAAGGCGCTTCGCTTTCAATAACCTGACTTGTAAAACAACATAAATGACTTGATAATATAATCAACTATTTAACTAAATATATTTCAGTTTGCATTAACAGAACAAAATATAAAGTATTTTTCTCTCTTAAAAAATCCAAAGAAAAAATGCATATTATTAAGCCTATTGGTGGGGTATATTGCAGTAAAAACGACCACTCACAATAAATTTTCTTTATTTTGGGACTACGTAATTGGTCAGTTTTGTAATTTTAGATGGGAAAGTCTACTTAATACAATTTGATGATACCGGGTAATTTCTAGGAGTTTTAGCATTATACATGCCAATTCATGAGTTCCCTTTTTCTGCAAATAGACTAAGTAGTACATTTGTATTATTAAAAAAATGTGTCATACAATTTTTATATTTATGAACAAGGGGCTTTTATCATGCTGCCATTTGAAATTGAAATTTACGTAATAAAAACTATAAAAGCACAATCTACAATATCAGTTCTCAGACTCCCACCAACACTGCCTGACAATCTCGTTTTACAACATTGTCAGCAAGTACAAACAAAGCACCGGCAGCCAGATTTAAGTATGGTATACTCTAGATATATGTTCACTTTCATGCAACTGAATAAAGAATCAAATTCTTAGACAAATAAATATCTGCCAGAGGAATCCTTGAAAAACAACATAAAATGTGATCTCAATTCTCAGGACATAAAAAAGAAACAGAAGGCCTTGAAAGAGAGCTCTGCTACTGCTGGAACAAAGCACTGTTCAGATAATATACTGATGTCCAAAAGAAACTATACCAAAAAATATATATTTAATTTCCTTTTATAATTTGGATACTGAAAATAAAAGGTGGTTAAATATCTTTTTGCTTTTAAGGAATAAAATTCAGTTCCCAACATACAAAGACAAAACTTTCGTGAATATATGTTTTAAACATGCAACATATTTTGGTTTTTCTTTGGTAGTCTCTCAGAGTATTGGTATAGTTTCTTTTGGACGTCAGTATATGTTTCCGAGTTGTCCACTGATGATAAAAGCAGACGTCTGGTGAAAACACAGGACACAAGCACCCAGAAGACATATTTAAAATAACATACAGATCCGTTACATCGGTGAATGACCCTTTGGTGGATCCATTAGGTTTTTCCCATCCCAACCAGTGCCCTGCAGCTGGTATATTTGATTTGTGCGGTCCTATCTGAGAAAGTGCATAAAATTATCCCTTGCTGCTACTGAAACATGTATGAGTAGCTGTTTTCCCCCTGAAGACTTTGTTAAAGTTAGGTTTTTTTAACGACCAGGTTACCCCATAAAGCGGTCTATTTACAAATTGCTTGTTTTCAAAGAATCTAGACATGCGTGAACCCTGACACTGGAAAGAGTTTTGGTGAAGTCAGGTGACATGCATTACATCACTCTTGAAAAAACAATAGCCTGGTTTATTGAAGGAGCTGACGAATGTCAATATTAGATTATGGCATGCATTTAATCTTTTCACAATAGAAATTGACATTGTTATGAATATTTGTTGGTTAATTTTGAAAGTAAATTGAACAAGGTAAAACATTATATCATCAAATCAATTGTACATTAAAATATGCATGCACAGAAACCATTTCCCGTTAAAAGGCCAGTTCACGGTTCACGGTTACTCGAGGATAGTCTTTGAGAGGAAAGACTACATTTTTCCATTAGAAGCAAGGGATCTTTTTTTATGCACCATGGGTTCACAGATAGGGATTGATCCTAGAATATAAAATATGGCCTTGAACCACTACCACCACTAGAGGTTTTTACATTGTAATAATTTACACTCATAAATATATAAACTGTACATTATTTGGCATTAAATAATTTTGTTTAAAGACACTCGAGGAAAGAAGAAAAAAAATCACAACCACCCCAAACCCCCCCAAATTTTGAAACCAGTCCTCCATGCACATGCACCGGCCTCGGTGGCGTCGTGGTAGGCCATCGGTCTACAGGCTGGTAGGTACTGGGTTCGGATCCCAGTCGAGGCACAGGATTTTGAATCCAGATACCGACTCCAAACCCAGAGTGAGTGCTCCACAAGGCTCAATGGGTAGGTGTAAACCACTTGCACCGACCACTGATCCATAACTGGTTCAACAAAGGCCATGGTTTGTGCTATCCTGCCTGTGGGAAGCGCAAATAAAAGATCCCTTGCTGCTAATCGGAAGAGTAGCCCATGTAGTGGCAACAGCGGGTTTCCTCTCAAAATCTGTGTGGTCCTTAACCATATGTCTGACGCCATATAACCGTAAATAAAATGTGTTGAGTGCGTCGTTAAATAAAACATTTCTTTCTTTCTTTTCCATGCACATGCACAACCCTATATAGTCCGTCCCATGGGGAACGCCTTTTTTCATACCATGACATTTACTAGAAGTTATTTATTTCTGAGCAGATTGATTTGTAATTTGCATGCAAAATTAGTTGTTAGTTACTTTTTGTTATTTCCAAAACACTTTTACTTTTCTTCTTACGTCAAACCAAACGGAAATTATTTACAAAAATATTTATTTTTAGAATGATGGGACGGACTATAGACTGGCTAATTAAATTCACTTACCCTATCAAGACCGTAACAATAAAGAATGGCTGAAGTCGTGTGGTAAAAAATGAAAATAGTAACGACCAGTTACTGTATTAGTAGCCATAAATTCAAATTAATGTTAATAATTCAAAGTTCAGTAAATAATTAATTATTAAAGTAATAATCTGAAAACCACATTTCTTTTCTCCATCCCGTTCAACAACTTATCCCAGGACTCTCGTTCTGCACGTGCAACAGTGTCGATGGATTCCATTGGCTAAAAGACTACTGAAAGCGCTAGCACGACATCCCGTTACAGGAATAAAATTAGAATTTTACATGAAAATGTTCCATAAGTTGACGTAGCCTGGATTTTAGATGGGGATGGGGGGGGTGGGGGGTGGGTTGGGGGGGGGGTGTTGTCACACTATGTATGTATGTATGATTTTATAAGATTTAATACAGTAAAGAAAAAAGTTTCGAGGATGGTCCAGTGCCCCCCTCCCCCTCGCTACGCTGTAATAGAATTTTACAATTATTTTAAACATACTTCAATCGTTAGAGTACGGTGTATATTTCGAACGTCCGTTTACTTTAGTGATTTTAGGTAGGACTGTTTTTATTTGTACGGCCATGGATGCGTTTGCGGCAAAGTCAACTTCGCCATGTTGCGATGAGCTCTACGTGCATTTTGCTATCTGCACTGACGCCATATAACCGTAAATAAAATGTGTTGAGTGCGTCGCTAAATAAAACATTTCCTTCTTCCTTTCCATCCTTCTTTGCTATCTGCACGTGGAATTCTCCCAAATGACGTATTTCCTAATGAAAAGAATATTTTAGCTAGATGGGGTGGGGTGTAGGCCCAAAACGTATGTAGCGTTATAGGGGTGGGTGGGTATATTTAACAGCGTTGTGTAACGCTCTTTTCAGGCACGAGCTGGTTCCAATAATTATGAATAAAAAATATTATTGATAGTAAATCTTAAGCCAGAGATGAATTTTACTTGTAGAATGCAGGAAATTGCATTTGAGGACATTTAGATTTCAAAATTTTACGGAGGAGCATACCCCGAACCCCCCTAGAAAGTCCCCCCTCCCCCCCCACCCCCAAGTCTACTTTCTTCCACCGTGCCTCTTATTTATTATGCCATGGCGACAGTGTTTAACGTAGATAGTTTGTTTTGTTTAACGACACCACTAGAGCATATTGATTTATTAATCATCGGCTATTGGGTGTAAAACATTTGGTATTTTTGACATATAGTCTTAGAGAGGAAACCCGCTACATTTTCCCATTAGTAGCAAGGGATCTT
The DNA here is from genome assembly GCF_016097555.1 of Gigantopelta aegis. NCBI lineage: Eukaryota > Metazoa > Mollusca > Gastropoda > Neomphalida > Peltospiridae > Gigantopelta > Gigantopelta aegis. The sequence continues at coordinate 45,072,221 of NC_054701.1, forward strand.
TTATATAGACCATTCCACAAACAGGATAGCACATACCACAGCCTTTGCTATACCAGTCGTGGTGCACTGGCTAGAGTGAGAAATAACGTAGGTAGTTAGAGCTACTTTAGCCTTCGTATACACACAATAAGGAGTATAATTCGAGTTGATATGCGTATAATTATGCGCTTTCCCAAATCGCAAAACAATACGTTAAAATTATATTACATCCGTAGCATGGCTTTATTTTATGGGACGTGCGTAATACGTAATTTAAAAAAAAAAATGTTTGGGGGGGGGGGGGTGGTCTAGCGTTATGGAGCGTTACAGGGAGACAAACATAGCGTTACGTAATATTTGAACGGCCCTTAACACGCTCAACTAGGGATATTTGGTATCTCAGAACAATATTGGAAAACGAGAGAGAGAGAGAGAGAGAGAGAGAGAGAGAGAGAGAGAGAGAGAGAGAGAGAGAGAGAGAGAGAGAGTGGAATTATGATTTTCATATACTTAGCATTTGTGACACCCAATAGCCGATGTATATTTTTGTATTGGGGTGTTGTTAAACATTCATTCATTCATTCATTCATTCGTTCATTCTTTTATTTATGTACTTTCCAGTAGACATACCATGGCCATTCGGCTTTCACGTACTTGGCAACTGTTTGGGAGGTGGACCCGAGTCTATCGAGAGCGATCGATCCTACGACCCATCGCACGTCAGGCCAGCACTCGACCACTAGCCCGATGGAAACATCACGTCATGTTCATATTATACTGACATTAGTTTTTGCGGTCTGTTCGACCCGTTTCTCGGGTGAGAGCACCTTGACATTTCGAGAAACAGGTGCGAGATTTCAACACCGGTATTTGGGCGTGTCCAGTTCCTTTTATCTTCTGCCCAAGTTAGATGTCACGGACAACGATGTGTTTCTGGGCTTGAGCGAAAATATTCAGTAAACACGTGTGTCGATTGTGGCTCTTTAAATAAGACATTTCAAGCAATTTTTTAGTAGCCAATGAAGGCAAGAATTTTCATTTTTTATATTTGTTTATTTATTTATTCATTTTACGGCCTGGTAAGATCACGAAAATTTATAGTTTTTGTTTTTGTTGTTAGGTTTTGTTATTATTATTATTTGTTTGTTTTGATTTTTAATTTTTTTTATTGATTTTTATTTTTTTTGTTTTGTTTTTTATTTGTTTGTTTGTTTGTTTGTTTTGTTTTGTTTATACTTAAGTTTTGTATAAAAACACCAAAAAGACATGGATTCGAGAGGTACGGGTGAATACACAATATGTTGGAGCTAGGCATTGTATTTGTGATATTTTTAAAAAGTTTGAGACCAAAACATACCATACAACATTCGAGTGGTAACCTCGCAGGGTAATTAATCTACACGTGAATAATTTAGAAAACAGTATGTAAGTGATATCAAAGATTTGTGTATCACAGGGAAAAAATTTCCTGATTAAAACAAAGTGTAATTTAGAAGGGGGCATTTAATGTAACTAAGTCTTAACCAACACCATGCTTCCTTATTTTTACCCCTGCACGTGCTGTAACCTCACCGTGGTGCAGGGGTGTAACATTCTCTTTGAGAATGGCCAATACAGCACAAATTGAAGTTTAGAGTCAAATTCGGTGTCCGTAAAATTCTGTAATATTTGTGTTTTTGCAGTTCTTTACACTGTTTTTGTTTAAGTCTTGAATTTTTATATTGATGTTGATCATCACATTATTTATTTGCATTACCATAGTTTGACACCCAATAGCCGATGTATTTTTCGTGCTGGGGTGTCGTTAAACATTCATTCATTCATTCATTCATTCACCATACAACATAAGCAAGTGAATTTTTAATGCTCTTTCCCAGACAGGACGGCGCATGTCGACTTGTAACATACCAGTCGTATAGCACTGGTACGTGTTAAACTAGAAGCACATTGATTTATTAGTCACCGGCTGTTGGATGTCAACATTTGGTAATTCTAACATATAGTCTTAAACAGGAAACCTCCCCTGCGCGTGCTGTAACCTCACCGTGGTGCAGGGGTGTAACATTCTCCTTGAGAATGGCCAATACAGCACAAAATTGAAATTTTGAATAAAAGTCAGTACCTGTCGGTGATATTTGTGTTTTTGCACAGTTCTTTACACTGTGTTTTTATTTAAATCTTGAATTTTTGTATTGATGTTGATCATCACTTTATTTGCTTGCATTATCATAGTTTGACACCCAATAGCCGATGTATTTTTCGTGCTGGGGTGTTGTTAAACATTCATTCATTCATTCATTTAAACAGGAAACCCGCTACAGTTTTCTATTAGTAGCAAGGAATCTTTTATACGCACCATCCCACTGACAGGATAGCACATACCACAGCCTTTGATATATACCAGTCGTGATGCACTGGCTGTATCGAGAAATAGCCCAATTTTGTACCCTTCTGGACTAGTTAATGATTTTCAATTTGATACCACCATTCATACTAGCTTCACAGATATATTGGATGACGCTTATGTTTGTGTGTGGGACATCTTTGTGTTGAAAAAAAAGATAACAGGATAGCACATACCACGGCATTTGATATACCAGTCGTGGTGCATTGGCTAGACCCGATGTCACTGATTTGATTCGGGAACTCAGGAATATCAACAAGTCCTAGCAAAGCAGCTTTACGTATTATATAAAGCGGGAACTTGAGCTGTTTAGATTCAGATGAAATCGTCGCAAGTGTTTAACGAACCCTGGAACCTCCCTGCAGGCGTAATTTTCAGGGATATCAGAAGCTAAGTTAGGTTAATCATGTATGAACTATGAAAGAGATTGAGTTACAACCTTACCTTAGGAATACCTGATCCGTTACAAGATAATCCTCTTCCCGAGATAGGCAATCGTCTGCAGATGCTATCAAATGCAGTGAAAAACAACTTTTGCTTTGAAAAGGAAAAAAGTTCCTTTGTGATGTCTAACCTTGAAGATAGTGGACACAACGAAATGATGCGGCTTCCGAAATGATGCGATTTTTCTGCATTGGGTGTGGTCTGGCAATAACTGCGTCAAGCTTTTAATTTCCCCGGCTTCACCAAAAACCGGAGAATAAGATTTTAATCACAGAAATAAAAGTGTATTTACACTAAAATCAGAGGGAGAGATAGAGATATGGGCAACCACTTTGGCCGCTCATTACCGTACACGGGTAATCAAAGGGAGGTGGTGGACTTAATGAACTGAATAAACAGACAACTCGCTGGATGTCTGCTTGTCGTTCGGGCGCGGGTTCTTGAGCAAAGGAATTGTTTTCGACCCTGGTCGCCCCCTTGATCCGACCGACGCCTTCGCACTTCATGCCACTTGAAATATAGCTCAGTGTTTTCTCAAGGAATCGGGGATCTCATTGAGGCCCATCAAGCACGCTTGACCATTGTACGGGATGGGGTCACATCAACGACACTGTGAAATGATCGTGTATCGTGTTAATGACCTGTCCAACGGTCAACAGACAAAACTTCACACTGTATACATACTTAAAGGAGGCGACAATAATCCACGAATTGTATGGTTTGAGATACTACTGAAGAGCGATATCATGGTCGAGATATATGAACTCGTGTGTGTACTAACAGGTACTAAGTCAATAAAGGTTAACTATATTGAAAACTTTTAAATGACCGTCGAGGTTTTGTTATTCCAGCAGGGTGTTTTTTTAAAGCACGAATCCTTCGAGATGGGAAGGGGGGAATCATGTTATACAACTATCCAAAACATGATCCGGTCATTCTTTTCATCAGGTTTGTAGTATCTGTTGCAGAATTGTTATTTTTATATTATAGATAAGATAAAATTTATTGCATTTAAACATTCCACATCTGAACAGAGTGCCCCTGCGCGTGCTGTAACCTCAAAGTGCACAAAATAACATCAAAAAGTTGCAATATCAACAAACAATTCTAGATGAGCTGGGTGGATTTAAAGGTACACATGTATATCGTCGATCTGAGTTGTTTACAAGATTCACTCTAAAGCCTTAAATAGCTAAATATAATTTAGGGGGCAGGGTGGCAGTAAACAAGATGAACTAGAACGGTAAAATGAGCTTTTCTCTATGTTGACATTAAAGGGACACACCCTAATTACTGTTAGTTGTTAACCATTACGGCGTTGTTTTTCGCTATTAAACCCATTTTTTCACAAATAAAATTGCACTTTACTTACCGTTTATTATTTAGAATATACATTTCCATTCACCTGAAGTGTTTTTTGGTAATCCTGGTAATCCTGGTGTTTGTAATACCACAAAATGCATTTTTCGTATTTCTTAAAAACGGTCGCACGTTTGAGAAAAAACCGTTGAGCAGACAAGGTCTAATCTATTTTTAGACGGGATATTTCCATTTCAATGTCACAGACGTTGGTATACCACGTGACCGTTATCATTTTGGTTCAGTTTGTTTTCTCGTGCACGGTTCGCGCAATCAACATCCGATTTGTTGTTCATTTGTGAGATTTTTCTTCACAATTCGTGAACATTTTCAGTAACAATAAAGTTCAGACAAGTAAGTGTCTCAATACAAAACGGTACAAATCCTTAAAACCAATAATTTTGCTAAGTCTTACGATATATGGAGAGGGGATACAACCAGGACAGAACAGTTGGAACATGTCCAGGAGAGGTGAAAAGAACGCACCCAAAGTCTGTGCGCACTCTGTGAAATTTGTCGTGACGTAGGCATTGTCGTGCTTCGAGCGACATCTACCGGTGACATCAGAATACTAACTTTCAAAATTATTTCAAGCAATTGGAACATGGGGATTCCCATGGTATTTATCGATATAAAACCTGCTTTTTCACTCCATTTGATAAAAACGTGATCTAAGTGTGTTACAGGTTTGTAGATTAACCAAATTATAATTTATTTTCGCTGGATGGAACTAGGGTGTGCGGCTTTAAGGGCACTTGTAAGATGAAGATGAAAAAGTGACATACTTTTAAACTTGAATTCATTGCTTGCGTCCCAGGATCGAATCATCTCGGTGGATCCATTCAACTGACTGGGATTTTTTCTCGTTCCAATCAGTGCAAAGGCCGTGGTATGTGTTTTTCTGTCTGTGGGAGAGTGCATATAAAAGATCCCTTCCTGCATTAGGAACAAATATAGCGGATTTTCTCTGATGACTTCGTGTCAGAATTACCAAATGTTTGACATCCAATAGCCGATGATTAATAAATCAATGTGCTCTAGTAGTGTCGTTAAAGAAAACTAACTTTTCTGTCAGTCAATCTCTCTATATGTCTGTCTTTTTGTCTCTCTCTTTGTAAGAGACTGGAGAGTGAGTGTTTTTGCTAATTTAATATATCACAATAAGACGGACGCTGCGAAGGGCGTTAATACCAGCATATCCTTTTTAATCCAAAAACGTCAATAGAAATATCCCTTGCGAAAACAAAAACATTTTCAATTACATTTTTCACTATGGAGAAGAAGGCCAGCAAAACAAAGTAAACTGTACATTGAAAATGTTGAAAAATATTAAGGCATACTGTCACAGATTTAAGTACCTTATTTCTCTAAAAATGGATAATAACTAAAAATTACATTAATTGTTGGAAACTGTGACGGAACATGCTCTTATTTTTTTTTCGCCTGTGGTGATGTTAATGGTTTCAGAGGGCTGTGTGCACTTGTTACGTAATACCTCCGCGCGACCGTACCCTCTAATACACACCCAGACCAGGTGTGGAGGCCATGTGGCCAGTAGTTACGTAATACCTCCGCGAGTGCGGTTTTACGACCGTGATTTTTGGCGAACTAGGCGACAGTAAGTCTGGCCATCTAAGGAAAAATACCGTCTCTGGGAGTTGGGGGAAATTCACTTGATAGGTGAGGTGCCGCGTTGTGCCTCCAGGCGATATTCGCTGTCTCTCAGATTTATGAATAAATAGATAGGATTTTAGAGATATCGGGCAGAAACATATTGGAAGGCTTCCAGGGAACGTTAGTCCGTTTGGACTGGTAAATATATATTTCTGCTCTGTTGTATAACCTTGATGTGATTGATGTGACTTAAAATATTTTTATACTGTATTATACCAATATTATTTAGACAGTGTTTCCGGTAAACTGACGAAGTAAATTGTAGGCTTCACTGTGCTAAAATTAATAAAGCTTAGCCGGTCATCCTAGAGGACCTAGGTAAACTGTATGTTATTGTCTTTATTGTGATAGGTACCAGTATTAATTCTGCATTACAAGGTTACTGAATGAGTAGTTAAGGGTTAATTAAAAATTAACCAGTTAGGAATAGAGTTGTAATTCCTTTATTAATTAAGTTCCCCTGGAAGCTTTTCTCAATTATCACACGTGTGGGTGTTGTGTCACGGTGAAGTGATTAGAATATTGTGTAAACTAGACACCTAGTGATTAACTAATTAAGTGATTAGTTCTGGGTTGTTATTATTATTGTTGTTGTAAACCATTAACTGCGGCAAACATATTTGTCAGCTTAAGGCTAATACAGATTACAAAGTGTATTGTGTTTTGTTGTGTTTTCTAGTGAACTAAACGTGCTATATTACATATACTTTATATAAGATCTTATCTCTGATATACCTAGAACCGAGCCATGCGGGTATTGGACGGCCCGTTACAGAGAGATCTAATAGATATACAGTTAGGAGAGATATTTGGATAATCGTGTTTATTTCAGTTACGGGTATTATAGGATCCCCGTGACAGGAGTGAAAATTGGGGCGCTCGTCCCGGATCTGAAACGGGACATGCATATTTAAAAAGGTATTGTTTGTAAATGGGGGCTTTATAAATTATTTTTACAAATTACCAGAAGTAGCAACGTTGTTCACTAGAAAATTAATTAATAATAAGTGCGTCATACCTAAACATGGATAAGAATTTGCTGGATAGGCCTACGCTCAGTGTAGTGGAGATTAAGCGAGCACGTAAGACCGAGTTAGTTGAAATCGCGAGTGAGCGGAAAATTGATTTAACATCAGCTAAAACATTAGGAGATATAAGGACAATTATTATCCAGGAAGTTTTTGGTGATAGTCCTGTTATGGAAGACAGTGAGATTGTTCCAGAGATAGAGATAAATGAGTTAAGTGTGGAACAACAACTAGCTTTTAAAAAGCTTGAGTACGAAAGAGAAGAACGTGCATTAGATAGAGAGAGAGAGAGAAAGAGAAGAGAGGGATAGAGAAGATAGAGATAGAGATAGAGAAGATAGAGAGAGGGATAGAGAGAGAGAGAGAGAGAGAAGAGAGGGATAGAGAGAGAGAAAGAGAAGAGAGGGATAGAGAGAAGGAAGAGAGGGATAGAGAATTCCAGTTAGAAAAATTAAAAGTGGAACAAGAGTTAAAGTTGAATACTGAAGAAGTTAGATGTGAGGCAGGAAATGGGTTTAACATGTCGGAGGCTTATAGATCAGTGCCTGTATTTGACGACCGGGAGGTAGCCATGTTCTTCCAACTTTTTGAACGGGCCGCTAAGCAGCTAAATTGGCCGCAGTCTAAGTGGACAATGTTAGCCGTGTCTAAGTTTAAGGGGAAGGCTAGCGTAGCTTATAATTCAATGAATGATGAGCGAGCAAGTCAGTACGACCTAGTTAAGTCTGCGGTGTTGAGGGCTTATGAATTACGACCTGAGGATTATCGTTTACGGTATAGCGAGTTGAGAAAAACGCAGGGTCAGTCTTATAGTGAGTTTGTGGCTAAGAAGGCAGGGATGTTTGATAAATGGGTGGTTTCTCATCAGGTAGAGTCATATACCGAGTTACGGGAGATGTTGATCTTACAGGACATTAAAAATGGATTACCAGTTAGCTTACGTATTCATTTAGAGGATCGTGATGTCAAAAAGATAGAGGAGGCAGGCATAGTGGCAGATGACTACGTGTTAATACACAAAGCTCAGGCAGTAAAGGGTAGCTCTTTACAACAGGGTGATAAGAAGAAATTTCAGCCAGGTTTTTCCCGGGAAAGTAACTATCGGGGAGAGTCATCTAGTTGGTCAGCTAGTCAGCCAAGGAATGCACCTGGTGGGCAAAGTAAGGATAAGCCTGCATTATCAGCCAATGCACGAACTTTTCGTCCACATTGCAGTTACTGTAAAAAGGATAACCATCTTGTCGGGGACTGTTTTAAAAGGAAACGCGATAATGCGCAAGTGGTCGGTTTAGTGAGGTCAGCTCCGTTAGCGAGAGAGTTAATGGTTAGTCCCATGGCAGAGAAAGTAAACCCGTATGTGTCCACTGGTATGGTTTGTGATGTGAAACATGAACCGAGTCCTAAGGCAATATCAGTCTATCGAGATACTGGGTGTAGTCAGTCACTTATCACGTCGGAGTGTTTAGCTGGTATAGAGAATTCAGATACAGGACGTAGTTTTGCTTTAACCTCGGTTACTGGAGAAAATATGGTTGTCTGGTTACATAACGTTTTCTTGTGTTCGAAGTTTGTGACGGGACCAGTCATTATGGGTGTTGTGAAGGACTTGCCTTTTGAAAACATAGGAGTTTTGTTGGGTAATGATTTGACTAGTCAATGTTGTCAGCCGCAATGTGACCAATTGTTAATTGAAGACAGCCCTTTACCCATAGAAGAGTGTGAGGTTGATGAGACTAGATATCCTGTATGTGTAATGACTAGGGCTATGGCCAGAAGGGTAACACGAGACCCAGAGGATATTTGTGATTTGTCTGATACGTGTGTGAGCCATGAAATTGGAGTGGATGAGGTTATCAGTAAAATGGTAGATAAGTCAACTGAGGAACTAAATGTGGTGGAACCTGTTGATCTCCCGCAGGGGGGAAATGAACCAGTTGTGTTTGATAGAGGGGACTTACCTTGTAATAGACAAGAGTTAATTCTAGAGCAGGGGGCTGATCCAAAATTGTTGGCAGCTCGCACTACATTGTTAACTGAGGGCGAGATGGAGTCTTCTTCTGCAGGAATTCCCAATTACCATTGAACATATCAAGGGCACATCCAATGTAATCGCTGATGCCCTGTCCCGAAGTTGAACGTGGTGATAATGTGTTGACATTCTTGAGTTCTGTTTTGTTTTTATATATTTATTTGTATACCAGGGACTCAGAGACTCAGTGTGATTACTGGTAGTCACCTTATTATTATGTGTTGTAAATGCCAGGATGCGTCGGTTAACGCACTTTTTGTTTTGTTTTAATGTAGTATATTTCCCTATTCCTAGAGTAGAGGAAATATCGTTTTTGAGGTGGGGGTGTGTGACGGAACATGCTCTTATTTTTTTTTCGCCTGTGGCGATGTTAATGGTTTCAGAGGGCTGTGTGCACTTCTTACGTAATACCTCCGCGCGACCGTACCCTCTAATACACACCCAGACCAGGTGTGAAGGCCATGTGGCCAGTAGTTACGTAATACCTCCGCGAGTGCGGTTTTACGACCGTGATTTTTGGCGAACTAGGCGACAGTAAGTCTGGCCATCTAAGGAAAAATACCGTCTCTGGGAGTTGGGGCAAATTCACTTGATAGGTGAGGTGCCGCGTTGTGCCCCCAGGCGATATTCGCTGTCTCTCAGATTTTTGAATAAATAGATAGGATTTTAGAGATATCGGGCAGAAACATATTGGAAGGCTTCCAGGGAACGTTAGTCCGTTTGGACTGGTAAATATATATTTCTGCTCTGTTGTATAACCTTGATGTGATTGATGTGACTTAAAATATTTTTATACTGTATTATACCAATATTATTTAGACAGTGTTTCCGGTAAACTGACGAAGTAAATTGTAGGCTTCACTGTGCTAAAATTAATAAAGCTTAGCCGGTCATCCCAGCTAAGTAAACTGTATGTTATTGTCTTTATTGTGATAGGTACCAGTATTAATTTTGTATTACAAGGTTAATGAATGAGTAGTTAAGGGTTAATTAAAAATTAACCAGTTAGGAATAGAGTTGTAATTCCTTTATTAATTAAGTTCCCCTGGAAGAGTTTCTCAATTATCACACGTGTGGGTGTTGTGTCACGGTGAAGTGATTAGAATATTGTGTAAACTAGACACCTAGTGATTAACTAATTAAGTGATTAGTTCTGGGTTGTTATTATTATTGTTGTTGTTGTTGTAAACCATTAACTGCGACAAATATATTTGTCAGCTTAAGGCTAATACAGATTACAAAGTGTATTGTGTTTTGTTGTGTTTTCTAGTGAACTAAACGTGCTATATTACATATACTTTACATAAGATCTTATCTCTGATATACCTAGAACCGAGCCACGCGGGTATTGGACGGCCCGTTACAGAGAGATCTAATAGATATACAGTTAGGAGAGATATTTGGATAATCGTGTTTAATTCAGTTACGGGTATTATAGGATCCCCGTGACAGAAACCAAATCTAACTATTGCATCACCTTAACTGAACCATGATGGAGTGAACCCTCTCAGCAATTTTAGTTTTTGAATTATGGACCATTGCCATAATTCAATTATTTTTACCAAATATCATTAATAAATGAAGTATGGTGGTTATGAAGATAGTTGAATAAAGTACATTTAGGGACAAATCAGATTATTTTTGTTCAGATAATACTTTGTTAGACCATTAAATAGGTCAGTGGTCTGTGACAATATGCCTTTAATGGCCATTTTAGTAAAACAGGATTTGTTGCATGTTACACATAGTACACGCATATGGATTAACACAGGAACCTGAAGGTTAATCAGTCTTTCGGCAGCACTTATTTATTTACCAAACAAGTGACCCATGACACATTCTTATAACTAAAAGCTTATTGGGTTATTGCAAGCGACCCCGTACAGACATTCCTGACAACGTTTGTAACCATTTTGTAAATGTTATCAGATTTTCAGCTCACTGCATCCCACCCACGCCCTCCAAAAATCTTTTTGGAATTTCCTAAAATCAGGGTACACTGGCGTAGGAAGCGGGGGGGGGGGGGGCAAGGGGGCATGTGCCCCCACGTTTCAGATATTTTGCTTTATAACAGTGTAAAGGTGTGTAAATATAAAAGTGTGCCCCCCCCCCCCCCCCCCCACACACACACACTTTTTGGCACCTTACTACGCCACTGGGGTATATACACGCGCCCTTTAAGACTTGAACCAGCTAGAGCGTGTACATCTAGTGTCAAAATCCGATGACCGATTCCTTCCAAGTGAACGCATGACATGACCTGTATTACCTATGTTTGTGTCATTATAAAAGACACACACAACGTACTCTCTCTCTCTCTCTCTCTCTCTCTCTCTCTCTCTCTCTCTCTCTCTCTCTCTCTCTCTCTCTCTCTCTCTCTCTCTCTCTCTCTGTGTGTGTGTGTGTGTGTGTGTGTGTGTGTGTGTATGTGTATGTGTATGTATATGTGTGTTTGTTTTTGAAGGTGTGTTTGTGTGTTTCTCTTTCCCTCTCTTTTTTTAATTGAAGCAATGCTGGAGCCGATTACTAATGGGTTCTGTTTGTGCATATTAAAAACAACTTAGTAATTTTCTGCTACTTGAAACAGTGGAATGGCAACGATTTCCGTCTCTTAACTAACACTAACCAGTTGGTCTAAACATGTTTAATGCCTAATTAACATCGCGCAGATAGTGTCGTTAAACAAGTATTTTGTTCCATTTATATAATATAAATAAATTCTCATCTTTCCATGGGAGTATGCCAGCCACTACATCCAGTGCATTGTGATGCAACCCATACCAGTAATGTGATTCTTAATAAAAACTATTATTATTATTTTTTAATTTCCTCCTCCTCCTACGCTCTCCATACATTTAAAGGGACAGATCCTAGTTTTTAAACACTAAGGCATATTTTTCACCTAGACCCTAATTTCAACCCGTAAAAATGGACCCTAAATTTGGTTAATTTACAAACCTGTAGATACAACAGAGTGAAACAAGAATCTATGACGTTGAAATACCCTTAAAAATAGACTAAAACGCGATTCCATAATCATTACTTCTCAGACGCGCGTGCGTTTTTTAAAATATGAAGAAAAAAAATGCATTTTGTGATATTAGAAATACCAGGATGACTAGAAACACTTCGGATAATCTAAACAATAAAATGTAAGTGATGTTTGATTTCAGTGATCATAAACGGCTCTAATAGTGAAAAATATGCCTTAGTGTTTAAAAACTAGGGTCTGCCCCTTTAAAGAAGAAAATAGAACTAATTTAACATTGACATTAGGCTACCCTACCAAATTATTTTTTAACAAACCACCAATCAAATCACCAATTCATCAAACGCATTTTACCACATAAATTAACATTGTTTATGTCCTTGTAGAAAGGAAAGGAATGTGTGTCCAACGACGGATGAGCTGGCGAAAGTCGACACCCATGACAGACGTGTGCTACAGCAGTTTGTTCTGAATGAGCACGTTAAAACCTATGACCTGGCCTGACCTAATCTGTCCAACGATGTTTTATCATCACTGAGTTTAATCAGCGGCAATAGCTAAAGCACTTGGCGTAGAAAACGCTAGGGAAAAAACCCTACTGCACCATGGGGGTTCAATTGACATTCCAATCAGAAACAATATAGCATGTATAACTAATGCACTTTCCTATTGAAAGGATATCGGATACAACGAACGGCATTTTGAAAGAGAACGAAAAAAAGAAAAGAAAAGTTGGGTAAGATCTAGTTCCGTCGATAGAGCGCTCACCTGATCGATGTGCTTAGGTCGTAGGATCGAATCTCCTCGATGGATAGATTCTCTGGGGTTTCCTCAACCTAATTTTAGCCATATACTAGTACATTAAAGGCCGTAGTATGTGCTCCATATGCAGTGCGGGACAGAATGTAGCTGAATTTTAAAGACAAAAATTTTGTTTTGTTTAACAACACCACTAGAGTACATTGATTAATTAATCATCAGCTATTGGATGTCAAACATTTGGTAATTCATCAACGGATCAAAGGAAACCCGCTACATTTTTCCTAATGCAGCAAGGGATCTTTTATATGCACTTTCCCACAGATAGGAAAGCACATACCAAACCTTTAACCAGTTGTGGTGCACTGGTTGGAACTAGAAAACCCCCAATCAATTGATTGGATCCATAGAGGTGGTTCTATCCTGCGTCGCCCCCTTGATTTTAAAGTGCTCATTGAGGTGTGATAGGCCACTGTATTAATCATCCATGACTATATCTTTTCTTATAACTTGATTTACTATTACACTTTTACGGAGATTTACTTTTGCGATAGCGGCATTGTCGTCAACTTTTGGGTTATTAAAGTTTATCTTCAAAGTTTTACGTTTATATTAGTTTCTCACAAACCATAGATCTCTCGTACGGTCTCCCATTTTTAATTAGGGGGCAGGCTGGATGTTGCTCGAATTAAAAAAAAAACCCCGAACATGCCGGAATCTCGATAACAATATTTATTCCTATTAGCATTATTATAACAGCTATATAGGGTTGCAAACGAATTACTACACATTTTTACATGGATTACAACTAATTTTGAGGGTAGAATGATTGTAATACATAGTAAAAAGGTTTCAGGTTAGCACATTTTGCCCGAATATCTGTATAATTTGTGCCCGAATTTCAGATTTTTCTCCAGCACTGGGGGGCGGGCAGTTGTCTCGTATGCTTATGTCACAAACTATATGTCCTTGGCCATTGAAACTTGGTTTTCAGTTGCATATAGGCGTATTCAATGCAGTGCAACGAAAAGGTTTATTGTAGGTGAGACATTTAATTCCGTGGAATTCTTATTGTTTCTTATTAACAGCCATGGTATGTGCTATTCTGTCTATGGAACAGGCACATTAAAGATCCCTTGCTCCCAATGGAAAAATGTAGCGAGATTTTTCTCGATTCAATCTCATCCCCCCCCCCCCCATTCCACCCGGTGTCCCTCCCCTCAAATGGTGTACCAAAGGACATGGTATGCGGTATCCTGTCTGTGGAATTGTGTATATAAAAATTCCCTTGTTACTAATGACAAAATGTAGCGGGTTTCCTCTCTAAGACTATGCATCAAAATTAACAAATGGTTGACATCTAATAGCTGATTTCGTGCTGGAGTGTCATTAAACATTCATTCATTCATTCATTCATTCCAATAGTCAATAAATAATAAATCAATGTGCTCTCGTTTAATAAAACTGTCTCTCTTAAAAACCCAACAAAAGCCAACTGGTCATGAAACATTATTACGAATAACATATTTAAACCAGTGAACCAGTGGCCTAGTAATAGGCCTATACTTTCCACGTGTTTCTATAACAAGCTTAGCATGTCCTAGCGATCATAGAACTTACCACTTGACGTATTGTCCATTCTCTTCATGTATTGTGCGAAACGTGCCAAAAAGCATTCCAGTTCCACTTGCTACAGGAAAAGTAAACATGGCTGAAACATTCTTATATATTGTGTATGGCCGTAGGTATACGCGTACAGAGAAAACTGTTCCTACAGTAAACTAATGTTGTATTGAGAAATTTCAAATCTGTGCCATTGTCTTCGAGTATTTATCTTAGGAAGTCAGTGTGACCTTTAATTCGTTTCTCCAGACTGGAACCAGATTTTAGGATTTTTACGACGTGTGTTATTACATAATAGTTCCTTCTCTCCAACTTTCTTTCTGTTTGTTTTTCTATTTCTTTTTCTTTTACTTTATTTTTAAAAAAATACAATAAGGAAATGAACTATTCCAATCTACGTATATGTATAACATGATTTTATTGTCCTTTTGAATGCACATGTGTGTTCTGCAATCTGGATCTAGCTTAGTCAGTAGAGCCCTTGCCTGAGGTGACTGGGTCGTAGGGCCGAAACCTCCCCCCCCCCCCCCCCCCCTCAAGTCGACCTTCTGCCAGTCTCAACAAGTGCTCCACAGCTGGTATATCAATGTCCGTCGTAGTATATACTGTCTTTTCACCGGGAAAGTGAATATTATTATTATTTGTTTTTTACTGCTAATGGAAAACAACAACAACAACAAGTAGCAGGTTTCTTCTAAAGATTAGGATTAATTACTCAATGCACTAGATGTGTTTTAAAATTAAATACAGTTTTGGAGGCTATATCTACTAAATGCGATGCATCACTGACTAAACTGACGGCGGAGCTATTTCATATTTTGAACTATTGCCAGTGGCAGATCCAGAAAGTAGATTTAGGGGGGGGGGGGAGAGGAGCAATGGCATGTGGTCTAAGGCCACAAACGTTCCCTAAAATATTACTGTCGCAAAATGTAGGGGAGAGGGCACTAGATCCTCCACTGATTGCATACTATTAAAAAAATTCATCTCTTTGGTGAAATTCTTGCACTTTTTTTCTTTTCTTTTTATCGTTTTAGATAATAATAATAATAACTTTATTTAATGAGAGTGACAGGTTTTGCACAAGCTAATCTTCCACTTGGCCCTCAACAATACATTGAAATACTGGAAAAGAAAATACATATATACTAAATACTATACTATTATAATAATGCATACATACATATTGACTAGAGAAATCTTACATTTAACAGACATCTGTTAGTTGTGTAATATTGACACTAAAGTCTCAAAACATTAGATGAAGTGATAGCCTTTACAACTGTAGTGGCAGCACTATTGACGGATGTAACCAGTAGGGCAGGATATGGTCAGCTTTCGCGAACTTCTGATATTCATGAGTGCATATCATCACAGTTATATTTATTCCAATGACCTCCGTCCTGTGCTAGTTTTGATTCAGTAAACTAGTCTGGCAGTCCTCATTATGGTGGCACTGTATTATTCAGTAAAGGATCTCCTCGGGAGTGGCTGTCCTCCTATATACGAGGCACTACATAGAGATTCGTGGATTCAACCACTATTTTGCCCCCTCCGTTCCCTGCTCTTCCTGTCTCGTACGCTTGTGATGGGTCATAATAACACCGACATTAGCTTGAACAGAGATATGCATTGTTCGTTCAGTCTGGTTGTAATCAATGCAGCGAACAGCCTCTGAATTGAAAAGAAAACACCAGACTCGGGCGTACCACACTTTAGTTGTACTCCTTTATAAAGGCCTGCCAGTTGACTTTAAATGGGTTTTTTTTATAGATTATCGAAGAAGAAGAAGTTAGTTTTGTTTAACGATACCACTAGAGCACATTGATTTATTAATCATCGGCTATTGGATGTCAAACATTTGGTAATTTTGACATATAGTCTCAGATAGGAAACCCGCTACAATTTTCCATTAGTAGCAAGGGGTCTTTTATATGCTCCATCCCACAGATAGGATATCACATACCACAGCCTTTGATATACCAGTCGTGGAGCACTGGCTGGGACGAGAAATAACCTAATTGGCCCACCGACGGGGATTGATCCTAGACCGACCGCGCATCAAGCGAGCGCTTTACTACTGGGCTATGTCCCGCCCCAGGATTATTGATTACATAAATTAATATTTACGAATTAAATTCACCTGTATATAATATAATAATATAACACATTTGAATGTTTAAATCGGCAACTATATAATAGGCGCACCACCCCTTGGATAGTGACCTGCTTAGGTTGAGTATTCTGGTAGGTACTGGGTTCACCTCCCGGTACCGGCTCCCACCCAGAGCGAGTTTAACGACTCTGTGGATAGGTGTGAGGCCACTATACCGACTTGTCTCTCATTAACAACTAACCACTAACCACCAGCTCACTGTCCTGGACAGACAGTCCAGATAGCTGAGGTGTGTGCCCAGGACAGCGTGCTTGAACCTTAATTGGACATAAACAGGAAAATAAGTATAAACAAACCTTGTGGGCACTCGTTTTTGAAGTGTATGGGTTTTTTTTACTCATGCTATTATTTTTGTTTCCCAAAACAAACCTAACCCCCAAACCCACACCCCCCCCCCCCCCCCCCAAAAAAAAAACCCCCCAGATAAAACAAAAATCACCAAACAAAACAATACAAAAACAAAACAGAACGAAAGAAAGAAAGAAAAAAGAATTAAAGTCCGTGAGAGTGGTTAGTCGAATAGTGCAATTACATAGATTTTGGGAT
The DNA here is from genome assembly GCF_016097555.1 of Gigantopelta aegis. NCBI lineage: Eukaryota > Metazoa > Mollusca > Gastropoda > Neomphalida > Peltospiridae > Gigantopelta > Gigantopelta aegis. The sequence goes on from NC_054701.1 coordinate 45,089,231, forward strand.
CGTGTGTGTGTTTGTGTGCGTGTGTGTGCGTGTGTGTGTATGTATGTATGTATGTGTGAGTGTGACAAGCCATATCTTTACTATCATTTTATAGAGAAGAAGAAGAAGAAGAAGAAGAAGAACAACAACAACAACAACAACAAAAATCCCATACATTTTCGTCCTCCAGAGTAGACTCAATGGGTATGTGTAAGTAAGGTCACTACTACGACTGACTTCGTGTGACCTTCTTAACATTCTATGTTCCCCTTTTCATGAACATTGCTCTATCCCCCCCCCCCACCCCCCAAAAACAAATTCTGAATAAGACTTTGGTTTCTCTTTCTTTTATTGCAGTTTTTTTGTTGTTGGAAATATAGGCATGAGATATAAACCGTAATAGTTACAAAATAAAACCAATATTCATGTACATGTTAGAGTTAATTAAACGTTTGTTTTATTTAACGACACCTCTAGAGCACATTTATATATTAACCAACGGCGAATGAATATAAACATTTGACAATTCTTAGTCTTAGAGAAAAGCCGCTATATTTTTTCCATTAGCAGCAAAGGATATATGCACTTTCCTACATGAAGGACATCAGTTACCACGGCCTTTGATATACCAATCGTGGAGCACTGGTTCGGACGGGGGAAATCCAAACAGAGCATGGGTCCACCGGGGAGTTTCGATCCTCTTTAGACAGAAAGAATATGATATACAGTGACCTTTAGTATTATACCACTCATGAAGCTTTGGTTGGAACAAGAGAAAAGACAAGTTACACGGGCGGATCCAGGAAATATTTTTGCGGGGGGGGGGGGGGGGGGGGCTAACGGAAAAAAACCACATGGACCAATTCGTCAAAAAGGCATCCCAATGAGGGGGAAAAAAGAGAGAATATATTAGGGAGCGGGTTCCCTAATACCCCCTTAGATCAGTCTCAGCAGAGCGGGTTTAAGGATCCGCGGGGCTTGTAGCATAAATAACAGCAGGGTCCCCTTCCTAGGATATATATTTTGCAAGTCCCTCGGGATGAGGGGTAAAATGACCTGGGGAAAGTAAATGTACACATCACCGCGGGGCCCTCTGAAGAACGGGGACGGTAGCATGTGCTACGTGTGCTACTAGGATAAACCGACTGCACCTGAGACGAACGCAATGCCACTGAGATGTGCATATTACATGATGTGATATAAGTTGTGTATGCTTGAACAATATGGGCGAATTTACAACGCCTGTTTATGTCTTGCACACGTGTAACAACATATATTTACAATGCTTAAACACCTGCGTCTAAGAAAAACAGGCTTCGTAAATTCGGCCCAGTGTGTTTAGTTTTTAAAGCGTCCATGGACTAAGGGAGCTAATCACGTTTTTGTTTACGCGACATTCTAACAAAAAGCATTGAAGGGCTGAGTCCCTATCTTACTTCATATTATCGATGGACTCTTTTTACAAACAAACATGATACGATCAATAATTCAAGTATTTCTGTTGTCAACTCGCATTCACAGTCAACTATATACATGTATATAGGTCTCCGTATAAAAATATTTATTTAAAGACATCTGACTGATATAATATTGGCATAAACGTTAAAGCCAAATTTTCAGCGCAAATGAATACTTAAAGGTTTTGTTTAACTACACCACTAGAGCACACACACACTCACACACACACAGATATATATATATATATATATATATACAATGTATATATATATTAATCATTGGCTATTGGATGTAGTCTTAAAGAGGAAACTCGCTACGTTTTATCATTAGTAGCAATGGATCTTTTATATCCCACAGACATGATAGCACATACCACGGTCTTTGATATTCCAGTCGTGGTGAACTGGCTGGAACGAGAAATAGCCCAATGGTCCCATCGACGGGGATCGATCCCAAAGAGACCGCGCATCAAGCACGCGCTATACCACTGGGCTACGGCCCGCCCCTATACTATGAACACTACAGAAACATATCAATATATAAAGTGTTGCTTGCAAAACTTACATAAGGTAACTAAACATACATTGAATAAATATAAGCAAACACATGCTGATCATTCATGGTACCCTTTAAGCAATTTTACATATATATATATATATATATATTATTTATACAAGCGCCAGAAGAAAAAAACAATAAACTTTCTTGGATAATATATCTAAATTTATTTTAAACTTTTTTTTTGAAGATAAGTAATCTAAATAAAACAACACTGTACTCATGTGCGTTAGATACCATTCATCTCGTTGCTTACATAAGTTTACTTTCCCTGTCATAGACAGAACTCTCTGGCGAAGTCAAAGGTTGTGCCCACGACAGGCGTGCTTGGACATTGTTCTGATGAAAACACGCCCAAAATGTCCCATACCAATACCAACTTTGCTTTCTCTCGTCATATTCGTCCATGTAACACTCTCTTTCTGTTATTTTTTATATTAAATATGTATATTTTGTCGATGAAAAATATAGCACGTGGCTATTCGACCCCGTTTACATAAACTATAACCTCCTGCATCAACGGTCACTTCTGACCTTCGTATCAAATTTATTAAAATCAGACCCTAAAATCCACTGCTTTCTGACTGGTTATCAGGATCCGATGTTAGACTGCAAATAGATATAAACATTGAATTTTAGGATCTAACAAAAACCAAATCTAAATATAATTGAAACAAAACGGATTATCCATTAAAACATTAGCGATGATCAAACAATTACAGCATGACCATCAAATAATGGAACAAATAATTTAAAATATAATATTATATGTCTATCAATAAATATTAATTTTTCAATACAAGTCAAGCTATAAAGGCAAGGCAAGGCAAGGCAAAGCAAAAAATACTTGAAAGGGACATTCCTGAGTTTGCTGCATTGTAAGATGTTTCCGACTAATAAAATATTTCTAGAATTAAACTTACATATTACATATATTTTCTTCTTTAGAATATCAGTGTCTGTATATTCCATGTGTTTCTGGTCGTCTTAATATTTGTAAGAAGCCCAAACTGGATTTTGTCTTCAAATAATTTCGTACATACAATTTTTTTTTTTTTAGGAAATAAAATGAAATTTAACCTAGTACAAATATTAGAACGATCAGAAACACGTTTAATATACAGCCACTAATATTTTATGCAGAAAAATATATTTGATATATAATTACAATCGTTAAAAAGTCTGTTTGTCGACAACGTCTTAAAAATTGCAGCAAACTCAAAAATATCCCTTTAACGTGCGTGTTCTGACTCAGGAACAAGCTGTTGTAGCACACATCAGTTCTGACGTGAGCCAGTCCCTTCGCCCAAGACAGGAGGTAAGCTACCATGGCTCCGAGAGTTTCATTAAATAGCTTGGCTCACGCGTACGTCGGTTTGTTTGGCACCCTTTCGAGTCCTTGGAAATGCACGCATCACCTACCCACCTGAAGAAGAGTGTGCGATATAACGGCATTAAATTGTGTAATGGAACTGAGTTACTGAGACTCATAATCATATTATCTTCAGTAAGACATCGCAGAGGGCAAAGGTCAAAATTATTCCTTACTTCATCAAGAGATACTACTTCTTATTTCTGCTCCAAGTACAAGTGTAGCAGATTTCATTCTGTCTATGATGTTGATTTTAACTTTTCGATATAACACATTTGTGCGTGTGCAGAAAAGAGGTTCGGGGGTCGAAACCTTCTCCCAGTCCTTGATCAAAATGATTCTAATGTTCAATATATTTTCCTGGGAAGCATGAACCGACCCCCCCCCCCCCCCCCCCCCCCCCCCCCCCCCATATAACGCTCTCTCGCCCCAATCTAGCCACACACTTGATCACATCATTCGAGTGAATAAATCTCTATTGAACATGTGTTCTACACTATTATTAGACAATTTAAAATACTGTATGATACACAGAGGAATAAAGAATTCCAAACCGACATGCACAAAAGGCCATATTCATTTAATGTTCAAACATTTAAGAGGTATAAAAATGCTGCTGAAAACAAATTAATTAGAAACACTGCAGATAAACACATTAACCCTGGTACGTCAAACATTTTTAATTATAAAACGTTTTCTTAAAGGAATGTCCTGAGTTTACAACCATTGTAAAATGTTTCCGACCAATAGACCCTTTTCGATGACGTAACATATAAATTAAATATATTTTCTTATTTAAAATATCAGTGTCTGTATTTACAAGGTGTTTGTTGCTGTTCTAATACTTGTCAGTAGCCCAAAAACGGATTTTACCTCCCAATAATTTCGTACGTACGAAAAAATATATATCACGAATTAAAGTAAAAACTAAGTGCTACAAACATTAGCAAACACATTCGATATACAGGCACTGGTATTCGAACAAGAAAATGTATTTGGTATGAAATAGTAGTCGCCAACAAGGCTCTGTTATCGCAAACATCTTACAATGGCTGCAAACTCAGGACTGTCCCTTTAATAACTGCTTAAATGTGTTAAATTAAAACAACAAGACCATGCAGTTATTACAAAAATAGAACAATTAAAATTGCTAAAATTTTCAGGCATTCATGAAATCACTGATTTCATAATCTTGCTGAATATACACAAATATACATTTTCATCATTACATATATAGATATTAACGCACTGGCGCAGAGGATACTTTATGGCCTCATAAATTGTCTCTTGCCGTTAATGGGACGCGAACCTGTGACACCGAATCGCTCGCACCTTGCCGACTTGCCACGATGTCTTCTGATCTATCGATGCATCCATAAAAAGGATGCTCTTTAACTCAACCACATGCATGGGGCCTACAAACTACGCGGTCGATCCCACTTAGGTGCATGAAACAATGGGAAGACCTGGCACTGGCTAGTATGTATTGATGTATGAATATCTATAAATTGTATGTATGTCGTAGTTGACTGTTAATGTATGTATGTATCTATGTACGTATGTATGCAGGTAGGTAGGTAGGTAGGCGTATGTATGCATGCATGCAAGTGTGTGTGTGTATGTGTGTGTGTTTGTGTGTATGTATGTATGTATGTATACATGGATGGATGGATGGTTGGTTGGGATGCATGCATGCATGCATGCAAGTGTGTGTGTGTGTGTATGTGTGTGTGTGTGTGTATGTATATATGTATGTATGTATGTATGTATGTATGTATGTATGTATGTATGTATGTATGTATGCATGCATGGATGGATGGATGGTTGGTTGGTTGGTTGGTTGGATGGATGTATGGATGTATGGATGGATGGATGATTGGTTGGTTGGATAGATAGATGGATGCATGCATATGTGTACACATGCGAGCATGGATATGGTGTGTGTATGTCTTCATCTCTCTCTCTCTCTCTCTCTCTCTCTCTCTCTCTCTCTCTCTCTCTGAACACAAATATAATACCACAATCTCAATGTACAATAAAAATATAATACCACAGCAACTTAAAATAACTTCACAATTTTAAAATAATTTGAGATACTAAAACATAGTAACCCATGGATACAGACATTCTATATTTCACATGTGATAATTAACAACACTTTGCAGAAACTAAATGATAGAGTGTGCAGTCACATGACGTTAATCAAAAAGCCACGTGATACAGTCTGTCTGCGTTGTTGGTGGTTAGACGATAACCAAGTGTTCTGCACACACGTTTGTTCTGGTGACTGGGCTTTCAACCAAACGATAACATAATTCTTAACATGGCTGCTTTTATAGGAAAATGGACTTTTGTATCTGAAGAAAACTTACAAAAATTTATGGAAACTGCAGGTAAGTGTATCTATATTTATTTATTTGGTACTTGCAGATTAATTGAATCTATCACCGTTGTGATATGGGTCCCCGATGATTCGCGGTACTTTGTGTTAGTATATTTTAACTGCTTTGTATTTTTATTACAATTATTATTTGAAGAAACTTTTTAATTGTTACTTGAACCAAAGAAGCAGAAAAATCTACATAACTGATACAATCAAAAGTGCACACGTGCTTACAATCGGCCTACTCCCGCTCTTTGAAACAAAAGCAAAAAATGTAACTCTGTTGAGTTGCGTTATAATATTGTTATATATAACATCACATTGGTAAATTAAAAATGTTAGGTAGGCCAACAATATAAATTTACAATGAACTTGAAAGATGAGTATGAGAGTAGGTAGATGGTAAAACATTTTAAAACACACAGAAAACTGAGTTTTAAGGGGTTCTTTTTTATTGAAAATACATGGTTATAAATTATAATTATTATACAAATAGTAGAAAGAAAGAACACAGACATGTATGGAAATATATGCACACAAATTAAAGATCAAAGAACGTCAGGAATTATGTAACGCTCACTTGTCGCATGTTCGTAATATTCATGGTGATGGGTGTTTCTGACTCGGTGTGGTACACGGGCTGAGGTCTGTGTAATAAATCAAGAGAGGCAGGTGGTATACACCTCGGAATACGTCTGGAATGCTTCCATCTCTCGTATTTATTGTCACAGACTGCAGTGTGATTCATGTTCCTGAGAATGTTTCAGAACTGCTCAAAGAACGCATTAATAGAATGTGAAGATAAAATCAAGTTTGAGAAACTTCTAACCTACAAACATTTCGGAGACCAGAAATATATAGGAGGATATAGGTCTACAGACTACAGGCAATGATAATTTTAGAAAGAAAATGCATTTATGTGTAACAGGCATTTTAATCGTCAAGAAGGGCATGGTATGCTACAAGGCTACAAGGAATAAGAATAATTAAAGACACAAATTTTAAACTACGTCTTTGGGGCGAAAGAGACGATCGACCTGCTGCTGACTGTGGTGTTCATGGAGGCGGTAAAACTCACGATTTGTATTTAATAAGCATAAAGAAACTGAACGCCGAAGAAGAAGAAACGACGTCTGTTTTGGTGTTTAACATATGATACGACATTTGGTCGAAATAAAAATTAAACGAACCCCGCTGCCGCCATACAGGCTCCTCCTACCGATGCATTAAATAGAAAGGGATCTTTTATAATGCACTTTTCAGTACACATCACGGTTTTCGATGTAATAGTTGTGCGGTGTAGGTTGAGACGGGCGGTCGATCCTGCGACCCATAGCAGCTTAGGCGAGTGGTCTCCCTCTGAAACACCACACACACGCGCGCACGCGCACACGCACACGCACACGCACACGCATAAGCACACACCATTTCATTGCAGTGACTACAAAGTCAAGAAAATTCCTCCTTTAACAAACGTCCCAAATTTATCAATTGTTCTTTAAGTTTGAGACCCGGAATAAATGACATTGCAGCTCACCCCCACCAAACCCTTTCGTCGAATGGCCCTGACAAGATTACGAGATATCTAGGATCATAGATTTTTTTTCTTTCTTCTTCAAGGTACCAAGTACAACGATTACGATATTTATGACTCACAAAAGACAACGTCCATACACTATCGTCTTAGATAGGAGAGGGTGCTATACGATAAGATAAATATTCAATAGCTATATTTTACCGACTCAACAGTTTTTTTTGCTTTGTTTAACGACACCACTAGAGCACATTGATTTATTAATCATCGGCTATTGGATGTCAAACATTTGGTAATTGTGATATATAAGGCCTAGTCTTAAAGAGGAAACCTGCTACATATTTAACATTAGTAGCAAAGAATATTGTATATACATCATACCACAAACAGGATAATACATACCACGGCCTTAGAATGTGGGTATGATTCAGACGTATATAAAGTAATTATAACGTGTTTCATTTTCATTTTTTATTTATGTTCGTTTCTATATCAACTTATGTTTCAAGCATAGGGTAGGGTGAGCCAATACACATATTCTTCACATATATATTAAATTGAAAATGCTTTCAAAATTCCGGTTGCAGTCTATTAAGAACCAGAAGTTGAAAGTGCAGGTGTCAAGAAATTAGAGACGAGTGCATACAGCAACAAAACAAACAGTGAATTGTTCAAACAGCAAAAGAAAACATCATTTACCACCTAACCTCGACAATGTACGCGCGTCTGTTAATTTGAGAACAGTTTGCTTTTTAGTGGTTCAAATATTTTATTTGTTTTGTGTACTATCGTTAGGGTCAATGCAATACTCACTTCTTTTTCTTCTTTTTCTTCTTTCTTCTTCTTCTTCTTCTTCTTCTTCATAAACAAAGATATTCGAATAACTGACAACCGTTGATTATAATATGTAGAGAGAGATAGAAAGAGAGATAGGGAGGTAGAGAGGTAGAGAGAGAGAGAGAGAGAGAGAGAGAGAGAGAGAGAGAGAGAGAGAATGACTTTTTTAAAAGTACAAAGCGACAGACAAACCCGCTGTAGGTTAATTTTTTTTCTTCTTTTTTTCCTATTTATATCCACTTAGGGTTCAAGTAAACTCTTCTGACATTCATGAATTAATGCTGAACCAACAATAAACAATTCTGAACTACGCTGGTACGCAGTGTAAACAGAATGTACTGTGCTTGGTAAAAATACGTTTTCAAGTGTCACGAAGAACCGCGACGGAAACTGTTATCTGTATAGATGTTCATAGTCGGCCCAGATACATCCTGTTTATAATACATACATCCCCATCCATTAAATTAAACATGGATGCAGCAGTTTAGCTATTTTTCTGGTAGGGGTGAGATGTAGCTCAGTGGTAGAGCGCTAGCCTAAGGTGTGATCTCCCATTAATGGACTCGTACACCTCCCGTCAATTCCAACCAGAGCCTCACTTGTACATTAAATGTGAACTTCAAAACCGTAATACATGGTATCTCTGCACAATGCAGAGTCGAATGGGCATTTGGCAAAATAGAGATACATTCCATGAATCTCTTTATAGTGCCTCGTCTATAGGAGGATTCCGTGGTGTACACATGTTTTTCAGCTTTTTATCTAATTTCAGGGGTTTTTTGGTTTTTTTTTGTAAAACAATTTTAACACAGTAGCCTGGATTTGATGTGAAATGCTGGAAAATTACAGAGGTTTCAGTTATTATTTTTAAATGGGTATAGCACCCGGCCAGGGCTGTGTACAGTTTCCTGTCTATGGGAAAGGGCATACAAAAGACCCCTTGCTGCATTTCGGTAGAAGCAGCAAGGCTATTTTTGTGGAAGCGAGTTTCACCTCTCTCAACCAAGTGTTGTGGTAACCACACCAGACACCAATCATATGGATATCTTTGTCGAGTGACATGATAGCACATATCACGGCCTTTGATATACCAGTCGTCGTGCATTGACTAGAACTTGAAATAGCATTTTTGCCCACCGACGCGAATCGATCCACGACCAACCGCGCATCAAGCGAGCGCCTTACCACTGGGCTACGTCCCGATCCCTTGATACTAATGGGGAAATGTAGCGGGTCTCCTCTATTGAGACTATACGTCAAAATTACCAAACGTTTTACATCTAATATGATTAATAAATCAACGTGCAATAGCATTGTCGTTAAACAAAACAAACCTTGGTCGAGAGATGTGCAAGCGTTATGAACATTTCCAACTTAACAATCCAACAATCACCAACAGTAATAGTTTAATAAACAGAGAATAATACATGAGTGGCCGTTAGATACCATTTATCTCATAACGAGTTCTTTTAAAATGTATCTAACGAACGAAAGAGAGTTTGATACGTTTTTAAATAATGAGTTGTGAGATAAATGGTATCTAACGGACACGAATGTATTATTCTATTTCTTACATATCATCAAAAACCAGGTTTTATGCAAATTTTAACATCTTTTTCGACTAAAAGTTATTTACAGCCGTTGCACTTGTAGCTGACTTACGCGTCACAGACACTGATTGCCAGGTTATCTATACGTCACAGTGTAATCGATTTCCACCGTGCTGTTTTTTTTTATTGGACGTATGACATTGGTGACCTGGTCATCACCTAGGTGCAGTCAGTCGTATGTCTTGAAATTGTTAACACACGTACGTGTGTAAACAACTATTTGTTATAAAAAATAACGCATGGTGTTCTCACTAACGGGTGAGTAAGATATGAATATAGCTTTAATACTGTTATCTGAAAACAAACAAAGCAATGTTTTGGATAGCAGTTATTAATTTTTATTTTTTTTTATTTTTTTTTATTGTCCCCAGAAATATTTGGCAGTGTCAGGGTTGAGGTGCCCTGAGCTCTCTGACGTACACATATTTTAATTGTATTTCATATAGACTATTTACATGTACACAATGTTCATGTTTAAAACATATACTGCATTAAAAAAAACTCTCTCATCCACTCGCCTACTCACCCCCCCCCCCCCCCCCCCCACCCCACACACACACACAAATATCCATGTACATCAGTTTTCATATATGTCGGTAATTAGTTTTAATTATTTCTGGGAGCACATCTAGAGCACATCGATTTATTAATCATCTGCTATAACATTTGGTAATTTGGACATATACTTAAAAAAGAAACCCTTTAAAATGTATTAGCAGCAACGGATCTTTTATATATACCAGTACACTGGTTGGAACGAGAAATAGCCCAAAGGGCCCACCGACGGGGATCGATTCTAAACTGACCGCACATCAGGCTAGCGCTTTACCACTGAGCTACGTGCCCTACCCTTCCCACTGTGATAAAGCAACTTTTAAAGGGACATACCCTAGTTTTTAAACACTAAGGGAAATTTTTGACTATTAGAGCCTTTTTGATAACTGAAATCATACTTTTACTTAGATTTTATTGTTTAGTTTATCTATTTCCGTACATTCGAAGTGTTTTTGGTCATCCTGGTGTTTTTCATATCACAAAATGCATTTCTCATATTTTTTAAAAAACGCACGTGCGTCTGAGAAGTAACAGGTATTCAGTTGGAGTTTTAGTCTATTTTTAGAGGGTATTTCACCATTTCAAAGTCACAGACTCGTGTTTCACTCAGTTGTAACTTTATCTAAATGTGTTACAGGTTTGTAGATTAACTAAACTTAATTTTAATTTTCACGGGTTGAAACTAGGATCTGTCCTTGTAATGTTTACAAGAGGTCTGGGCTGTTCTGAAGCCTCAAGAGTGACTAATTATAATGTGCATAACCTTGGCATTCTCTTGTAACAAAACCCGTCTGTTAAAGTTAGAGACGTCCCGTGATACATATGGACTGTCAGGAGAACGGACGTGCACGGGATATGTTCGCCAATTGACCCCGCTGTAGTGGACTGTCCGGTGCCACGTCTGGCGGGTCGCTAAAAACAATTCTTCATAGTCCTAAATGTCACCACTTAGACCACATTGTGCATATTAAATCCGACTCCGTAGCGCCGGTACGTTACCATTATGGAAATATGAAATTATCATTAATCAGGGGCCCATTTCACAAAACATCGTAAGCCCAGTTTTGCACGTAAAAGTAAATCTACGACTAAACCACAATTCTTATTTCTATTATAAATATAGTTAGAAATACACATATTTCATTTTCTTTTGTCCTTAAAATGCTCTATTTCCCTTAATGATGTAATATTTGTCTTGAAATAGATGCCAAACAGATGTAAATGTATGTCCGGTATAATTGCTAGTCACAGACGTAAACTTACGATGTTTTGTGAAATTGCCCCCTGTAGTTTTGTTTTAATGCAGTCTAGCTCGAGTACTCTGACTGCAAGAGAGCCCATGTGCGTCTAGCTCTCCTACAGTCAGAGTACTCGGGCTAGATGCAGTCTAGTACTGCCAGGAGCATTTACAAAAGTGTGTGAAGTGCACGGGGCATGGCCAAGGGAAAGATATTGTGAATAAGGGGTGAAGCGGGATGTGATGAGTGGAACATTGTTAGTAAGCCTAAATATGAGTTCCAGGGATATCTTGGTAGGGTGCAGTTCGCAATCAAAATCCGCTTCACTGGTTTTCAAGTAAACTGGTAGCCATACGGATCTTTCGTCTTATACTGTCAGTCTTCCTGTATACTGTCGGTCTTCTTGTATTTTTGCGTCATACGAATCTTTCGTCTTATACTGTGAGTCTTCTTATATTTTTGCGTTATACGGATCTTTCGTCTTATACTGTGAGTCTTGTATGTTTGTGTCGGATCTTCGGTCTTATACTCTCGATCTTCTCGCGGTATTTTTTCGCCATACGGATCTTTCGTCTTATACTGTGAGTCTTATATATTTGCGTCAGATCTTCGGTCTTTGTTATACTGTGAGTCTTGTATTTTTGCGACATACGGATCTTTTGTCTTATACCGCGAGTCTTGTATGTTTACGCCATACGGATCTTTCGTCTTATACTGTGAGTCTTATATTTTTGCGTTGGATCTTCGGTCTTATACTGTGAGTCTTGTATTTTTGCGCCATACTGATCTTCCGTCTTATACTGTGAATCTTCTTGTATGTTTGCGCCATACGGATCTTTCGTCTTATACTGTCAGTCTTCTTGTATTTGTACGCCATGTGAATCTTTCGTCTTATACTGTGAGTTGTATGTTTGTGCCATACTGATCTTCCGTCTTATACTGTGAATCTTGTATTTTTTCGCCATACACATATTTCGTCTTATACAGTCAGTCTTCTTGTATTTTTACGCCATCTGAATCTTTCGTCTTATACTGTGAGTTGTAACTTTGCACCATACGGATCTTACGTCTTATACTGTCAGTCTTCTTGTATTTTTACTAAGTGTCCGACGAATCTAATGTTAATCTCGATATTCTAGAATCAGTATTTCAAATTATTTAAATTTATGCTGAATAACTATCTCGAGCGACAGACATGGTTATAGTATGTTGTTTAGAGACAAAAAAACGGTAACCGTTGATAACATGTGGGGGGGTGGGGGGGTCCTAATGTAGCCCAGGGTAAAGTGCTGATTGGCGGTCGGTCTGTGGAAGGTGGACCCACTGGGCTATTTCACGTTCCAGCCAGTGCACTACGACTGGTATATCAAAGGCCATGGCATGTACTGTCTTGTCTGTAGAATGATGTATATAAAAGATCCCTTGCTACTAATTGAAAAATGTAGCGGGTTTCCCCTTTAAGACTTTTATTTGAAATTACCAAAGATTTAACATAGCCGATGATTAATAAATCAATGTGCTCTAGAGGTCAAACAAAAATAAACTTTAACTGTAGGAAATTATGTTAGGATTCTAGCTGTGAGGCAAGATTGCATCATTAAGAGGTTCTAAGAGAATCGTAATATGATATTCCCCCCCAAACAGACGCCCGAAGCACAAGGATCTACGGTATTTTTGAATCACAGGTCAGCACAAGTTCAACAATAATTCTTTCACCAAGATGCCAACAACTGTATATGCTGGAATGAGTCGAGACATCCGATACGCACAAAAGCGGCCTGCCAAGACAAGGACCATATGCCATGATGGTCGCCAGTCAAGTTAATCTGTGTAAATAGTTATAATTTAAAGTGCGCGCTCACGCAGCAATTTGCAGTAACGACTTGCAGCTTGGAATTTGTTTGTAACAACGGTCTCAGTGGCGCGCTGGTTATGCCATCTGGGCCCTGTTTTACGAAGCGATCTTAGCGCTAAGATCAACTTAGGTGCATAAGGTAGTTATGCACTTAAAGGGACTGTCTTGAATTTTCAGCCATTGTAAGATGTTTGCGATAACAGAGCCTTGTTGGCGACTACTATTTCATACTAAATACATTTTCTTGTTTATAATACCAGTGTTTGCGGTCGTATACTAATGTTTGTAGCAGTCAGTTTTTACTTTAATTCGTGATATATATTTATTTTTAAAATCCAGTTTGGGCTACTACAAGCATTAGGACAACAACAAACACCTTGTAAATACAGACACTGATATTTTAAATAAGAAAATGTGTTCAATTTGTATCAAAAAGGCTCTAGTGGTCGGACAATTTTTACAATGGTTGTAAACTAAGGACTGTCCTTTTAAGATGATCTTAACACTAAGATTACTTCGTAAAAACGGGGCCCGTTGATTAAAAACATGGCTGTATCTAGCGAGTTGAGTGAGGTGGGGACATGGGGATAGTGCCTCCCTCCAAAAATACAAAAAAGTACCCTTATTTTTTAAAAGTGCATTTTTTTTTTTGTCTACCAGGAGATCACCCTATATTACTGAACCCTGTTGTTGTGTGGTGTGAGGTTTTTTTTAAAATTTATTTTTCTTCCTGCCACATCTTTCCAGAGTGATGATTTCTGGAATAACCTTTGGTATATCGTCTGATCAAACAGTTATTTCAACAGTCGACTAACTGACACCGTTGATAACAGGTTGCGTCTAGGATATCTGATATTATATGGCCTCTTGACTGCCAACAAACTGAGACTGATCATCACATCTGTAGAAGCGAAGTGCTTTATGTCTTCCACATGACATTTAATACCTCAAAATAGGTATTCTACGACATTAGGATGGCATCTCCTTTACAAAAAAGTAAATCTCGTTAGCCATTAGTAAAGATTTGTTTCATAGAAAAAAAAAGAAACCTTTTTTTCTCTGTTATAATCTGTTTTTGATTAAGGTATCATATAAGGCTTTAAATCGTTTTGTGCTTTCATGTGGTAACCATATAGTCCTGCTTATGACAATATGCATACCCCCCCCCCCCCCCACCCCCACCCCCAAACTCACACACTTCTTTTCGGTAGAAGTAACCTGTGTGACGGCTGTCCCTCTGTCTGTCTGTCTGTCTGTCTCTCTCTCTCTCTCTCTCTCTCTCTCTCTCTCTCTCTCTCTCTCTCTGCGTCTCTCTGTCTGTCTGTCTGTCTGTCTCTCTCTCTCTCTCTCTCTCTCTCTCTCTCTCTCTCTCTCTCTCTCTCTCTCTCTCTCTTTCTCTCTCTCTCTCTGGGGCAGGACGTAGCCCAGTGATAAAGCGTTCGCTTGATGCGCAGTCCGTCTAGGATCGATCCCCGTCGGTAGGCCTATTGGGCTATTTTTCGTTCCAGCCAGTACTCCACATCTGGTGTAACAAAGGCTGTGGTATGTACTGTACTGTCTGTGTGATGGTGCATATAAAAGACCCCTTGCTGCTAATCGAAAAAGTAGCCCATGAAGTGGCGACAGCGGGTTTTCTCCTTCAATATCTGTGTGGACCTTAACCACATGTCTGACGCCATATAACCGTAAATAAAATGTGTTGAGTGCGTCGTTAAATAACCCCTCTCTCTCTCTCTCTCTCTCTCTCTCTCTCTCTCTCTCTCTCTCTCTCTCTCTCTCTCTCTCTCTCTCTCTCTCCAAATATTACACACCAAATAGCCGTACTTTATAGACGATACACCAGCAAAGATTCCATGTCCCGGCAATGATTCCATGTCCCACCCATAATGTTCCATGTTTCCGTTGGCTGGAAATGCCATTTTTAAGACCTGAAATTCAAAATGTCTCTCAAATACATGCATTTCCCCCCAGACCATCGAACACCCCCCCCCCCCCCACACACACACACTTTCAAATATATTCGGCGAGCTTTGTGGAATATGGGTATGGGAACTTGTTTTTCGTGCCCATATCCAAAATAGGTTCAGGCACGCCCATCCCGGACTTAATTAACCTCTGGCATCGCCAGTGGCCAATTCCGAGACAGGAGTGCTTTGTGGAATAGATGGTCTCATTACCCAGGTATCGCTTAAAGAGGTTGCAACTTGAGCTGCATTGACTCACTATGTAGGCGTCTAAATGACGGTGACCTTTAAACAGTAATGGTCACATCTATAGAGAATTCCACTATCTATGATTACGAAGCGATACCGACCATTCACTGCCTCCTATATTCATAGCTTTTATGTAACCAGTCCAAACCACTACATATATAGGCCCTAATAACTGTAGGTCTAACTGGTCCCTAGGTAGATTCCAAACGCATCGACAACAATTAATGCCCTCTCGAGAGCACGAACATATTTGATAATTCTAACATATGGTCTTGGAGAGGAACCCGCTACATTTTTTTTCCATTAGTAGCAAGGGAAATATCATATTACGATTCTCTTAGAACCTCTTAATGATGCAATCTTGCCTCACAGCTAGAATCCTAACATAATTTCCTACAGTTAAAGTTTGTTTTTGTTTGACCTCTGGAGCACATTGATTTATTAATCATCGGCTATGTTAAATCTTTGGTAATTTCAAATAAATGTCTTAGAGGGGAAACCCGCTACATTTTTCCATTAGTAGCAAGGGATCTTTTATATGCACCATTCTACAGACAGTATAGCACACACCACGACCTTTGATATACAAGTCGCGGTGCACTGGCTGGAACGAGAAATAGCCCAATGGGCTCACCGAAGCGACCATGATCGATAAATGGAGGACGATTATTACTGAACCCGCCACAACTCAAGTTTTTCACACCGTTCAATTTGTTCTATTTGGGAAAATAGTGAAATGACATCTTAAAGGTACAAGAAGGAACGAAAAGAAAAAGAAGACATCTTAATGACCTAACAAAATATTACCTGATAATATATACATTTGATTTGTCCCTAAAAGTACTTTATTCAACCATGAACGTAACCACTTGATACCACTTATTAAATGATATTTTCGCAAGGAACAGGTCCAGTTGACTGCCGTAAATACATCGTGCTAAATATTGCATACAAACCTGAATTACATAAATACAACGGTAAAGGAAGCCGCCATCGTTGTCACTTAAACATAGAAGTGGCTATATTGACGGCAGCCGTGCATATAGCCTCAGTTAATGAGGGCTGGCTATCTATATAGCAGTGGGGTTTTTTATTGTTGTTTTTTGTTTTGTTTTTTGTTGGTTTGTTTGTGTTTTGTTGTTGTAGTTTTGTTTGTGTTTTTTTTGTTTGTTGTTGTTTTGTTTTGGGGGTTTTTTGGGGGGAGGGGAGAAATCTAAACATTTCCGTACTACGCACGGGGTACATCTTGTCCCACTATAAAATCCTAGCTACGCTAATGGACAAAAAGGGCACTAAACCAAAACGGCACTTTTTTTTTTCTTTTTCTTAGCCTCCCCTCTATAAATTACGGTGCTGATATTAACCGTCTTCATTTTCAGGTGTTCCTGAAGCCTACATGAAAGACGTATTGGCAAATAAGCCACAAGTGGAGATCAGTAAGGATGGAGATACTTACGTTATGAAGACAACCGCAGGAGAACGTGTCAGAGAGTCACGCCTTAAAGCAGGGGAACAATTCGAGGGCATGTCTGTCACCATGCAGCCAATGAAAGTGAGTCATATTGGTCAGCTGACGTGTGTCGTGTGCATAACACACCATTCCATTGGCTGGCTAAAAATAAATGTTTCAAAACGTTTGAATATTCATGTTTCATTAGCCACACCTTTATTTATTCTGCTAAATATCAAAGTTAAACAGGTCATCAATTTAACAAGCGTACGAGACAGAGGGCAGGCAACTGTCCCCTTAATGCTGGAGCAAAACCTCAAATTTGGGCAAAATGATACAAATATTCCGGCAAAATGTGCTAACCTGAGACCTTTTTACCATGTATTTGCATCATTCTGCACTAGTTTTAATCCATGTAACAATGCGCAGTGATTCGTTTGCAACCATATATAGCTGTTTGGTAGTGATGCTAATATGAATAAATGTTATTCAGATTCGTTTCATTTTGGGAAAAAGCCAGCCAGCCTGCCACCGCCCCCTAAACAAATGACAGCCCGTACGCCTAGATGATCAATTTTAAAAGAGGGTTGGATTCAAGATGAAGTCATGGCCACTTAACGCCATGCCCACCCCATCCACCTTCGACTTTTGCTGTACATAATACAGGCATAAGCGACTCCTTAAATTCGAGCAAAAATAACACATATTCGGGGAAAAATATGCTAACCTGAGACCTTTTTACCATGTATTTCCACCATTCTACCCTCAAAATTAGTAATAATCCATGTAAAAATGTGCATTGATTCGTGTGCAACTCTACATAGCTGAATGCTATAAAGTGAATAAATGTTGTTATCCATATTCGGGCATTTTCGTTTAATTTAAAAAAATGGGAGCCCATACGCCTATGAAAACAGGTGTAATTCTAATATATGTCATGGAAACCATTTGCACATGCCACAAATGGGAGCCCGTACGCCTATGAAGACAGATGTAATTCTAATATATGCCATGGAAACCATTTGCACATGCCACAAATGGGAGCCCGTACGCCTATGAAGACAGGTGTAATTCTAATATATGCCATGGAAACCATTTGCACATGCCACAAATGAGAGCCCGTACGCCTATAAAGACAGGTGTAATTCTAATAATCATATTTGCCACAAATGGGGAGCCCGTACGCGGAAAGGTGTAATTCTAATATATGTCATGGCAACCATTTGCACATGCCACAAAATGGGAGCCCGTATTCGCCGAAAACCATTTGCAATGCCACAAATGGGAGGTACGTGAAGACATTCTAATATATGTCATGGCAACCATTTGCCATGGCAGGTGTAATTCTAATAATGTCACCACATGCAACAAATGGGAGCCCGTACGCGTATGAAGACACATGCCATGGCAACCATTTGCACATGAGAGCCCGTACGCGTATGAAGACAGGTGTAATTCTAAATATCATGGCAACCATTTGCACATGCAACAAATGGGAGCCCGTACGGTATGAAGACAACTATTTGCACATGCCGTACGCGTATGAAGACAATGTTTTATATGGAAACCAATAAACCATTGCACATCATTATTTTGCGTTTCAGGCCACAGTTACTGTTGAAGATACCAAAATGGTTGAGACGCAAACTGTGGGAGATACCACAATTACTATTACTCGCCAAGTGAATGGAGATGAGTTGGCATCGGTGAGAAGAATCGATTGTTTATCTTAATATCATTATTTTACTAGTTTTACTATTATTTGCAATAAATAAGTACAAAAACATCGTCCCGACATATAGTCATAGCATAACCAACTTGATAATATCAACATTGGACATAAGCAATAACCCGTAGCAACTGAACAGAAATGGCGGGTCGAAGGGAGTGACCTTTTCAGGGTTTTGGTCCTTGTGCCCTTTTATCCTTGGTCCCCTCACTAAAGTATTTACTGGGTCCGCCCCTAAGCCGTTAAAACGCACTCTACGTGGGAGATGTTATACGGCTGCTAACCCAACACCTACCGGACTTATATATGCTAGTCTCAGACTACCAACTGTCATGACGGGGTTGACCAACCTCGTCAATCTTTGAACTTCCACGACTGTCCGTAGCCCAGTGATAAAAGCACAGCTACTAGTCTGAACTGTTATGTCATGATTTTAGGGTTTGGATTTTCTTTTTGCTACATTTGGAATAACCGTATTTTAAAAAATTATTCATATCCCAAAGAAACAAATCCATTGTTAGAATTTTTTTTCCTTTACAGTTTTGGCGGCCAACTTTAATTCAAGATGGCGGCTAAGCTAAATCCATATGGATCATTATCCGAACTTGTTTGTCAGTTATAGATTCCTCTACCTATTAAATTAAAGGTATGCGTCCAACAAAACATATATTGCATAATAACACCTATACCACCAAGGCCGAGCGCTGTCGTCTGACATAGTACAAATCGACAGCAGCGAACCTTTTTAAAAGGCCGTGTTTAACATTTTCAACACAATGCATTCATTGTGAATAACTAATACGTTTTGTTTGCTTTTCTTTTCAGGTTATGGAAGTGAAAGGTGTTTCTGCAACAGTGAAGTTTAAGAAGGCATAGAGTCAATTTAGGACATACGTTTCGACCTTGTCATCCTGTGTTAACAAGTCGAACACGTTTACTTCATTGTTTAACTATTTAAAGCTGCATTCTCGAGTTAATTTTAATATTTAATTATTTAGAATAGATTATACAGTTTCATTTTCTTCCCACAGCGTATCATTTTTATTTGTTTAATTATTCCTTTTGGCTGGTGTGTCTACGTGTAGGTCACGTAAAAAAAAAAATATTCGCTGTACTCAAGGGGAGGGGGGGGGGGGGGGCACCTACATATTTAAGTGAAATAATGTATTAAAATGGCGACGGGGCATGTTATCTTAATATACAGTAATAACGAAAACACACGAGTTTATTACACTGTAAATAATGATCGATGTTTCACTAGGAGGCGAGATTGTAGCTTTAAATTATTATTTTATCTTAAAATACATCATTTGTTAAGTATAACAGTATTATGAAAGTATTAATTTTTGTCTGTTTTTCTCTCTCTTTTTTTAACCCGTGGACAAAGGTTCTATATACGACAAATGTCAGAGTTTATTCTCAGGACAGCCTTGTCAGGAGATGAACGCGTTAAAGGTGCATCGTCTTCTAAACACATTGCACGATACAACTGGTTCAAATGTACAGTTTATTGTTTAGAATATTCATTTCTATGCATCCGGTGTATTCTCGGTTGTCTTAATATGTAAAGTAGTCGTGATGCTGTTTTTTGGGTGTTTTTTTTAGGTGGTTTCAGAAATGCATTCTGTTGAACAGTCATTCACTTTTATCATTACTGTTAATTATTTATATGTATGAATTGTAATGTATTTATGTATAAAACACTGTGAAATGATCGGCAATCTAAATAAATATATTCGTATTCATATTAAAATTTACTATTTCAAGTAAGGAACTCAACTTTAGACAGGAATTCCCTCGAGTGTAGTAAGGAGACCATGCACCTTTAAGAACTGTCAGACCACTTGTTGTTTTTCAACTAATCTTCTCATTACATGTTTAATAAACATTTGTTGTTGTGCACCACAAAATTAAAACACAGTTTGTTGTAATTTGTTTTTAATGTTGTTTTTTTCACATTGTAACAATAAGTGTTAGAAGTTTGCTTTGTTTAACGACACCATTACAACACATTGGCTATTGGATGTCAAACATTTGGTTATTTTGACAATAATCTTAGAAAGGAAACCCAGTATATTTTTCCATTAGTAGCAAGGCAGCTTTAATATGCACTATCCCACTGACAGGATAGCACATACCACAACCTTTGATATACCAGTCGTGATACACTGGCTGTATCGAGAAATAGCCCAATGAAATACTCCTTTTGGACTGGTTAATAATTTTCACTTTGGTACCACCATTCACATTGACTTCACAGACTTTGGACGACACTTGCGTTTGTGGGTGTTGAAAATAGAGAGAGAGAGAGAGAGAGAGAGAGAGAGAGAGAGAGAGAGAGAGAGAGAGAGAGAGAGAGAGAGAGAGAGAGAGAGAGAGAGAGAGTGTGTGTGTGTGTGTGTGTGTGTGTGTGTGTGTTACAGCCTCTTCCGATTATTCACCCCTGTCTCATCCGCCTAACACATCAATAATCTCGAATTAATAACAAGTGACTGTTAAACTAGCGCAGACTTACGTCTCCTAGATAAAGAACGTTATTTGCTCATGTGTTTCCACTGTCGTTAGATAAGTGCATTATTACGCCTTTGATGATAAAATCATGAACTTTGGCAGACGGCGCATGTCATAACAAATATTTTAGGCTGCTCTTTAACCCGCTGGTTATCGGACACTATCAGGGGAACATCTACGATTTTACAAGGTGTGTGTGTGTGTGTGGGTGGGGGGGGGGGGGGGGGTCAATGAAGGGAGTGTAGTAGTTAATAGCGCAAACTTTTTCACTCTCACAAAGTTTTGTTTTTTAAATTGACCATGTTTTAGAATACATGTATTTTAAAGCCATTTCCAACAAAAGTAGTTAATGCAAGCCAGCGCCATTTTAGACTAGTTAGTAAGAGTTATAACAATATTGCTGTATACGGGTTCTTTCCAAAATATCATTTAACCGAATTTCAAAAGTTAAAGTTTGTTTTATTTAACGATACCACTAGAGCACGTTGATTTATTACTCGTCGGCTATTGTATGTTAAACATTTAGTAATTTTAACATTAGTCTTAGAGAGGAAACCCGCTACATGTTTCCATTAGTAGTAAGGGATCTATTATATTATATGCACATATTCACCATACCACAGACAGGATAGCACATACCACGGCCTCTGATATACCATTCGCGGGGCACTGGCTGGAACGAGAAATAACCACATCAGGCGAATATTTTACCATTGAGCTACATCCCGACCCCTGAAATTTCAAATGCCAATTTACTATTGAAAAACATGTCATTATTACTTCGTGTCAGAATATTCAAACAATATTTTAGTGTTAAGCAGAACCGTTTTACGACAATGAAGATTATTAAGGTTACACACCACCGTTCACTTTTGCATGTATTTCAATGCAATTTCTATGTCCGAACATATTCTGTCACAGTGTAAAATATAGGACAACATTGAAAGGGCTACGTGACTACTATTTTTTAACTTCCAGTTCCAAAAAAAAGAAAGAAAAAAGGGCGAGATGTAGCCCAGTGGTAAAGCGCTCTCTTGATGCGCGGTCGGTTTAACATCGATCCTCGTCAGTGGGCCCATTGGGCTATTTCTCGCTCCAGCCAATGCACCACGACTGGTACATCAAAGGTCGTGGTATGTGCTATCTTGTCTATGGGATGGTGCATATAAAAGATCCATTGCTGCTAATCGAAAAGATTAGCCCATGAAGTGGCGACAGCGGGTTTCCTCCCTCAATATCTGTGTGGTCTTTAACCATATATCAGACGCCATATATAAATAAAAATATAATGTGTTGAGTGCGTCGTTAATTGAACCATTTCCTTTCCATGCAAAAAAATCAACATAGGTTGACCACGAACATTTTGAGTTATCCACCCGTACTCCTTAGCACTACCACAGTGTGCTGTTATATAATTATTATAAGTGACAGCATATCACTTGCACGGTTGATCCACCAAGAACCAAAAATAAAAGTTTGTTTTGTTTAACGACACCACTAGAGCACATCGGTTAATTAATCATCGGCTATTGGATGTCAAACGTAGTCATCAGAAGAAACCCGCTATATGTTTCCATTATAAGCAAGGGATCTTTTAAATATGTACTTTCCCACAGACAGGAAAACACATACCACGGCCTTTGACCAGTTGTGGTGCGCTGGTTGAAAAGAAGAAAAAAAACCAATCAGTTGAATGAATCCACCGAGGTGGTTCGATCCTGCGATACACGCACCTCAGGAGAACACTAAATCCCGCCCCCACCCTGGACTAAGTCACATGTCATACCAGAGGTAGGGGTCAGGGTAGACATGCCTATACTTGAAGGATATTGACATGTAACACCGTTTGGATTTTGGACTTGCACAGTTATTATTTAGTATTGATAACAATAATAACAAGTGACTTCCAAACAATGGACTATTTAAATACAACCTACTTCTAATCATCAACTATTTCAAAGGGCTGGTAGATACTGGGTTCGGATCCCAGTCGAGGCATGGGATTTTTAATCCAGATACCGACTCCATACCTTGAGTGAGTGCTCCGCAAGGCTCAATGAGTAGGTGTAAACCACTTGCACCGACCAATGATCCATAACTGGTGCAACAAAGGCCATGGTTTGTGCTATCCTGCCTGTGGGAAGCGCAAATAAAAGATCCCTTGCTGCTAATCGGAAGAGTAGCCCATATAGTGGCGACAGCGGGTTTCCTCTCAAAATCTGTGTGGTCCTTAACCATATGTCTGACGCTATATAACCGTAAATAAAATGTGTTGTGTGCGTCGTTAAATAAAACATTTCTTTCTTTCTTTTTTCCAAACAATGGACTATTTAAATACAACCTACTTGTAATCATCAAATATTTCAAAGAGCATTTCAGTACAATATATATATATATATATATATATATATATATATATATATATATATATATATATATATATATAAATATGCGGTAGTATTAGATAGAAAATATCTTTTAAAACCAAAACAAATCGTTTCAGCGAAAAGGCCGCTGGCCCATAACCCGCAGAACCCCGATATATATATATATAAAAAGATCTTGTCAGAATTGCACATTTTAAAACAAAATGAAAAAATGTCGTCCATACTAGACTCTATTTCAATTATAAATAGTAAGAGACAAAGCAAAAACTTGAAACAGATTTGAATCTACAACAGTAGAACATAAATGCAGTGTCAAAAAGTGTAACCGAAGTAACTGTGGTACATGCCAACATATTTTAGAAGGCACACATATAGAATTCAACCACAAAGGTTTATTTTGGGTACACAGGGATATGGATTGTTCGGTTAACAATGTTATTTATGTAATTACATGCCAAGGTTGCAAAGAACAATACATTGGTCATACCACTCGACTGAGAGCCAGAGTACGCGTACACAAACAGCAAATAAAACAACCTGAAACAAGATGCATACAATTGAGTTTGCATTTAAATACATGTGCGGCACAAAAAGATATTAAATTTACCATTTTCCCATTTTATCACATATATACCAATGATGAAATAAAAAGAAAGACAAAGGAAATGTATTTTATTAGAAAGTTTTGTCCACTTCTTAATGCTCTTCGTTAGATAAAAGCAACAATGACGTAATTAAATCAATCCCCTTCTACTACAGTAACGTCATAATATGTATGACGTCATATTTAGCAGTTATTTAGCAGTTCCTTTCTGAAGATAAGACTGAAACATGTAAAAGGATAATTATTTCTTTAAATTGTTTTTTAAAATACCGGTACATATATACTGTACACTTGTTTTCTTTTATTATTTATATATATATATATATATATATATATATATATATATATATATACACACACACACACACACACACACACACACACACACACACACACACACATTTATTCATATTAGCATTACTATCAAACATCTATATAGGGTTACAAACGAATCACTACGCATTTTTACATGGATTACAACTAATTTTGACGGTAGAATGATGGAAATACATGGTAAAAAGGTCTTAGGTTAGCACAATTTACCCGAATATTTGTATCATTTCCCCCGAATTTGAGGTTTTGCTTCAGTAGTCCCCCCTCCGCCTCATATACTTAAGGTGTAGTGCCTTAAGTAAATTTCACATTACAGATTACGGTAACATTTAAATAGAAAACACCAGGACTTAGTATTTATGTCGTGGCTTAGCTCGATTACTAGTTCTTTTTGAAGAAACTGTGTTTCACCAGATGTGATAGTTACTATTATTTTCCCATCATTCCAATCAGTGTGCAGTGTTTAGTGTAGCAAAAACGTCATATTATATGCTACGCTTTCTGAAGCAATGTGCTTATATAGTTCTTGCAAAACAATTGAGAGGAATGTTGTTGTTTTTTAAAAACACCAGACGCGTATGCAGGGAGGGAGGGTTTCGAAGGTCGAAAGCCCTCCCTGCTTCAGTAAAAAATAAATTCATTGTATTTTTTAGGGAAGCACGACTGGACCCCTCATATTGAGTGTGTGTGTATGTGTGTGTGGGGGGGGGGGGGGGGGGCGGGGGAACCCACACTCTGTATGTATGTATATATGTATGATTTTTATCAAATTTAATAGTTTTTAACAAAATAAAACCCCACCCACACTCCCTACGCCTCTGCTTGGGATACACTTGATTGAGCGCTCGATGGATGCCTCGGTCGGTCTAGAATTATCGATCCTCCGTCTGTGGGCCTATTGGGATATTTCTCATTTCAGCCAGTGCACCAATATCAAAGGTCGTGGTATGTGCTATCCTGTCTGTGGGATAGTGCATATAAAAGATCCCCCGCTCTAAGACTCTCTGTCAAAATTACCAAATGTTTGACATGAGACATCCAATAGCCGATGATTAATAAATCAATGCGCTTTAGTTGTGTCGTTAAATTTACCCCCCCCCCCCCCCCCCCCCCCCCCCCCCCCCCCAAACAACAACAACAACAACAACACTATTTGGGACGGGATAAAAACCTGATGAACCCATGGAAGATGATTGATTCTAAAACCCATTGAATCTCATGTGAGTGCTCTACCACTGAATTATTCGTTCTGCCATCTGGCCTCCTACAAAGAAAAATATAAACAATTTTTTAATTATTATTTTGGGGGTATGCTCAACGTAATAAACCTGGTCAGTTTGGCACTGGGTCCCGTTTTAGTTTAGCGATCTTAGCGCTGACGTCACATTAAGTGCATAAAGTAGTTAGCAGTGACCGATCCACAAAATCCATTTAGGCGGGTACCCAATGACATGACGCGGAATGCCAAGGGAACTTTGGGGGAGGTTTGTAGGTGGATCGTAAAAAAAGAAAGAAAATTAATATATATATAATAAAATTATAACTCGCAAAATTTAGGGGGCGGGCCCCTGGCCCCCCCCCCCCAAATCCGCCTCTGGTTAGGTCCTACCATATAAATGTTCTTAGCTGGAACCATCCAGGGGCGGATCCATGATTTCGTAAGGAGGGGGTCCAAAACTTATAAAAAAGGGCACCATTAAAGCCGCACACCCTAGTTCCATCCAGCGAAAATAAATTATAATTTGGTTAATCTACAAACCTGTAACACACTTAGATCACGTTTTTATCAAATGGAGTGAAAAAGCAGGTTTTATATCGATAAATACCATGGGAATCCCCATGTCCCAATTGCTTGAAATAATTTTGTAAGTTAGTATTCAGATGTCACCGGTAGATGTCGCTCGAAGCACAACAATGCCTACGTCACGACAAATTTCATAGACTTGGGGTGCGTTCGTTTCACCTCTCCTGGACATGTTCCAACTGTTCTGTCCTGGTTGTATTCCCTCTCCAAATATCGTAATTATTGGTTTTAAGGGTTTGTAACATTTTGTATTGAGACACTTACTTGTCTGAACTTTATTGTTACTGAAAATGTTCACGAACTGTGAAGAAAAATCTCACAAATGAACAACAACAAATCGGATGTTGATTGCGCGAACCGTGCACGAGAAAACAAACCGAACCAAAATGATAACGGTCACGTGATATACCAACGTCTGTGACATTGAAATGGAAATATCCCCTCTAAAAATAGATTGGACCTTGCTTGCTTAACGGTTTTTTCTCGACAGAACATCTTGTGAAAAAATGCAAAAATGCATTTTGTGGTTTTACAAACATCAGGATTACCAAAAAGCACTTCAGGTGAATGGAAATGTGTATTCTAAATAATAAAATGTAAGTAAAGTGCAATTTTATTTGTGAAAAATGGGGTTTAATAGCGAAAAACAACGCCGTAATGGTTAACAAATAGCCGTAACTAGGGTGAGTCCCTTTAAGTTTGCCGAAGATAAACGACCCGAGCTCCCGAAGGGAGAGATATCTGTAGGGGGATCTGGGGGCATGCTTTTTTAAAATACAGATGCTCAGAGGCACGCTTTCGAGGCAATTTACTGGTTTGCTAGTTGTTCTGTTTGGAAAATGTGAATTTTATATAATATATGGTTTAATGGGAAGCTAAAAGCAAGCATTAGCCAAGAAACAACATGTGTATTGTTGTCAGTCACGCTGTACGAAGGAGGGAACAATGTGGACAAGTTGAATGCGTGTTGGAAATTTCATTGCAAAACTGTCAATCACTGAGTTGATAGCAAGTCCATATAATCGATCCTCCGTCATAGTTGTACGCAAAAACATTTCCAGGCGACACAGTGCACTGAATGAACGTTCACACTCGCAACTTGTAAATGGAATGACATACAGTAAACGTATCAAACAATGAATATTTAGAAACATCATCACATCTGTTTCTTTCAAAGTGGCCAAAGCAGAACTGGGCCTGTCAGATTGCGGAACTCTAGACCAGTTAGTCCACGAGCCAGAGGGGTCGGTCGGTAACCCTTAGTTTTGCCATGTACATCTTAATAAATATTTTATAATGTTTTTATTCAGTTATTCACTTGACAATTCCTTTGAAATATTGCTTTTGAGGAAAGGGGGTTGGGTTATCATAAGCGTCGTTACACAGAAACACTTCCAAGAAAACTTTATATATATAAATATATATATATATATATATTAATTAGATGTCACTATAAGCTTCTGCTGCAATAAGATCCTTCAAAAAGAATATCTGAGGTACTGAGACTAAACTTTATGTCAAATTTCTACTGAAAAATAAACTGTGTGAATTCTATTTTGTAACGTTACAAAACAAAAAACCGTGTTATATGAGACCCTAATCCTCAAAGCATTTCAATATTGGTAACATAACTACATTCTCCAGTCCATTAACTCCCCATCATCCACGTTTTGTATTCCTAAATGCCATGGCAAATATTTAACAATGCTTTTAATATAGTCACCCTTTAGAAATTCTGTAAAAATATAACTGTCATGGAAATGGGGGTAGGGTCATAAAACGGGTAATACACATAAAACGCTGTGAGTCTTGCAATGCTATCATAAATTGTCTATCCCTAGGGATGTAGACCTTGACAAAAATCACTATGAGCATTCGTCCTCCCATTTTGGGTCCTGGCTCGTGGACTAAGTGTCTTTCCCATAAATCTAGTTCAACATCAATGGCTGATGCATCAGATGGGTTTGGTAAATCTTCTCTGTGGTATTCAATTATAGGCTTGTTCAATTCCGCTAATCCTTGCCTCGTGACAGGTATTAGGTGAAGAGACTTAACTGCAGTAACTGAAACGTTCCGATAACTGTTGTATGATGTGATCCAAATACGGTATAGTGAGGTTTCTTCCGTAATATTCCTCTGAGCCCAGGGCAGGCGCATTGCAACAATGTTGTTGTACATAAAATCTTCTCGGAACCGATAAACCGACAGAAATGCCATTAGCCAATTAAACAGCTTGGTTGTACCAATATTTGTTGAATTTGTTGACGCACACTTTAAAGTGTGTTCTAAACGGAAATAATATGTCGGTAGCCTTTCACGATGTCAACTGATCTGCCCTGAAGACAGACGGCTAAGATTCATATGTATGCCATGAAGGACATTGTCACAATGAGTGTCATGATGAATTCGAAGTGTGTCATTGAAGAAAATAACAACCAGCATCATCGATGGTGTGACGATTTCTGTCCTTCGGTGAAGTTCTCATCTCGTCTAAGCAAGTAATAATAGCCGGGTATAGTTCTGTCATTACTTCAAATGCGTCATGCCTTTCAATCCATCGAGTTCGGCAAAGTTCGGCACCGGTGTGGCATGGTTTTAATTTCCAAGCTGGAAAAACTGCATCCGAATGAGTAACTGTTATCGTCAATGCCGAAAATCAGCGAACGTGAAAATACGGCTTACTACATAAAGCGAAGTGTTCCGATATAAAAAAAAAGAAGACATTTTCCTTTGTTTAGTGGATCATAAATAATAATTTTTAAAAAGCCATTTAAAACGGGCGCATCAAAGGACGTGGGGGCGATCCGCCAATGATCTTTGTTTAGTGGGCGATGAATTAAAGAAAAAAGGGCACATTAAATGACGAGGTTTGGGGGGGGGGGGGGTCACGGGACCCCTGTGACACCCTCTGGATCCGCCAATGCCATCTAAACTATTACAACAAAAACGTTGTGAACTGAACAGTCTGTGGGGGAAAACAGTCTTGAGTAAATTGTTGGTGCCATAAGTTCACAAGTAAATGTATATCGTCTGCACACCATTAAATTAGCGTCGGTTTTGAGCAATTGCCACTAATACTACTAAAGATAAAAACTTGCTGTATCATTCGTTTGGCATGTTAAACTGGTAAATGAGCAGCATTAAAACTAATTTCATATTATGGCTAATTAAATCCAATTTCGTGGATAATTATATGTCTGCTACAGACTCCATGTGGTTTGAGAACTCAGTGGCGGATCTAAGAGTGGGGGAGACAAGGGCCCTGACCCTCCCTAGATTTTCCGACAGTTATATTTTCATTTTTTTTATTGTTTACGTTGGAGAATCAGAGGAATCCCTTCGGGAACGTTTGTGCTACATGTCCTAAATGGATTTTCTGGATCCGCCACTGGGACTGATATATCAATCTTCATTTTGAATGTAGAGTAAGTATGCAAGGATATTATTTTAACAATGAATTTCCATCGTGTTACCATTTCCTGGGTATGATGCTCCACTGCTATTACAACAGTTAATATATATTGACACACTTTGATTGAATTAAATGCGTCACTTACGACCAACAGTATATCAAGTAAATTTGAATATTTATTCTGAAAGAACCATCACTTCTAAAACATTTCAGTTTTGCAAATCACATATTTATTTTTAAAAAGGAGAAAGCTTGTAAATAGAACGTAAGTACGTATTAATAAAATCACCGCTTAAACAAAATATTACGTGAAAAACGTTATTTTACTTTTATTAATAATAATACGATAAATAAAATCAAACTACTCTGACTCGTGAAATCCTTGTTTTCTTTTACCCACCCCTGATTTTGTGTGACGAAGTCTGGTGCACGGTTTCTACCAGAGGGTAAAAAGGTATGGTGCCATACGCAAATATTTTTGCAGAATTTGTTTTAAAGTTAACTTTTTAACAAAATTAATTACTCTTATCATTACTGTATGATTTTCTTAATCCTAACCCTAAACGTAACGCATTTTCTTTCTGAGGGAGGACCCCCCATACCCCTGTTGACTGTGGTTGCATTCAATTCCATAGAGCCATACCCAACAATTTCTTTCTGGCAGAAACACTGTGGTGGTAGTGCTCCATATTCGTTGTTTGATGATGGTGCATCAGAATCAGACGACTTGTCCATACAAAACCTCTTTTTCTAGACAAGTATTCGTTCCTGGTGAGTCATCAGAAAAGCTGATGTCATGTTGTGTGCAGTGTTCTTTCCGTGTTCTTTGAGCCATGGGAGTCCTTTTGCAGATAGTTCCTGGTTCTGCTACCTCAGGGTGTACTTCACTAGTTTCAAGAATACCTGGTTTATCAGCTAATGCAACAGACAAACCAGGATAGTTAAGCAAACTGAAGCTGGTATCCTTAATGAAGAAACTATGTTTAGGAGTTTATTGGTTTAGGATACACCGGGTTCGAGTGAAGCTCATTCTAAGGATATAGGGTTTACATTTTCAATGAGGGTGTGTACTGAATATCAAATCCAGAAGTAGTGAACACTATACCATGTTTACCTGTTGAGTATGCAGGATTCTCCCCGGGTTATAATGAGTGAACAGTAACCCCTACAGCTTCTGCTGTGCGTTGGGTGTACTCTCCGGGTTCTGTTGTGTGTTCAGTGCACACTCCTGGTTTTGTTTTGCATTTGGTGATCTCTCCGGGTTCCGTTATGTGTTCAGTGATCTCTCCAGGTTCTGTTGTGTGTTGGGTGTACTCTCCGGGTTCTGTTGTGTATTCAGTGCACACTCCTAGTTTTGTTGTGTATTTGGTGATCTCTCCGGGTTCGTAATGTGTCCAGTGGTCTCTCCAGGTTATATTATGTGTTCAGTGATCTCTCCAGGTACCGTTGTGTGTCCGGTGATCTCGCCAGGTTCTGTTATGTGTCCAGTGGTCTCTCCAGGTTCGATTGTGTGTTCAGTGATCTCTTCAGGTTCTGTTGTGTGTCCAGTGATCTTTCCAGGTTCTGTTGTGTGTCCAGTGATCTCTCCAGGTTATATTGTGTGTTCAGTGATCTCTCCAGGTTCTGTTGTGTGTTCGGTGTTCTCGCCAGGTTCTGTTGTGAGTCCAGTGATATTTCCAGGTTCTGTTGTGTGTTCAGTGATATCTCCAGGTTCTATCGTGTTCAGTGATCTCTTCAGGTTTTACTGTGTTCAGAGATCTCTCCAGGTTATGTATGATGTGTGTTCACTGATATATCCAGACTATGTTATGTGCAGTGTTCTCTCCGTGTTTTATGGAGTGTTAAATGATCAATCCTCTGGTTTCGGCTAAATTATTTTCTGGGTCTGTTGTGAGTGATATGTCATGTTCAAGTTCTCTTATGTGTGCTACGTCATGATCATGACATGTTGTACGTGTGTTCTGGCATGTTCTTCTTCAGGTTCTGTTGTGTGTACTATGTCACCTTCAGGTTCTGTTGTGTGTGCCACGTCATGTTCAGGTTTATTGTGAGTTCTCTATTATGTTCAGGTTCTGTTGTAAGTGCTATGTCATGTTCAAGTTCAAGTTCTGTCGCAAGTGCCGTGGTATGTGCTGTCCTGTCTATGGGGAAGTGCATATAAAAGATATCTTGCTGCATTAGGAAAAATGTAGCGGCTTTCCTCTGATGACTACGAGTCATAATTACCAAATGTTTGACATCCAATAGCCGATGATTAATTAATCAATGTGCTCTAGTGGTGTCGTTAAACAAAACAAACAAATAAACTGTCGCAAGTGCTGTCACGTTCATTTTCTCTGGTGATTATTTTCTCATGTTCAGCTTTTTGCTATGTTATGTTCAGGTCTTGTTGTCATTGATGTGCCAAGTTCTGTTGTGTATGCTACATATCATGTTCAGGTCCTGTTGTGTGAGCTATGTCATGTTCATGTCCTGTTGTGTGAGCTATGTCATGTTCATGTCCTGTTGTTGTGCTATGTCATGTTCGGCTTATGTTGTGTGTGCTATGTCATGTTCGGCTTATGTTGTGTGTGCTATGTCATGTTCAGCTTCTGTTCTGCGTGCTATGTTGTGCTAATGTTTTGGTGTGTGTGTGTGTGTGTGTGTGTGTGTGTGTGTGTGTGTGTGTTGTGTCATGTTCACGTTCACCATTCTGTTGCAAATATTCGTTAACTGTAAAGTTCATCATAATTCATAGATCTTGCTATTGTTTATGTTGAGGCCACATTTACTTTATTCGCCTTTTAACCTTACGTCTGGTTACATTGTCTTCTGTTACTGGACTTTGTCCTGGATAACTTACAATTGCGTTTGTATGTGCAATATTGTTAACCTGTAATGCCTACATGGCAGGGGCGTAGGCTAGGAGGTATCAGAGGGTTCGGACCCCCCCCCCCCCCTGGTTACTGTCTTAAGATACTGGCTTTATCCTACAAAGGTTAGAATGACGAATGCAGCGAAGCTCTGCCGAGCTGCATTCGCCATTCGACCTGAGCAGGATAAAGCTGATATCTTAAGACAGTAAACAGTTATTTCTTTAATCCTGCAATCCTACAGGAATAGTCACAAAATCATTATTTATTTAATTTTTGTATATGCAAATCGTGTATTTACAACCTAGCAAGGCTTTTGTCATAGGACGTCATACAAGATACATGACGTCATTCTTTGTAAGATGCTGGCTACATTCTGTCACATTCAAAAAGCATTTGTCAACTCTAATTCATAAATAAATATACAAGCTAGGAGGTATCAGAGGGTTCGGACCCCCCCCCCCCCCCGAAGTAAATGGTCCGCTCTCATAACTAAAACATACAGGTTTATACATATGGAGTTTCTGGTGGTGCAAAAACAAAATAGGAAAAATTCCCCCCACTCCCCCAGGTCCAGATCACGCTGCAATCCTATAGGTCTTCAAAGGCAGCTGAAAGACGGAAATTGATCACCGTAACATACAATAAATACATCCAAACCCAGTGTAATTATGCTTGCACTTTGGTCGTATATGCCACATACAACATTGTTATGAATTAAAATTGTATCTACAGATACAAATTACATGTTGGAAACTTTGCTTCGATTAAAAAAACTTCAAAATTGATATTTGTTTTTCAAGAAAATTCATCAAAACATGTTTATTATTATATTTATGGTGCACATAAAATAGCAGACCATACAAACATTAATGTTACTGCAATTCCTATTTATATATACAGACACGATTCTTGTCTGTTGCCAAATGGTTCGTTGCATGCAGTATAAATGTTTTCCCATATTAGACCGGGCTCTCGCAACGACAAAAGTAATATTATTTTTAGGATTCAAGCACATAAAAATATTGACATAATGTATGCTCTGTTATACTTCGCATTTGTAATTTCTATCACAAACCGATAACAAAAAATGCATATGGGTCGTATTTGGCACATACGACCTATGTCAGACATAATTATATAAGGAACTGTATTTAAAAAGGGTGTATGTATCACATACGACCAGTCGTGTTCACATAATGGACAGCAAGCAATTATCGGAGGAAAGTCGTATGTGTCAGTTACGTCTATTTTCGTGCAAATTGGTATCTGTGATTCACTTACGAAAATTTAAATTCTTCTGTATAAGCGATGCTATTAGGAATACAGCTACGATTTATTGTGACAATATGTAATCGGGGATGGTGATTCCAAATATGCAAAAAAAGACGTTTTAGGTCGTATCTGCCACTTACGGTCTTTTAGCTCTCACGCGACGAATATATAAATACAAATTTAACTTTGATGAATGGTTTTACAAAGAGCTGTAGCAATAAAACGATGAAGAACTACTGAAGTCTGGAATATATATTAATATATATATATATATATATATATATATATATATATATATATATATATATATATATATATATATTATATTTATTTATTTATTATATACATAGTAATGAAATATATAGATCTACGGAAACCATAAAAGTCATATCCGGTGAAAAGTCATATTTTCACTGTATTTTAGCTACAGTGAAAATATAGAAGTATTTACTTTTTTGTAAAAGTGCATGATTAAATTATCTCCCTTTGTCTCGGTTCTTCGTATTTAAATTTGATGATTACCAATGCATCTGATCGTATTTGAAAAATAAAAAACGTAATTTAAACAACTGTACCTATAAAAAAGGGATACGAAGTGCAATTACGATAAAATATATAAAACAAATTGAATACAAAGCTAAATAATGATGACACAATGTAGTGTCATCGAGTGTAAGTGTAAGAATTTAAAGGGACATACCCTAGTTTTTAAACACTATGGGATAGTTTTCACTATTAGAGCCGTTTATATCACTGAAATCAAACATTACTTAGATTTTATTGTTTAGATTATCCATTCCCGTACAATCGAAGTGTTTCTGGTCATCCTGGTGTTTCTAATACCACATAATGCATTTTTCATATTTTTAAAAACGCACGTGCGTCTGAGAATTAACGTTTATGGAGTCAAGTTTTATTTTTATTTTTAAGGGTATTTCAACGTCACAGACTCTTGTTTCGCTCTGTTGTATCCACATTTGTCACAGGTTTGTAAATTAACCAAACTTAGTGTCCATTTTTACGTGTTGAAACTAGAGTCCATACCTTAGTGTTTAAAAAACTAGAGTCTGTCCCTTTAACGGCGTTCGACTCGTTTTGTTTTTGTGGGAGTTTTTAGAGGATCGCTTTGTCGGGTATGTTTGCACCGCAGTATTGTTAAATAAATGTTAATAAAGATAAATTTTAATCAAATTTCTTTTTAAAAGTCTATGGTAAAGTAAATTTTCTGGCAAAGTTCCATAGGAAGAAATATATCATGACGTTACGTGTTTTCGATAGGATAAGTGAAAGATATTACCAAAGAGCGAAAGATATTGTCAAAAATTAGGAAATATGTATATAATAAATAGACCATTTCATGGCGTTTTTCCGAATAGGATTTTTATGTCAACTCATGATGTGTGAAAACCATATTTTCACTCATTGCTTCGCAATTCGTGAAAATATGGTTTTCACACATCACTCGTTGACATAAAAATCGTATTAAAAAACCCCCATGAAATAGCTTCTATTTATATATATATATATATATATATATATATATATATATATATATGTATATGTATATGTATATGTATATGTATATGTATATGTGTGTGTATATATGTGTGTGTGTGTATATATATATATATATATATATATATATATATATATATATAGTAGTCGTTTTCAAGTTGAAAGACGCTATTTAATAGAGTGCTCGACCGTGTGGGAGCCAGTTACATCGTTAAAAGTGTATGCTTATCTCTACATGACAGGCTTGTTTCGTGAGAGAGTTGAATTGCTCTCACTCATCAGATGTAGATTTAATTACACCGTCAACGGAAAGCTGATGACGCAATGGACTCTGTGACGTCGAGGTTACGTCACTATGCAGGTCTCCAGCGAGCAAAAGATGTAACCTCTGCCTGAAGGAAAAACTGTTCATAATGTATAAACCTGAAACCAGCACACTAAACTCCACGAATGAACTCGTATCAGCATGTCGACACAGACGCAAATACCTTCTGTGCGCATACCACACATCACCTATAGACCTGTTTCACTCAGGTAATATGTATATTAGCTGAACAAATCTGGTAATATACATATTACCTGAAATATACTTCACTAATTATACAGATTACCTGAAACGTGCAGAATGTATTGATAAGTCTTTAAATCAATGTAGACCAAGTTCTCAGTTCAAAACAAGTCTTTTGATCAATGTAGTCCAAGTTCTCCTTGATTGGTCACAATGCCTTTGATGTACATGTTCATTGTTAAATCATTTCATAGACAGTGTTACAGTTAATCTGTACAATCCGCCACTGCTGTTTTAACTAATCCTGTCTGTTGGGAGGAGTACGGACAATTGCTCACAGGACAATTGCTCACCGGACAATACCTCACCGGACAATTGCTCACCAATAAAGTGAGAAATAGGACAATTGCTCACCTTTATTTTTCATTTTAATTTAAAAAAAAATTTAATAAAAATTTCATTTCCAGTATCAGTGGGTGTATAAAAATATCAGTTAAACACAATAAAATAACAAAATTAATTCTAAATTAACTATATTTTATTCCAATTCAGCACATCAGTACACACATGTAACTGTGCTGGAAGTAAGAGGTGTCAGACAAATCGATGTAAATGCTTCAAAGCCAGATTAGTGTGCAATTCCCACTACCATTCCAGCCTGCCATGCATAAACAAGAACTGCTGTTGATGAGATCTTTGACTACATTGATCAATAGACTTGTTTTGAACTGAGAACTTTGACTACATTGATCAATAGACTTGTTTTTAATTGAAAACTTGGACTACATTGATCAAAAGATCTTGTTTGTTCTGCAGTAGTGTGTGTGTTGTGTGTTGCAAATGGTATGTGTTTTGAGCCAATAAAGATTGCCAGCATATTATTGTTTATAGTTATTCATTCAGTCAAATAACAACCTTGTCAATACCATTCTGCACGTTTCAGGTAATCTGTATAAATTAGTGAAGTATATTTCAGGTAATATGTATATTACCAGATTTTCTCAGCTAATATACATATTACCCGAGTGAAACGGGTAATATACATATTAGCTGAAAAAATCAAGT
Source organism: Gigantopelta aegis (assembly GCF_016097555.1). Taxonomy (NCBI): domain Eukaryota; kingdom Metazoa; phylum Mollusca; class Gastropoda; order Neomphalida; family Peltospiridae; genus Gigantopelta; species Gigantopelta aegis. The sequence continues at coordinate 45,126,268 of NC_054701.1, forward strand.
AATATACATATTACCTGATTATACAGATTCACTGTAACATATATATATGTATATGTATATGTATATGTATATTAATGTATATGTATGTATATGTATATGTATATGTATATATATATATATATATATATATATATATATATGTATGTATGTATGTATGTATGTATGTATGTATGTATGTAATGTTTCTTGTTTAGAATATCAGTGTCTGTATATTCAATATTTTTCTGGTCATCTTAATATTTGTAAAAAGCCCAAACTGGAGTTTGTCTTCAAATAATTCTGTACGTACGAAAAAAACATATTTTAGGAAATAAAATGAAATTTAACCTAGTACAAATATTAGAACGATCAGAAACACATTTAATATACAGCCACTAATATGTTATACAGAAACATATATTTGATATGTAATTACAATCGTTCAGCAAACTCGGGAATGTCCCTTTAATAAATATACCACAGCATTTTATCTATCAAAATGAAGCCAGTAGTTTTAAATTAGATAATTTTCAAGGTCAGCTCCACTTAGAGACTGTTCTGAATTTTGTTGCAGTTGTATGATGTCTTCTGAAAAATAAGTATTTTTAATTACAATTTAAAAATAAATAAATTTATACATGTCTACATGCTAGTATCTAATGTGTTTCTAGTCATCTAAAAGTTTGTAATAGCCCAATCTGATTTTTTTCAGACAATAATTGTGTACGTATGAAAAATTGTGTGTTTGGGTGCTGGTGTTTCTAGGTGTTTTAATTAGTACCTGTCGATGAATATGCTGAATTGTTAATGTTCTTTATATAGACATAGGCATGGGCGTTTGGGTCGGTTAGAATTCAGCGTATCGTGCATTCGTGAGTGTTCCATCAACTGGAATATTTTATATCACAAACAGGATAGCACATACCAAAGCCTTTGATATAAAAGTCATGGCTGGAATGAAATATAGCTCAATGGTCCACCGACGCGAATTGATCCTAGACCCGACTGTACATCAGGTGAGCACATTACCACTGGGCTACGTCTCGCCCCCCGGGTTCAACGAGAATTCCATCCATGTAATGTGTTACAGGACATCACATACCAAGGGCTTTAATAAACCATTAGTTGGAATACACATGGTTGTTACCAAGAACTAATAATTTTTATATGAATACAAACAAATGGTACAGAAAAAAATAAATTTATTTTTCTTGTTTGAATTTGTTTTTACAAATGGGAATTCATTTTGCATGTCAACATAGTGAGAATTGAAAATGACTAAACTGAATGACTAGGGGAAACACAAATCCAAACTAGTTGAACCTGTTAAAAAAAAAACCCCAACACTGTACAACCTTGTCTGTATGTAACAATTTAATGTCAACCTGTCTTGGTAAAACTACAAAACTGACTGACATTAATGTAATGTCAGGTCACTTCAAGTATCTGTGGCGTGTTTGGGAGACTCTGCACTGGTGAATGATTTCACTGGTACAACAATTATCTATCATATCATATTCATCTAACATTAGGCGAAGAAACCAGTCTAGTGAGAGATTGCTTGCCCTTCTGAACATGCCTTTGGTATTCAAAATACACTCTTTATTAAAGAGATTCTTTTGAGTTTGCTTACACTGTTATATGTTTCTAACAAGTCTTTTTATGACTAAAAATACATAATTGAATAGATTTTCTAATTTAGAATATCAGTCTGTCAACTAAAGTGTCTTTCTTGTCGTCCTATTTTTGTAGGGGTGCAAGCTGATTTTTGCCCGAATTAAACGAAAATGCCCGAATCTGGACAACACCAATTATTCATATTAACATTACTCCTAAACAGCTATATAGTGTTGCAAACAATTTATTACTCACCCTACTAGACCCTCCCCATCTAAAATTCCTGCACGTGTGCCTGATGATGTAGGTTAAGACCTTCAAAAAGATGTCGACCTTTATATCTAGTTATCCTTCCATTCTTCATACTGTTCTTGTATTAACACTTGCCTTGGTGGAATTGTGGTTAAGCCTGGTAAATAAGCCCGGGACCGGCTCCCACCCACGGTGAGTTTTAACGACTCGGTGAGTAGGTGTAAGACCACTACACCCTCTTTTTTCTCACTAACCATTAACAGCTAACAATTAACCCTCTGTCCTGGACAGACAGCCCAGATAGCTGAGGTGTGTGCCAAGGACAGCATGCTTGAACCTTAATTGGACATAAGCAACAAAAATAAGTTGAAATGAAATGTATTAACAACACATTACTTCATAGAACATGCACAATTAAACTAATCTCTTTTTAATTTCATTGTCTACATTTGTGTTTAAGAACATCCAAATAAATTATAGTGAATATTCATGCAACATAAAACAAGTTAAAAGTTTTACCGATGATTATACTAGACTGGCAATAAAAGTTGCAATAAAAGTTGCAATAAAATACTGAAATAACACGTGAAAAGAAGATTTTAAAACAAAACGAGAAGCCAATTCGAGACTTGGCATCATGAAAACAAGTGCACCACTGTTTAAAAGGTTTCTCCTGTCACCGTACAGACAGAAATATGATGTTTATCTTTATTTATTAGTCTATAGACTTCACGTGGATTTACATCAAAGGGGATGCAGACACTGCTGTCTTCAGATAGAATGAAAATGAAAGAAACACTGCGATCAGTTTGTCTAACATTTCATGAAGGTTAGACAAAAACTAGTCATTTAGTCTCACAATCATGAAGGTAATTTAAATCACTTCATGAAAGTGAGACACAAATAGTGATGTTATTCCTCACAATTTTATGAACCAGACAAAATGCATACTGGCATAATGAGCATACACATTTTACAATAACACATGAAACTAAAGTCACCACTTAAATGGAATAATGGCCAACAGTTTTTGTCACACATAGCATGATAGCATCTATATTGAAAGTGAGACATGTCATGTTTTTTTCCTCACTTCATGAAAGTGAGACAAAAATAGTGATGTTATTCCTCAGAGTTTATGAAGAGGAGAACAGTTATGTTATTTGTCACATCATGAAGGTAAAACAAAAACAGTTATGCCTTAGACTTCATGAAGAGGAGAACAGTTATGTTATTTGTCACGTCATGAAGGTAAAATAAAAACAGTTATGCCTTAGACTTCATGAAGAGGAGAACAGTTATGTTATTTGTCACGTCATGAAGGTAAAATAAAAACAGTTACGCCTTAGACTTCATGAAGGTGAGAGATAAATATTGAGTTTATTCCTCATTTCATTAAAGTGAGACAAAAATAGTTATCAAACACATGACAGATGTGACTTGGTCTTGATCTTAGTATTTACATAACCCTGTTAATTGCACAAAAAAGAATATACAATAATTTAACAAATCAGACAAAAATGCATAGAAAATACTAACAAAATGTATGCTGGCATAATGAGCAAAATACTGTTGTTTACTATAACATAAAACCGAAGTCACCACTTAAATGGGATAATGGCCAACAGTTTTTGTCAGACATCACGATAACGTCTATATTTCTGAATTAAACCCAAATTTTAGTCTCATGTACAATTCAGCATAAATCAAACTAAAGGGTGTGTGTGTTTCTGACCCCCCCCCCCCCCCCCAACCAAGCCTATGCCCCTGTATATTATACATTGCCTAGGGCTTAAGCTGTTGCTTGCCAAATCACCAATTAAAAGAATTAAAAGTTAAAATTTGGCAAATACATTTCATTAATAATTCGGCAAAAAGCAAATTCGAAAATTGTCATTTATAGTGGTACCACCATCAGTCAGAAAATTGTTGCAATGTGGGCATTTTGTTACATGTTTATAGGGTTTGGCCATCTATGTTTTAAGAAATTTGTTTTGGTTCATGATTACACATCAGTTTTGTATTTATTACGCTCATTTGAAACTTAAATGTGCCACAATCAAACACAATTTAAATATCAAGCTCATTCTAAATACATGCTGGTTTGATGGATCAAAGACCAAAAAAACTGTACTTTACAACTTGACAAAATTATTGCTAATTTATGATACTTTCTGTGGAATATAGTTACAGCTACTGCATAAACTTACAAGTGGTATGTATGGTTATGGCACTTTTGATATTTTGACTGAAAACCGATAAGACACTTGTGCTGTCACACTCTGAACAATCAGCTGTCAAAACATCAAATGTGCAATAACCATAGAAAACGCGAAGTAAATTTATGTAGTTACAAGACTTGTGCCATGCCCCTAAATGATGTTGCATGACAAGATAAGGAACTTTGGCTTAATGAGAGATAGGACTTTCAAAAGTGTTTAGTTATACAGATTCACCGCACACTTTTGTCAATGGGGGGGGGGGGGGGGGGGGGGAGGGAGAAAGCATGGTATGAAAAAGAAAAAAAAAAGAAAAAAAGGAACCATTTTGAAAATGTAACAAAAGGTCAACATTATATACAAATTTTGATGATGATCAATTAAATATTAAAATATTTTGTAAACAAAAATATCCAACTTTGTTGTGTCTTATAAATTTGATAATCTTCACATATTTCAGCTGCCATTTTCATTACCTCAGCCACATTATAAAGTAAGTAAATTTAGGAAATATATTTTTTAATCTCTTGTATAATAATGGCAGTAACTAAGCTGTGTTTTCAATAAATATTAATTAATTTTAATCGAAAATGCAGTTCGGTATTTGGTTAAGACTAAAATTAAGCAGAGTCTTCACCTGCCCAAAAATCATTTTTGTGACTGCAAAATAAACACCATAAACCTGAAATTCACAAAACGATAAGTCAGACATTTCCTCCATTATTTATTGCTAACAACATTTCCGTCATGACTTTAACCAAGGATGAGCTTCCAGTGCCGCTTTGCTCCTGTCGCCATAGTCATACAGGAGTTCTTCCCCTTGTGTTATATCTCGCGATGCGACTAGTATGAGGTAAGGATGATTTTTTATGTCCACGACTTTGGTTTGACAGTTACTGTCCAGACGACTGTGATTTAGAAGCCGACCTAGGTATGGACTTTCTGCTGTAGCATCAACACTGAAAACAAAATTACAAATATATATATATATATATATATATATATATATATATATGTGTATGTTACTACCAAAATGATAACAAGATGTCAAGCAGACCCAGGTCTCAACAACTGAAAAAGCAGAAAAGAAATGATCTATTTTTGTGTGAATATTTGTGTAAATGATGTTGTTGTTGGGTTTTTTTTTGCACGTGTGCATATGTACATGTATATCAGTATAAATAATGTTTTCTCTGTGTATGTGAACGTGTATGTATTAATGGGTTTTTTCTTTTGATGTGTATAAATTATGTTTAGCCAGAGTGCTGGATAATGTTACTCTGCTTTGTTCAAAATAATGCCACTGTAAGGACTATAATGTAACCTGTCATTAAGTACTAGTACACACAACATGCAATGTCCAGACTGCAAACTAACTCACCAATACTGTTTGTTTTTGAACAACAAGTAGCACAAGTTACTTTGAAGTGTTCGAGATTAACAGTATTCAGATATCCCGGGGATAGCAGATTTTAATTTTGGATACCATACTTCAAGAACCCAGTATCCCGCCGGGATACCATATAATGTTGTTTTGTAATTTTTATTTTTCATTGAAACAATAAAATCGTCATTTACCGGCGAAGTTAACAGTAGTTTCAAGCTAGTACCTAATTCTATGCCATAACAATATTTTCTCACTGAAATACACTGAAAAGGCAAGTAGACATTATAAAATGTTTTCAACTAATACAGCCTTTTTCTATTTACTAAAATTAAAATTGGCTTCCTTGATATTTAAATATCAGGTAACCATATGCAAAAGTGGGATACCAAATTCTCAGGAGGGATACCAGATTTTAAAATGTTGGTATTCAACGGGGATACTGCACAAAATGTTCAATCTCAAACACTGCTTTGTAGCACCCAACGTATTATAAACTCACTCACCAATACTGTTTGTTTTTGAACAGGAAGTAGTACATGTAGCACCCAACGTATTGTAAAGTAACTCACCAATACTGTTTGTTTTTGAACAGGAAGTAGTACATGTAGCACCCAACGTATTGTAAAGTAACTCACCCATACTGTTTGTTTTTGAACAGGAAGTAGTACATGTAGCACCCAACGTATTGTAAAGTAACTCACCAATACTGTTTGTTTTTAACAGGAAGTAGTACATGTAGCACCCAACGTATTGTAAAGTAACTCACCCATACTGTTTGTTTTTGAACAGGAAGTAGTACATGTAGCACCCAACGTATTGTAAAGTAACTCACCAATACTGTTTGTTTTTAACAGGAAGTAGTACATGTAGCACCCAACGTATTGTAAAGTAACTCACCCATACTGTTTGTTTTTGAACGGGAAGTAGTACATGTAGCACCCAACGTATTGTAAAGTAACTCACCAATACTGTTTGTTTTTGAACAGGAAGTAGTACATGTAGCACCCAATGTCCGGATCCCTGGAATACTGATTCTCCTTCTTCTTCGCCTGGTCCACGTCGATGAGATCACCCACATACTCCACGACAAAGTCGCCTTTCTTGAACTCCCGTGTGGATATGACACCACGACCTTTACCTTCAATCTCAACAACCTGCAGGGCAAAATATTCTTGCACTTCACAAGCTGGATTCATTACACAACTAAATAGCAATTCTTACAAATAAAGAACATGAACAATGTATTCCATATTTTAAAGTACAAAAACAATTCTAAACTATTCATTGTATGGATATACCAGAACAGAACTTTATTATACTCAGGCCGTTCCATGACCAATATAAAATTTTCATGACTTTCCGGGCCAGGAACATGACCCTAACTGACTGGGGGCGAACTGGTACCTTTGTAGGGGCGAACTGACATCCTATTTGGGAGCGAACTGACTGGGGGCGAACTGGCTAGGGGGCGAAACGTCTGGTACCCTACAGTATTGCACCAACTCCCCCCAAATGTCTCAGTGCAATAAACCAGGTTGATCAGCTTACTCTAATCGGAAGGGACATAGTGATAGAATGTGTGGTTCTTCTACGTCCGAACCGTGTTACATACCTTATATTTAGCTGGTATTCAAAACTTGTACCGGCAGTGGTTAAGCCATCGGACTACAGGCTGGCAGGTACAGGGTTCGCACCCCGGTACCAGCTACAACCCAGAGCAAGTTCTTAAGGGCTCAATCAATGGGTAGATGTAAGGCCACTACACTCTCTCAACATTTAAATTTCTTTTTAATTCACAGTAATGAACCTTTCACAAGACGGTAAACAAAATTGGACTTCATTCGACTTTTTAAAAGGACAGACCCTAGTTTTTAATCATGACGACATATTTTTCACTAACAAAGCCATTTTTCATCATTTAAATTAGGAGTACTTACATTTTATTATTTAGAACATTCATTTCCATCTACCTAAAGTGGTTCTGGTCATCCAGGTTTTTGTAACAACTCAAAATGCATTTTTCATAATTCTAAAAATGCACGTTTGTCTAAGATGTAATGGTTATAAAGACAGGCTCTAGTCTATTTTTAGACAATATTTGCAGGTTTAAACAACACAAACTTCAGCTTTTCTCTGTTATAACCGTATCCAAATGTTTTGCAGGTGTACAGATTAACTAAACTTGCTGTTCATTTCACAGACTAAAACTAGGGTTTGCAAGTCTTTAAATTTACAATATGGCTAGACATGTTTATGAATGTACAAACTGTACTCTTCTCATCCGAAAAATGTTTGTATAGTCATCAAAATGTTGATAATTGCGAGGTGCTCAGTATGACAAATAAGAAAATACAGATTACTATACAATGTACATATAGAATTTGCTATAGTTTGTTTTGTTTAACGAAACCACTAGAGCACATTGATTTACTAATCATCAGCTATTGGATGTCAAACATATGGTAATTTTGACACAGTCAAGAGGAAGGAAATGTTTTATTTAACGATGCATTCAACACATTTTATTTCTGGTTATATGGCATCGGACATATGGTTAAGGACGACACAGATATTGAGTGAGGAAACCCACTGTCGCCACTTCATGGGCTACTCTTTTCGATTAGCAGCAAGGGATCTTTTATATGCACCATCCCATAGACAAGATAGCACATACCACGACCTTTGATGTACCAGTCGTGGTGCATTGGCTGGAGCGAGAAATAGCCCAATGGGCCCACTGACGGGGATCGATGTTAAACCGACCGGGCATCAAGAGAGCGCTTTACCACTGGGCTACATCTTTTTTTTTTTGCACAGAAGTTAAAAAAGCAAATGCACTTTCTAAAATAGTAGTCATGTAGCCCTTTCAACGTTGTCCTATATTTTACATTGTGACAGAATATGTTTAGAAATTGTATTGAAATTGTATTGAGTCAAGAGAGGAAACGCACTACATTTTCCCATTACTAGCAAGGGGTCTTTTATATGCACCATCCCAGAGACAGAATAGCACATACTACGGCTTTTGATATACCAGATGTGGTGCACTGGCTGGAATGAAAAATAGCCCAAATGGGCCCACTGATGGGGAATGATCCTAAACCGACCACACATCAGGTGTGCGCTTTACCACTGGGCTACGTCCCGCCCTACAATGTACATGTATGCATATTAAGAACCATTAGAAACCTTAAGTCCATCTTCTGATTTTGACAAGATCTTTTCTTCCAAATCCTTTTGTTGACCTTTCTAAAAAGTAAATAAAATACTGTTTTAAAAAAATCATCCAGATAAACATGGTTACATTAAAAAAACAAAAAATCTATATTAATGACTCTCCATTGAAGTGACATTAACAGGGTTCATACACCTTTTTCAAAACTAATTTCCATACTTTTTTCACACCTTTTCCAAAACACATTAAACCATTTTCCAGAATTACTTACAGCAAGTGTATAAAATCGGACATTTCTGATTAGTTTCCGAATGTTAATAATTGTGTGTAAAAGGAGATCGCGTTCGGGCGACATTATGCAAGTTACTGAAATTTTCCCCCATACTTTTTCAAGACCTGGAAAATGAAATATATAAATTCCATACTTTTCAAGGATTTCCAGACTGAGTACAAACCCTGCATTAAGACTTAAAGAGCCATACATTTGTACCAATTTAAAATGGATAGAATAAAACCAAAAGTGACACTTGTAATGATTCAAGGGTTATTAGGATACATATATATCCTCCTATGATATGTTTTATCAACTGGTATATAGCCAAAATGGGAACATGAGGCAATGGACCACCTATTCACAAATCTGTGAAACTAAGTTTGGTTAGACTCGGACTCGAGCCTTCATCACGTCAGTGGAAGTATGCTCCATGCCAATATAAATGGATTATATATAGTTGGATGCAATTCTAAAGGCATGATCTGTGAAATATTTCTGCTTTGGTAGAGTACTGAGCTTTGAAATATAAAAAGTATCCCATCCTACAGTTAACAGCAAATGTCAGTACAAAATTTTAATAAAGGAAAAGGAAATGAGTTTACTAACAACACATCACTAAATCAGCATAATAATAAGTTTACTGCAAAATTTGGTCTGGATGGTGAAAGAAAAACTCATTTCCACCACACTGGCTACTCCTGACAAATAGCAACAAGGGACCTCTCATGTCCCCTTCCCACAGACACAACACAAATTTGACAAAATATTCATATACAGTGAAATATCTTAAAACCGGAATTACCTCAAAACTAAGACATTTTTAAGGGTTCTTTTTCAAATATCTGTACAGAAGAGAACCTCTCTAAACCGGATACCTCTTAAAAACAGACTTTTTACTTAGTTCCGAGGGTGTCTGGTTTAGAAGAGTTTCTCCGTATAATGCTTTTCCCTACAATAAAGCAAGACCAAATCAATTTACATTAACTTCACCATCTGGTTAACTGACTAACCTTCAGAGAGGAAGCACATTGTCGACCACTTCTCCTGACAGGAAAGTAGTCGGTTATTGTTTTGCTTTGAACTTCAGTGGCAGTTTTCCTGTAAAGAAACAAAACCCACATAAAACATAAAATGCAGATAACTGAATATTCAAGTGGAGCTCAACTACAGACACACAATAAAGCAGCCTAATAAAGCAACCTATGTGAAGTCATCAGACTATACGTAAATGACAAGGTTCGAAATTCATATTGTGAAATGGACAACAGTCTTTGCTTGTCACACCGTAACCTCAAAGCAAATGCTAAAGATTGAGAAACAGTTCCTGGCCACTTGTATTGAGATCTAAACACTTTACCAGGGTTCACCCCATTCATTGTAAACCCAGTTTTTTATATTAAAACTTTGGTGACTGAGTTTGAAATTGTGGTTAATATTAAAAATTAAACCCCCGCAAAACATCCCTCCAACAGGGCTTGAACTTAACAACAGCACCGACGGCAATTGGCATCATTGAGATATAATTTACCGTGGGTCGGAAGCGTCATCGGCGGCAATTGAGTGCTGCTGGATAAAAAATATTGCAGTCGGCAAAACTCGTCAACAACAGCAAAATTACAATATCTGGTGTACATTATCTGTTAGTATTTAACATTTGTACATATGAAATATGTTTACATGCAACAAAATAACTATTCAGTCATATTTATTTCCTGAAACAGTTACCGATTAAAAAAATTACCAGAGGCAGTCTCAGAATTGCTGTCGGTGGGCCGTTTTACCTATAGCAATTTTAAAAAAAATGCTGTGGGTGGTAAATTCTTAAGTTCAAGCCCTGCACCAATATTTATCTATATATATATATATATATATATATATATATATATATATATATATATATATATATATATATATATATATATACACACAAATAAATCAGTATGTACATATACATATAGCTGATGTTTTACATTTACAGTAAAACACACTATATAGACCTTTGGTAACTGAAGCAAAATATTTGCCGAGTAAAACCTTTCTGCCTTCAGTCATTCAGTATCCATACACAACACACCATAGGCTACTTATTACATGAAAAAAACCACTAATACAAACTGGCACTACAGAAATACTAGGGTCTTGAGCTTACTTCTTCCTCATTGTTTTTCCTAAAGGTTTGTCAACTGCCACTGTCGACTGAGCCGATTTCACCCGCCCTGTCCTTCCTCTTCTCTTCTTAGGGACTGAAATGGGTGGGGTGCTTGGGGGGACATCTTTCCCTTTTGGTAATACTTTTATGTGCTCAAGTTCCCTGTCACTACTTTGTGCTCTCTCGTCACATTTCTTGCAGGAATCTGTTATTGTCTTTGTATCTGTTGGTGTCGCACACTTGTCATCAGCACATACCGACGTGGTTTCGGATTCAGCATCCTTCACTTCGATGGGAGACGCATCAGGAGTCAACAGAACAGATGACGATAACAGTGAATCATCAACATCTACAATATGTGAAAATGTAAACAGACTTTAAAGGAACCAACTCTAGTTATAAGACAGAGTGAAATATCTGGCTATTACAGCTTTTCTAACAGTAAACAAGCATTCTGGGAGTACTGCTAAAGCAATACATGTCTGGGCCAAACAAATTTTCATATCTCCTAAATTCAAGGCCATAAATGGGTAAATCGCCATGAAAATAACTTTATATGTAACAGTACATAATAAAGCAATATACAAAATTTCATCTGATGTCATCAGGCACTGCAAAACATTTTTTTGTTTGTTTTTTTTACATCAGGGTAACAAATTTTCATAAGTTCAAGGGCCTACTCTTTCACAAATGAGTAAATTGCTGTGAAAGTCAAACTTGATCTATAACAGTATATGATAAAAATATACACAAATTTTCAGCTCAAGATACTGAAGAAAAAAAAATCATCCGGAAAACTATATACTGGACAGATGGATTGACAGACAGATGCAGAGATCAAAACCTATAGTCCCCTCAGTTGGACCAGTAGAGGACTAAAATAATTTAGCCAGCTAATTAACCAGAGAACATTCTGTTTCCAAACTAATGATTAGTAACAACTGATAAATCAAACTTGTAAATCGCCACATGATAGTTTGATACTGAACAAATAATTCTGTGAAAGGGACTGTCCAGAGTTTGCAGCCACTGTTAACTATTTACACAGTCTTTTTAAAGATTAAAATGACATATTAAATACATTTTCTTATTTAGAATATCAGTGTCTGTATATCCAATATGATTCCGACCATATGCTAATTGATATCTTCAGCAGTCATTTTTTGTTTTACTACATTAATATATATTTGTTCGTATGTACATCATTATTGGGAGGTAAAATCCAGTTTGGGCTACTACAAACATTGGGACGACAACAAACACCTTGTTTATAACACACTGATATTCTGAACAAGAAAATGTAATTTAGTCACCACAAAGGCTCTGTTAGTCGGAAACATCTTACAGTGGAATCAACCTCAGGACACTCCTTTGAAAACCAATAACACCCCCTCCCCCTAAAAAAACCCAACCAACTTGTTAACTGTCCAATTAACCTAACTAGGGAATATGCTATTTTTTATATTTACCAGATTCTTTATCAGGATGAGGCGAGCTCTTTACACAAGGATGATAAAAGTCTGAAATCTTTGAAGGAGAGAGTGAAACATTTGCTGCTTCTGTGCTTGTTGCCATGTTCTCTTACAGTGTTACTTTTCGGCAGGCAGATCATCAAGTATCTAAAAATAGATACATGTACTTGCTTGTAGATCATTTCAAACAATGTGCATACAATCATTAACATACAGGTAATAATCTAATATATCACATTTATCACATACAGTTAACAAGAATATATCTACAGGATTTGTGCCATCATTTGTTAATTTGTAAAAAAAATCAATTGACAAATATATATCAAAATAACTATTTCAGAATATTGTCTGTCTGTGTAGCAATGAATCATGATACATGTATATATATAGCCTTTTGTCAGCCTTGAAATAAGTTGCGAGTGATAGGTCAGGTCTAGTAGGGCCCATCAACAATGTTAAAGACACTAGTCGGAAACCCAAGAAACCGATTAAGATGTCCAAGGAGTGTTATAACAAGTTCATTACTGCTGGCCACTTTATATAAACAATATTGAAGCCAGAAATATAAATGGCAATATTAGGGGGTTCATTCTTGCATAATCATTAGTATTAGTATTAACAGTAACAGAACGTTTAGTAGGTCAGTTAACTACACAGATGGGGGAAGCTGTAGAGCATGGGGCACGTTATGTCAATACTTTTCTTAACGTGCAAGGCGAGTTGCTTCCCTCTATGTAGCATACCGGTATTAAAAATGGCAGGGGACTTTTGACATTTGTTGTTGGAAGATTTATTTTGTTAATAATGACACAAGTATTTCCATTGGGATTTAGTGAATATGGTAGGTTATACATTTTAAAATTTTTGGTTTGTGTGTCCATTTGTTGCACTATTTCGGTTGAGAAACGTTTGAAAGATGGTGCCACAAGTTTTGATTTCATTTCAACTTATTTTCGTGCTTATATCCAATTAAGGTTCAAGCACACCGTTTTGGGTACACACCTCAGCTATCTGTCCAGGACAGTGGGTTAGTTGGATAGTGAGAAAGAAGAGGGTGTAGTGGCCTTACATCTACCCATTGATTGAGCCCTTAAGAACTTGCTCAGGGTTGAGCCGGTACCGGGGTGCGAACCCTGTACTGCCAGCCTGTAGTCTGATGGCTTAACCACTGCCGGTACAAGTTTTGAATACCAGCTAAATATAAGGTATGTAACACGGTTCGGACGTAGAAGAACCACACATTCTATCACTATGTCCCTTCCGATTAGAGTAAGCTGATCAACCTGGTTCATTGCACTGAGACATTTGGGGGGAGTTGGTGCAATACTGTAGGGTACCAGACGTTTCGCCCCCCAGCCAGTTCGCCCCCAGGTCTGTTCGCCCCATGGCGAAACGTCATGGATTCATACTGTATGGTACAAGTTGTGGTAGGACTTTCCTTTGGCACTGTCTCGTATAAAGAACATTATAAATATTTATCATAAATAGAGTTAGAGTTAAGAGTTATGGTTAGTGACAGTCACAGTGTCAAAGGAAAGTCCTACGTGAAAGTTGTTTTGGAGGCTAGTTGATCAGCTGCATTAATCTATTATATCTATCACATATTGCTACATAAAACCAGGCTAATTAATAATAGTTAACAGCTGTACCTATAAAAATCCTAATGACACAGAATTAACTCATGTAATATTGGTGCATACTCGTTAACATCCCTCAAAAGCCAACAAAATCACCCAATTTCATAAATTAAAAGGTTTATTTTGAATAAATGGCGCTCATTGGTTAGGTAGTCAAGGAACAAGGATTCAAAACTCGATTTGATTGGTTTTAGCGTCCAATTGACTGAGTTCATGCTAGATCTGTAACATATGCATCTGTATAACTCATGCGGAATATTCTAGAAACAAACGGTGTATGTAGCAGGTGGCGTTTAATAAAGCTACTACCTAAACAACAAGTTTTACCTTTTTTTACGTAATTAATTGAATTTACTTATACTAATTCAAAACATTGAAAACATTTACAGTAGCAGTATCGTGCTTAGAAGTGGGTGCAGTTTTCCTCAGAAAAATACTAAGAAAACCCAGCCTTTTTAATTTAAAAGTGCCTTCTTTTGTCTAGCTGGAGAAGAGTCCTGTTCCCACACTGGTTTTGTAAGAGCTTTAAATAGTTGTTCACGACATTGTATGATTCAGGCGCGGGGGGGGGGGGGGGGGGGGGGCAGGGAGAAATCTATATTGTGACGAGCGTAGTTTATAACGGGGTCGATTCATGCTACCCCCGGGACATATATTGAAAAATAACATTTGCTTGAGCAGGGAGGGGTCTCGACCCCCGATACCCTTCCTCTGCATGAGTGCCTGTTATTGTTCACTTTATAAAATGCATCTAGATGTATCAGATAAAACCCGCCACATGGCCCCCCCCCCCCTTGCCCCTCCGCTAGCTACGGCCCTGGACTGTCTTCATTTGTGCGCAAAGGAATGCTTAAATATAGTCAAGGGTTATGTTCACACACAAAAATAGGACCTTTTATGGTTTTATATATAACTTCTTTTTTTGCCATGCCCCACGCTTGGTATATTAAAGGCTGTAATATGAACCGTTCTGGCTACGGGAAAGTGCATAGGCCTATATGCACACACACACACTTGCCAAATGTTTGACATATATGTGCTCTAGTGGTGTCGTTAAACCAAAACAAACTTAACTTTTATTTGCGAGGGGGTCGGGATTTAGTTTTGTCGGTTGAGTGCTCGCTTGAAATGTTTGCGTCGCAGGATCGAACCACCTCGGTGAATCCATTCAACAGATTGGGTTTTTTTTTCTTCTGGTTACAACCAGTGCACCACAACTGGTCAAAGGCCGTGGTATGTGCTTTCCTGTCTATGGAAAAGTGTATATAACAGATCCCTTACTGCATTAGGAACAATGTAGCGGGTTTTCTCAGATGAAGAAGTCCTACGTGTCAGAATTACCAACTATTTGACATCCAATAGCCGATGATTAATAAATCAATGTGCTCCAATTAAACAAAACAAACTTTTAAGTTTTATTTGCGATGGGACAATAAAAATGTGAAGTTGAATAGTAAACATATCGCTCAAGTCGACACATTTCTCTCACTGTGTGAGCGTAAACAACAATTTACCATGGTACACAGATTCCGATTCTGTAGTTTTTGTTTTTTGTTTGTTTGTTGTTTTTGTTTTGTTTTGTATTTCTTTGTTTGGTGGTGTTTTTTATTTTAGTTTGGGGGTGGGGGTGGCGCTCACGCACGAGCATACACGCTTATGTATATGCATACGAATGCGCAATCGCATGGGCATCCGCACACATGAAGATATAAATTAAGCTTGTTTGTACACAACACATTAGGCTATAGCCTATATATAGCCTATAATATATTGTCACCAATGTAGGAAGGCATCACACAAGAAGTGAGTAGTTCGAGATATATTTATATATTATGTATACGATGGGGAAAAAGCTTAAAAGAAACTGTATAAAAAAACAAACAAAAAAAACACACAAAAAAACACCACCCCCAAAAAACAAAATAAACCCATATTTCTGCTATTAATGGTTTAATAAAGTTTGTTTTGTTTAACGACGCCATTATATAGAGAACATTGATTTAATAATCATGTCATATGAAACCCGTTACATTTTCCCCATTAGCAGCACATACCACAACCTTTCATATACTAGTTGGGGCGGGGAAAATCCCAATCAGAGAATTGGTCCACCAAGGGGATTCGATCCTACGACCCAAGCACCTAAGGTGAGCGTCTGCCGACTGAGGGAGGTTATATCCCTTTAATATTTGTATACACTAACTGCCGAACGACAGAATCAAAAGACCAACCATAGAAAAGAGGATAGATAATAAGATAATAGTAGCAACGGAATTGTGGGTACAGTGGGGCAAATGGCCGAGTATGTTATTGGAAGTGCGTAACGTTTTAGTGCATGAAATATGGCAACAGAAGCAAATGTAAGGCATAAAAGACCACAGACATCTAATAAATTTATCATTTACAATTAGATCATGATGTATTTAAGTGTATGATGCTGAATATGGACTGATTCTCTCACATAATGACATTCAGAGATTTTTCAAAGTACCCAACTTGACATGGTTAGCTAAATTGCGGAAGTAAACATAACATGTAATGATGTATCGTGACCCAGGTACCGGTAGAATGTTTTACCATGGGAATATAAACTGAATACTAGAGAGTTACTGTTATAATATTTTACAGTCATTTTAAGAAAATTTTATAAAAAGGAATTAAATTTTTATAATGTGTTGAAGATAAACTTTAAAATAATTGTTATTGGGAATAGGATTCATTATGATTATATGATTGTAAATTGTCATAAGTTTTGTGAAGTGTTTTTTTTCCCAGTTATTTTTTAACACTGCTACATATGCCAACAAATTTAGTAAAAGTAATAATTTTCACAAGTAGACTCAGCTGATGCAATCTAAACTTAAAATCCATGGCAACACTTATTTAACACACAATTTAATTTATTTTTTATTTTTATGATTGACATATAGGATTTACTTCAACATGAAATGCATTAAAAGAAAAGTGAAAACTATCTTTCACTGACATACAAATTCAATAATTCTATAATGAACAAACTAAAATAGTTTATTTTACTAATAACATTCCAAACTAATGTCATTTGAGGTTAAAATTAATGTCGGATAATTATTCATGAAAAATGTGATGTCTTTATTTACACATGTAACAGTTTTTTGTCTACAGTTTTTTCACATGTCCTGATAACGATTTCGGCTTGGAACCTTTTTGATGGTACATAATTTCATCATATCTAGGGGGCAGGACGTAGCCCAGTGGTAAAGTGCTCGCTTGATGCACGGTCGGTTTGGGATCGATCCCCATCAGTGGGCCCATTTGGCTATTTCTTGCTCCGGCCAGTGTACCACGACTGGTACATCAAAGTCCATGGTATGTGCTATCCTGTGTATGGGATGGTGCATATAAAAGATCCCTTGCTGCTAATCGAAAAGAGTAGCCTATGAAGTGGTGACAGTGGGTTTCTTCTCTCAATATATATGTGGTCCTTAGCCATATGTCCGACGCCATATAGCCGTAATAGTGATTTCCCTAGAAATTAGGCACGGCATGGTAGACCAAACACTTTTGGGGCATTTTCACCATTTTCGGGGCACTTGTTTTTCATTAAAAATACAATTTTTAAAAATTAAAATAAACATTAATTTAATTTATGTGCTTACTTTAATAAATGAATGGCAAAAGATATAAAAAGCATATTTTATTAATTAATAATACCTTTTGGGGCGTTTTATAAAGGCAATTTTAGAATTAATTACTGAAAAATGCTTGTTTAATCATGGCACTGATTGAGGCAAGATGGTGCTAGACTATTGAGGCATGATGCTGCAGTGAATGAAGTATAAATTGTTTATTATTTAATAATCAGATTGCATCAATATTAACTATTATTATTATTATTATTATTATTATTATTATTATATATTGCCATATGACTGGTGCCAAATCAAATTTACATGTAGAAATGAAGATTTAATCAATATATAAATACTGTTTTTATCGTTTTCTAGAATTCCTTCCAAGATTTGTTATCTGCAGCACTAGATGAGTCAGGAATAACGGGAAATGACCTAGAAGATTTTGGGTTTGATGTTGCGCAATCCAGTAGTGGGTTCTCTAGTCTAACTGGATCTGTAAGTCATGCTGATTGAAACTGTTAAATGAAAAATTTCCTTTATCAACTTAATATTAAGTTTCATTATTTGTTCTTTAAGTATGTATACAATAAAATATAATACTTCAGTCCAACTGAGGTGATAAAGTGAATGGGTTTATAATTTTTTTTACTGAAATACTTAGATATAGATTCTAAATGACTGATGTACTAGTTAATATACAAACATGTTCAGGTTACTGAATAGTTAAAAAAAATATATATATATACATATATTTGTCATTTACAGGGAACTGAATATTCCTTAAGTTCCAGCCAGTCACCTGTTATCAAAGATGATACATTCAGGCAGTTTGTCACAACTTCTTCATTCACCAGAACAGGAACCTCCAGTCCAGTAAGAATATTATATATATCTAAGTGTGTTGGAAAGTCATATAAAGTTTGGTATAAGGCACCTATGGTCTATGAATTACCGTAGTGTGTAAAATATAAAGGCTTTGATCAGCATTCGTCATTGGTTTTCAGCTGTACATATTAAAATCTTTTACAAGACATACCTCATACATGTCTTTAGTTAATGTTTGGTAATTGTGAGAATTACAGTAAACGAGTTAATAAGTTTATTCATTACATTCCACAGGAATCACTTATTTGGGCATTTTGTATCTAGCTTAACTATAATTAATTCATTATTTGTGTTGGATGTAACATTTATAAAAATCTTGCTTGTATCGTTCACAGTTAGGTGTAAATTATATTTGTAATCTGTATGTGCGTATAGATATGTAGTCCATAATGCATAGTGATCAGTTACACAGATATTGCATGAATGGAATCTGCTCAACCCATTTTGATAGAAAGTCAGAGCTAGCTCTAGGTAAGCTGAAAATTTCGCCAAATTATCTGTCAAACATCAAAAACTGTGCAGATACTCAAGTTATTTTCGTACAAAATATCAATTATTTCGCCAAATTATCTATCAAACATCAAAAACTGTGCAGATACTCAAGTTATTTTTGTACAAAATATCAATTATTTCGTCAAATTAAAATAAAATTTGCCAATTGTTTGTGAATGACAGAGCTGGCCCTGAAAGTGATTGTTATCGATAACACATTGTGGATTATATACATCTGTATTTATACGCAAACGGATTATGGACAAGTGAAATTTGTTTAATGCATTTGTTAGTATGATCAGGCCTCTGACAATTGAACATTTGCATAAACTTTTTATAAGTTAACGTAAAAACAAACAAATTCTGGTAATCTATTTTGTTTTTATGTAACCTGTCATGACCATGTAAATGATGTCATAAATTCAGTGCGTGAATGAAAAATTGGTTATGCAAAACTATACAGTGAAACCTCTCAAAATCGGACCCTCAAAACCGGACGTTTTTCATGGTCCCATTTTAATCATCAATATAGAACTTAACCTCTCTAAACCGCATATCTCTTAAAATCGGACATTTTCCCTGCTTAATATGGTGTTCTGTTTAGAGGGGTTTCACTGTACTTGGCGAGCGATGCGCGAACAAAACTATTGCTCTCGTTAATTTTCAGAGGTCTAAGTATAATGTAATGCTACTGCTTGAAGTCTGTTGGCAATGTTGAATGTTTATATTTCAGATACCGGGTCAGACCATTCATCGACCAGTGGCAACACATGCCGTTCAGGGACAGACGACGATGGTGCCGAAGATCATTCAGATTCCCAACACAAAGGCGAACCTAGGCCTGGTTTCCGGTATCTCCACTCTCCCAGCAAATCTTTCCCGATCCTTGCTTCAGGGAGGGTCGCCCAATCAGCCGCGTGTGATTACGATCCGGAGAGTCGGTTCAGGCAGCAATGTGACCACCAAACAGACAATCACCTTGGCCCCACAGTCAGGAGCCTACATAGTAGCTAACGATGGCAAGACCGTCAGCACGATGATTGACAGAAACGCACTGCAGCTTGGCGTGAAGACAACTCTTTCTGGAAACGGTTTGAATGGGCGAGTCATACAGACAGGCTCACCCATTCAGGTGGTCAGCAAAGTGGGACTAAGTGGAGGGAAAGTGCTGTCTGGTCCTGTGTCTTCGACAGTGTCGTTTTCGACCAACGGTGCCAACGGAATACACAGGTCGGCATCAGTCGGTCAATTCCAGACGTTAACGCACAACACTGTGATTAGAGGGAACGTGCCAAACTACCCCACCTCTTCTCCGTTACATAAGTCAGTGACTGTTTCTAACTTCCAGTTACAAAATAAAGACACGGACCAATCGTATTCACACCTGTCTGCACTGCAGGCATTTTCACAGTTACAGAGACTGAAGAGTGGTGATACGGTACATTCCCGCACCATAGGTAGTTTGTCTTCAATATCACCGGCAACCTTGCCTGTGCCCTCAGGCAATCTTCCTACGTTTGTGTCAAATGCTAACGAGAGGAACGCTCCGTTTGTAAACGGAACCAGTATTCCGACAAGTGTGTCCAACAAAGACGTGTCTCGACTCTGGTCTAATGATGATGTTCGCTTGAAAACTATTCAGGTTTGTCCACATGTATTTATGTATAGACGGGAATGATGCAACTGGGTTTTAATTTTCTTTTAAAGGTTTTTATATATGTATAATATTGAAAAATATTTAGGTATGTTGACTGGTATTTTATGTGTAGATGAGAATAAATTAATTCAATAATGCAACTGGGTTTAATTCTTTTTTAATGTTTTTAGGTATTTATAATATTGAAAACTATTCAGGTTTGTCGAATGGTATTTTATGTATAGACAAGAACACTGCAACCGGGTCTTAATTATTTTGTTTATTAATATTATGTTGTTTATTAGTTTGTATCATTATGTTATTGGTGTTGAAGCTTTGTTATTTTTTGTTAATTAAGGCATAACCTGGATCAAAAATAGTTTTAAATGCTACAGTACATAGAGTATATAAAATACAAATTTCAGTAGCAGTTGGTGACCTATCTTTATGGCAGTTTGTTTATTGATTACAGAAATCTACATGTCTTGCTCACTTTGTTGTATGGTAGCTGTTGAGTCGGACCATTTATCCATGGAATATGTGACGGCATTGGAAAATATTGAAGCTTAGCCATTCTGATTTTACTTTTACTTTCTGTTGTTGTTGTTGTCAGTCACAGAGACATTATCAAAGCCGACCAAATAGTGCACTGGATGAAGAGGAGGTTGAGGAGGAGGTTGAACAGTTGGGACGTGCGGAGACATATTCCGAGTACATGCCACCCAAGTGTAAGTGCTCGAGCCCTATCAGTTTTACAGGGTTTGAAATCAGCACATGTCCAGAGCTAGCTCTGGCACTCGCCAGATTCGCCAATTGCAAATTTTGAAAGCAGTTGGTGAATTTTATTTTACTTTAGCGAAATAATTACATGTAATAATTGACATTTTTTAGAAAATAACTGACAATTTCTGCTATTTTTGAAGTTTAATAGACAATTAGGCGAATTGTTTTGCTCACCCAAAGCTAGCCCTACATATCTGTTTATTGTAACAAGTGAAAACGTTAGATAAGCAAAATCTTCCTCAGTGGTATAAATTTACACGGCAGTTTTATTCTGAATAAACATATCACATATTAGGAAAATTGAAAATATTGGTGGAGAAATAGATTTTTTGATGTATTAGTGAAAAAAAAATCTAAATCCTATTGAATGGTATTTTTATACAACTTGTTACGCCCATGAGATGTAAACTTATTGGGCCGAATTTACGAAGCCTGTTTTTCTTAAGCGCAGGTGTTTAAGCATTGTAAATGCATACATGTACAGGGCATAAAATTTGAATTTTTCAGACAACCAATACATCGTTCGTGTGGTTTTACTGATTACACGAACGATTTTCTTCGATAGTTAGATAAAAATGAAAAGGTTAATGGGCAACGAGAATCTAAGATGAGTGATTTTTGTAGCTTTTCTCTATTAAATCATCCTATCATAAATACGAAAATATACTTTTTGTGTTCTAGGACTAACTTGAAAGCTGCCAGGCGAAAATAAAAATTAAGTTAGTTTCAATTCGTTGGAAATTATGAATACTGTAAAATGCTATTCATAGTAACGATTGTCACGAGATCTCGTGCATCACGGTGCATGTTAATAATACTACAGTGAAACCTGTCTAAACCGGATAACGTCGGTGACCTAATATTTATCCGGTTTAGACAGGATCCGGTGTTTAGAGGGTCGCGTTTTTATAAAACAGAGTTATTGCCCTTGACGTGCAATTTGCAACGAATTGCCCGAGAATGATTTGATTGATCCAATAAACCTGTTTTGTAACGTACAGTTATATAATCATTTATTTAGTTAATGATAACATTGTGCTGCAATATTTACTAATTATTAATGCATTGTTTGTTTCCACAAGTTTCTTTTGCCATGGATCTAGAACTTTCGTAAATTCTCTGATATGTTCGTAGCTAAAAACGAACATGTCCGAGAATTGCCGAATGAATCTGAATGTGGTAAAGGCAACAAGGGCTAATCATCTCGCCGTATCCCTATTTTGTTATATATATATTTGTGAACTAACTTTAAAACAAAACAGTTAACAAAACAAAACAAGTTTCAGTATAATTTAGTTTTTATCGAAACCTTGCATGATTTTCACCAAAAACATGGACCCAAGCAACGTTTAAAAAACAAGTCCACAGTTTGTTTTTTCTATCATTTTATTCTAACTGTGCCTGTATTTCAATGTTAAATTGCATTGACCAAATTAAAGGCGGAAACCGTAAGGCGTGAGTAGCGGGCATGTGTTTGAAGGTGAGAAGAAGTCGACAGTTTCAGACAGTACAATCGGAAACAATCAAGCATTAATTACTCTGTCTGCTATTCTGGGCTGAGACCGCAGAAAGCGGTGACCCGTGACGTAACACCGGATGTTGGTTAGTGGAAATTCCGGTCGGCTTTGTTAGCTGGAAGTTGTGTTTTCACGCGAAGTTGACTCTTCATTCATTTACACTACGCCGGTTTGTTTAGGTTAAGGATTTAACATTTCTGAGCGAAAAATCAATCCGGTTTTCGGAATTGAGAGGTTCCGGTTTTATCAGGTTTTTATACATGGTTTAAATAGGAAAAAAAATCGGGACCATGGAACTTGGCCGGTTTTGACAGGATTCCGGTATGTTCAAGGTCCGGTTTAGACAGGTTTCACTGTACATGCAAAATACTAGTGACAGGCAAAATGGATTTTAAACTAATCAATCTAACGGTAGCTGCACAGTTTATAGCGGTCATTTTGTCCGACACTAGGTACAGTCGCTAGATTGTCATCGTGTTTGTTATTAATAGACTAGAATCAGCCTGAAAGAAGCTACAAGTGTCAAACTCCGCGGAAAATCCGTAATCAGCCGAGTTATTCCGATTGGCTTGGAGTAGCGGTGAGAGAGATTTCCATGACACCCATAGGCGTACAGGCTCCCGTTTGTGTAGGGGGCAGACTGGTTTTTACCCGAATTAAACGAAAATGCCCGAATCTGGATATAACATAATTTATTCATATTAGTATTACTACCAAACAGCTTTATAGGGTTGCAAACGAATCACTACGCATTTTTACGTAGAATGGTGGAAACATATGGCAAAAAAGGTATCAGGTTAGCACATTTTGCCCGAATATCTCTTCCATTTTTGCCCGAATTTGAGGTTTTGCTCATATGCTTATGATGACACACATCTGTTTTTATTTTTAAAGTATAATATTTTGTTTTTATCAGTGTCATTAAATTGCATCGGTATATAATATAATATTCTAAGAAACTACTCATAAAAGTTCTGTTACGCGCTTCAAACACCGAATATCATGACGCGTAAATTGTAAATATGTCGGTGGCGTGCCAACGTAGGTAGCGTTTTATAACGAAAGTGACGGTAGTCATGAAGAAAATAGCTGGACACGTTGAACGACAGAGAGAAAGCTGGTTAGAACATTACCATCATGCACATACCGGTATGACGTACATCTAGGTGGTCAGGGATTGTTCATTGCATGCAGTTTTCCAAAACATTGATGATATTAGCTAACGCGTTTTTAAAAAAATTTCTGACGAGTGATTACAGCTTTTGCACAAATGATCCGTCGTTTATGTTGATATTGGTTTTGCATAACCGACAGACGAACGACAGAATTGTTCATGCCAAATTTTATGCCCTGCATGTAGTCACATAAATGGGCTTTGTAAGTTAGGCTCATTATGTTTTAAATAATTATAACTTCGTGTTTATGCCACTGGTTTATTTAAAAGTACAATTTCTCTAGTGCATTGATCTTTACTATGAGTACAAATATAATAAATGTGTAAAAAGCATTGGAATATTACCATCATTAGTATCATCATTGTTACCATCGTCATTATTATGTTGTTACAGTGAAAATTGGAGAAAAGCATCCCGACCCTGTTGTGGAGACGAGTTCACTGTCGAGTGTCGAACCCCCGGATGTCTACTACAAGCTGTGTATTCCCGAGAACATCATTGACGCGTGTATGTTGTCCGCCCTACAGCTGGAGACCATTGTGTATTCAGGGCAGCGGCATCAGAACATTCTCCCCAGTGGGCACAGAGCAGGATTCCTTATTGGTAGGATTAAAAAAAAAAAAAATTTGTCTGCCACTCCAAAGAAAACTGTCACTTACTTTGTGGCTTATAAGTGTAAACATTTATCTTCAGTACATGTAGTTAAAGTTATAATCTGAAATTTTTCATATATGTAGATGCAACTATGTTTGTTTTATGTATTAAGCACCATTATTTCAGTCTTCTGCAATGTAAGTGAAATGGTCACCTTACTGAGTGAAAAACTAATAATTTGTGACGGTAGTGACACCAGTGAACACTTTTTGGACTGCCATCTGTTATTAGTTGGTGACTAATAGTTTCTGGCATGAGTCCTTTTGTATATGGTTTTTCTGACACGAGTCTCAAGAAAATCAATCTTTGGAGCAAGCTTTAGCGAGCTCCATGGATTGATTTTCTTGAGACGAGTGTCAGAAAAACCATATACAAAAGGACGAGTGCCAGAAATATTTTCTAGCACAACCTGTCTCATAAATTTAATTATTAATTTAGTCTAACTATACTGTAAGTCTCTCTATTTTATTTCTTTTAACGTGACATCACCTCTAAGCTGACACCCATGTTACGTTACGAGTGTGAAAGCATACAGTTGTGTCGAGAAGACCTACTCATATTATGTGACGTCATATACTACTTTGTTTAAAAAATGACGTAATCAACTGGTAGCAACTGCCGTGTACATCCTAATATTAACCAATGAAAAGGGCGGATTAGCGTCTACACACATGTGGTAGACGGTTTTTCTACCACCCCTTTTTAGCACTTTTCTACGACGTCATTGTGTTAAAAATTTGCTTGATGCCCAATAACTGATGTGTTTTTCATACTGGGGTGGTGTTTAATTATTCATTCATTCATTCATTCATTCATTCATTCATTCATTCATTCATTCATTCATTCATTCATTCATTCATTCATTCATTTCTTCCTGGTGTGGAGTAAGGGTTAGGTATTCCTCTGGTTACACTAGCAATGCTATTGCTATTACAAATAACAGCTCCTGAATATTCATGACTTGTATATGATGAATCGGCAAAAATACCTTCTAATTTTCTAGAAAAATGACCAGATTTGGCTGGAAAATTAATTTTGTATCCAACAAGAACACTTTAAAAACAAAAAGAACTAAAGTAAACATGAATTTATTTGTATTTGTCAGGTGATGGTGCTGGTGTAGGAAAAGGAAGAACAATAGCTGGAATTATTTATGAAAATTATTTACAAGGCAGGAAACGGGCTATATGGTAAGTTTGTGTTTTGTGTGTCTTTAAAAACAAAATCTTATGAAAAATGGTGGTTTCCTCAGAATACTATGTCACAATGACTAAATGTTTGATATCCAATAGCTGATGATTAGTTCATCAATGTGCTCGAATGGTGTCGTTAAACAAAACAAATTTTAACTTTCTTCTTGCTCCCAGACCAAGTGATGCAACTCCCATAACATAAATACCTTCTTTGAATACTCAGATAGGCATCACACTAGCTGGAACAAATGCAGATGTGCACTGCAGGTTCTCCACGGGTCGAATAGTTTCTCTTTCAGCGGTTCATCTGAAGGCCTGACAGCTTTATTCTGTCCTGGTTGTGGGGACAATACTGCAGAAAATGATCCAAAGTGATGAATGCTGCGATACAATGACAGTGTCTGCCACCCAGAATTGTGTGTGCCTGTCACATTGTGCTAAGTGAGTTTACAACTGGACTGTCTAAGTAGTGTCAGCACCGGGTCTTCTCTTGAACGTTTTTGTAAACACCTAATGTCAGTAGTAGGGGCAAGATATAGCCCAGTGGTAAAGCACTTGCTTGATACGTAGTCGCTTTGGGATTGATCTCCGTCAGTGGGCCCATTGGGCTATTTCTTGCTCCAGCCAGTGCACGACAACTAGTACATCAAAGGCTGTGGTATGTGCTATCCTGTCCATGGGATGGTGCATATAAAAGATCCCTTGCAGCTAATTGAGAAGAGTAGCCCATGAAGTGACGACAGCAGGTTTCCTCCTTCAATATCTGTGCGGTCCTTAACCATATGTCCGACACCATATAACCGTAAATAAAATGTGTTGAGTATGTCATTAAATAAAACATTTCCTTCCTTCTTTAATAGCTGTAGTTAAAAATGTTTTAGTATCATTAAGCAAATATTTTGTTTGCTTTCCTAAGGCTTCTGGGGGCGAGAATTAGCCCAGTGGTAAAGGGGTCGGTTTGGGATCGATTCCCGTCAGTGGGCCCATTGGGCTATTTCTCGCTCCAGCCAGTGCACCACGACTGGTACATCAAAGGCCGTGGTATGTGCTATCCTGTCTATGGGATGGTGCATATAAAAGATCCCTTGCTGCCAGTTGAAAAGAGTAGCCCATGAAGTGGTGCCAGCAGGTTTCCTCCTCCAATATTTGTGTGGTCCTTAACCATATATCTGACGCCATATAACTGTAAATAAAATGTGTTGAGTGTGTCGTTAAATAAAACATTTCCTTCCTTCCTAAGGCTTCTAAACAGTCTGTATTAAAGTTAAAATGATGTTGTATATTCTTAGGCTGAGTGTATCAACAGATCTGAAAGTGGATTCTGAACGAGATCTGCGTGACATAGGAGCAAGCAAGATAGACGTTCATGCTTTAAATAAGGTTAGTACAGTCCTATTTGCTCTGACACAGTGAAACTCCTCCAAACCGGATACCCTCAGGACCAACTAAAATGTCTGTCCTGTCTTTGAGATAGTGCATATAAAAGATCCCTTGCTGCTAATCGAAAAGAGTAGCTCATAAAGTAGCGACAGCGGGTTTCCTCCGTCAATATCTGTGTGGTCCTTAATCATATGTCTGATGCCATATAACTGTAAATAAAATGTGTCAAGTGCGTCGTTAAATAAAACATTTCCTTCCTCCTGTTGTGTTCACTGGGATAGACCTTAAGAATGTCTCATTATACCTTTATTAACCATTTAATATCATTTTTCTTTATTTACACATGAAAACAAACAACAATCCCAAATATTCCACTGAAAACTTATTTTTGGGTGTAGATAGCTTAAAAAGAACATTAAACAAGATAAACATTGAATAAATGTTTTAATATACATTTTTTGTTTTTATCTTATATACATGTCATAAATCAATAATTGTTCATTTGGCCTTTACTTTATACGATGTATGTTTTTTGTTTGTTTTTTTAGTTCAAATATGCAAAAATCTCATCCAAAGAAAATGGCAGTGTGAAGAAGGGCGTGATATTTTCCACCTACTCGTCTCTGATCGGAGAAAGTCAGTCGGGTGGCAAGTACAAGACACGGTTAAAACAGCTGCTCAAATGGTGTGGAAAAGATTTTGATGGATGTGTATCCTTTCTATAAATTATCTGTGAATAAATGTCGTTGTAATCTAGCTCTCAAAGGCTGTGGTATGTGCTTTCCTGTCTGCATATCAAAGATTCCTTCCTGTATTAAAAAAATGTAGCGGGTTTCCTCTGATGACTGTGTGTCAGAATTAGCAAATGTTTGACATCCAATAGACGATGATTAATTAATCGGTGTGCTCCAGTGGTGTCGTTAAAGTATTATTATTATTTATTTATTTTTGTAATCTAGCTCAGTCGGTTATAGTGCTCGCCTAAGGTTCTTTCGTTGCAGGATCAAACCCCCTCTGAATCCATTCTCTAATTTTTGTGGTTTTTTGCATTCTAACCAGTGCCCAATGATTACTATATCAAAGACGATGGCTTGTGCTGTCCTGTCTGGAAAGAATATTCCTTGCTACTAATGGAAAAATGAAGCCGCTGTCCTCTAAGACTACTTGTTAGAATAATAAAATGTTTGACATCAAATTGCTGATATTTAACTTTTCATATCCTCATACTTTCAGATCTGTTATTTTTATTCCCACCACACTGAACAGTATGCAGTATACAGGTTTGAGGATGCTTATGGCTTTAAACTTATCCATCATGTGTTTGTGTGTACATTTTGATTTATATTCAGTTTGCTTTTTCGTTTAAAATTATGTAAATTTTTATTTGTTCGTCTTCTAATAAAAATATTGCTTGCTTTAATTGAATAGACTAATAAATTGTTCCCTGAATCACAACACTTTGACATCTTAATTTCTTCTTAGTTATGTGATATAAAAATATTTTTAAAAACCCTGGGTTACAGCTAGCCAGTCTTTATTGATTACTTTAACTTTATAAATGTTCCTTTGACATCGAAACTAACATCTTTACAGCATTCACTGTTTAAAATCCTTGACCTGACCATAGATCGTTTTTGATGAATGTCACAAGGCCAAAAATCTGTGTCCAGTTGGATCAAGTAAGCCAACGAAGACGGGACAGACCGTGTTAGAGCTGCAGAATCGACTTCCAAAAGCGAGAGTCATATACGCCAGTGCAACCGGGGCATCCGAACCAAAGAACATGGCATACATGACACGACTTGGTTTGTGGGGACTAGGCACGCCTTTCAAAGAATTCAATGACTTCATTCAGGCCGTTGAACGAAGGTTAGTCATGTATCTTAATTCAGGTTTATTATGACCCGGTTTAGGCTGTCCAGTGATCCTACCTTTTCTTCTTTTTGGTCTCCATCCTATTTTTCCTACTTTTTCTTCAAAATATCCAGTTTTTCCTACTTTGTTCTACTTTTTTGTTTTATTGGTTCACAAATTTCTGTGAAAGTGTGCACATTGCTTGTGCCATTTATGAAGTCTGTTTTTCTTAACCTTTAGACTACTGGATTAATTTTTGACAAAAACCATGTTGAGTGGGTACAAGTTTATAATTTTAACTCGTATAAATTCACTTAAATGTTTTATAAATACACAAAATAAAGATCATATTTGAATCGGTAAGTATTATTTTCGTGGATTTTTCTAATCTTTTAGATCAATTAATGTTGATTAAAATTAGGCAAAAAATCGAAAAAGCTGCCATTGTTGTCAAGCGAAAATACTTGCTGAAAACCACTCAAAATTCCAAGATATTTTCCATTGAAAAAATTAAATTTAAAGATACAGGAACAGAATTGTCTTCCGTTTCCTGTTAATAAATTGTTTTCAGTGAGTGTTATGTGCAAAACGGCGGGAAATATGAATTGGAGAATGCACTGTATACAGTGTACAGTATGTCGACTGGCGTGACATCGGGTGAGATATCTCGTCTGCAGTAGTCAAAGATTAAATGCAGGTGTTAAAGCATTGTAAATAAATGTTTTAAACTTGTGTAAGACATAAACATGCTTTGTAAATGTGGCTCCTAATGTCTGAAAAATAAGGACTAGTAACGATTTTCTAATTTAGTATAATTTGTTAATTGCTCTATAATACATAATAAAAATTTGTTCTGTTTTTGTCTATCTTTTATCCTACTTTTTTCTACTGTTTCCCACTTTGTCCTACTTTTTTTGTACTTTCAATCCTGCTTTTGTCCTACTTTTTCATAAGGGTGTGCTGGACAGCCTGCGCAGTTTGGATTGATTGTCTGATATGCTAAAGTATGTCTTGTTTACTTATTTTCCGTAAACTGAGTAACTTAGAAATGGAGACAAATTTTTAAAAATGTTTGAGGTTGATATTGTTATTTTAACACACACATGCACGGAAATACACATACACATACCAAAACCCCATAAAAAAATAAATGACAGCAAAAACACACACATACACAAACAGCAACAACAACAAAAGGAAAACATTATTTGCTTAAATGTAATGTAGGCCGAGTACCTTGTATTGAAACTGGATTTTTATTTTTGTTTTTCCCAGAGGTGTTGGTGCTATGGAGTTAGTTGCCATGGATATGAAATTACGGGGAATGTACATCGCCAGACAGCTGAGTTTTCATGGTGTCTCATTCCGTATAGAAGAGATCCCCCTCCCAAAAAACTTCAAAGATGTTTACGACAGTGCAGTGGAATTGGTATGTAGATTTTTATTTGCTTGTGAGTGCTCTATCTCCGATATGTCATGTATCTGTCTGAGATGCAGTAGGCAGTAGAACCCATTAGGTTTTCTATTTCAGTTGTTATCATTTTTGTTGGAAAAAATTATTTCCTCCATTTGGCAGGAAAGTGAAAACATACCTGTATATCCATTTAGCTTATAAATTTGAATAAAAACTGATTGATGTTAAATGACCTATGTCATGTGTTAACATATATTCATTTAAGACTGATACAGTACCATTTGAATCGACACTGCATAATAAAAGAGCTCTTGTGTTAATAGGTAGGGGTAGCTTCTGCGGGGGCAGTGGGTTTCTTCTCTTAATTTTCTAAACTAAGTGTCAGAATTACTGTATCATGACATATGTTAAAACACCAAAATATCTAATTTAAAATTTTCGGAGGTGCCATTTAAAATATTTCTCTCCTTTACAATCTATGGCAAATAGACTAGATCCATATTAAATTTCTCCTGTGTTATTCTTTGTAGTGGGTTGAGGCACGTGAGAAGTTTGAGCTAGACGTTCAGTAGTGTATTATTTACAATATGTCTGTATTAAAACGCTTCTGTGTTATTCTTTGTAGTGGGTTGAGGTGCATGAGAAGTTTGAGCTAGACGTTCAGTGGTGTATTATTTACAATATGTCTCTCTATTAAAATGCTGCTGTGTTATTCTTTGTAGTGGGTTGAGGTGCATGAGAAGTTTGAGCTAGACGTTCAGTGGTGTATTATTTAAAATATGTTTCTCTGTTAAAACGCTTCTGTGTTATTCTTTGTAGTGGGTTGAGGCATGTGAGAAATTTCATCTGGCCATTCAGTGGTGTATTATTTAAAGTATTTTTCTCTATTAAGACTCCTATGTTATTCTTTGTAGTGGGTTGAGGCACGTGAGAAATTTCAGCAGGCCGCGGACTTCATTGATGCCGAGCAGAGGATGAAGAAAAGTATGTGGGGTCAGTTCTGGTCGGCGCACCAGAGGTTCTTCAAGTATCTCTGTATATCGGCTAAGGTGGCGCGCTGTGTGCAGCTGGCTCGAGACGCTGTCAAAAGTGGAAAGGTGGGTCATTGACAGAGAACCTGTATTGCTGTTGCTTAGTTAACCTTCTGATGACACACAAGTTTACACATTGTACACTGTATACAGTGCATTCCCTAATTCAAGCGCTATATAATTTAGTTTTTTTCTGGGAGAAACCCCCCATACCCCCTATCAACTACGATTGCATTCAACACACATATTGTAAATATTCAGTTTCATAGCGCCATACCCAAAAAATTCTTTCTGGCAGAAACACCGAATTACTCTATGGCTAATAAATAATACATATAATTTTGTAAAATTGCCTTAGTGCTCTAATTTGTTTTTATAATGGGTGACTTTTAGGTTAGCCTATGTTCATTGCATAGATTCGAATGCCTGTTAATTGTATTGGAAAGATATAATTTTGTACTAGGAGCTTTGTTGATATTTTTTTAAAGATATATTTTTATGTTGACTAATTTGTTGATAATACATTAAGATAAACGTTATACAGGTAGGTTTTTTTTTTTTTGTACTGGTAACTTTGTTGACTGTATTATAAAGATGATATATTCTTTTTTACTTAGTTGTACTGTGGTCTGAATGTTGTGACTGTTGATTAATGTGGCACATATTGTTGCAGTGTGTGGTGATCGGCCTTCAGTCGACAGGGGAGGCCCGGACCTTGGAACAGGTGGAGGAAATGGGCGGAGAACTCAATGACTTTGTCTCCACAGCAAAGTAAGGTTCACTTAACAGTGTCATCTCACCTTTGTTTATAGCTAGCATTATTTTAATGCACATGATTTTTAATAGTAGTTTTTGTGCAGGATGAAATTCAGTGGTGGATTACTGACGATTGAGATATGATAAGTTGTTCCATTGATCTCTTTCTTGGGCTGGATGTAGCCCAGTGGTAAATGTGTCGTGCTCGCATCTGTCATACATATTTGACCCATTCAGTGTGTGCATTGTCAGTGTACTCTGACGGTTCGCCACATTTTGGTGGAGTGTAAGCATCTGAAAGAAACGCGAAAAGATATATTTGGCCAACGTAATGTGATGGAATCATTTCGATTCCATCCAGAACTTTTATTACAATTTCTTTGAGATGCTGACTTTTACTCTAAATTTTAATTGTATCTATCTGTGATATTTGTATTTTTGCACAGTCCTTTACACTGTGTTTTTATTTAAATCTTGAATTTTTATATTGATGTGGTTCATCATTTTATGTTTTGCTTTTACCATAGTTTGACACCCAATAGCCGATGTATTTTTCGTGCTGGGGTGTCGTTAAACATTCATTAATTCATTCATTCATTCATTCATTCATTCCCAGTGGTAAAGTGCTCGCTTGATGTGCGGTCGGTCTAGCATCGATCACTGTAGGTGAGCCCATTGGACTATTTGTCATGCTAACCAGTGCACCACAACTGGAATATTGAAGGCTGTGGTATGTGCTATCCTGTCTGTGGGATGTGCATAATAAAAGAGATCCCTTGCTATAAATGGAAAAATGTAGACTTTTTATGTTTTTTATTATTATTATTATTCTCTTTTTTTTAACAGAGGTGTGTTTCAGACTTTGGTTGAAAAGCATTTTCCTGCTCCTAACAGAAGGAAAGCTTTTGATATTTTTGGAATTAGCAGCTTTAAGGACAACGCAAACAACAAACGTAAACGAGGTAAGAGCAGATGGAATTATGTTTGTGTTTGGCATGTTTTTATTTTAGCACTGTTAGAGATTTCTTTTTTTTATAAAAAATAGTCTAAAGATACTGTCTTTGAATTGGGGGGGGGGGGGGGGATGTAGCCCAGTGGTGAAGCACTCACTTGATGTGCTGTCGGTCTGGGATCGATCCCCATCAGTGGGCCTATTGGGCTGTTTTTCGCTCCATCCAGTGCACCACGACTGGTACATCAAAGGCCTTGATATATGCTATCCTGTCTGTGGGATGGTGCATATAAAAGATCCCTTGCTGCTAATCGAAAAGAGTATCCCATGAAGTGGCGACAGCGGGTTTCCTCTCTCAGTATGTGTGTGGTCTTTAACCATATGTGTCTGATGCCATATAACCGTAAATAAAATGTGTTGAGTGCGTCGTTAAATAAAATATTTCCTTCCTGTCTTTGGATGTAAAGATGTAAATATGAAAAGACCTGTTTAGCAGGATGATGATCTATCTATTTGGTGGAGTGGAATAAAAAACAAAAAAAACATGATTGATTATACTAAAATATTATTTATAAACAAAACTGAAAATTGTTTAAGATACATAATTTTATAATTAATGTAGTATACTCAAAATACATACTTGTTGACTAGCATGCAACCAGTGTAAAGAAAGAGACTCTTTTTTTTTAACACTGGTATTTTTGTTTAAACCTTTTCTCTGAGAATAGAAAATTTGTAAGCATTTACAGTTTATGCCAAAAACTATGATCAATTTAACATCCGATAGCCCATGATGAATGTAGTGCTGTTAAACAAAACGCAAAAAGAATTTAATGTTTAATGAGTTCATAAATTTAATGCATGAATTAGAAATGTGTTATGTAATAATACTAGACTCTTGTCATCTACGGATTGGTTGTTAGCCAGTACAACGGTTTATTTTCAGAAGTCAATGGTGGAGGCAACCACACCAAGAAACTGAAGATGGACAGCTTGAATTCCGGGAGTTCAGATAGTTCCTCTGATTCAGGGCCAAGTGACCTTGACCTGAGTCTGAGCGATTCCTCTGACTCGGAGAGTGAGGTTAACAGTGACAATTCGAATCCGTTCGGTGCAGGGTCCGATAGTGATGATGGTGGGTTCTTGTTTGTTTGTTTCATTGTTTTAAAAAACACCATATTAGGTTCATTATGATTTTTTTTTCCATGCATGCATGCCTAAGTATAGGTGTAATATATTCTAAAATTAGTAGAATATTGGAGGTAATTGTTTCATAAAGATGAAATTGATGTAGGCATCTGCCATGATTGTCAGTTCTGAACAAACTGTCTAAAATAGTATTTTGTTTTTATCGTAAAATAGCTTACATTTTCAGTGCAATCAAAGTATGTTCACATACTTTAAGAATTTGTTACTCTGCAAATTAGATGTAAATTAATCGAGTTCATGGCTCTAGGTTTATTGACTTTTAAGCAAACGTACTAGGGTGACACTCAATAACTGACATATGCATTCATAGTCGTCAAAACCGGCCTCGGTGGCGTCGTGGTTAGCCATCGGTCTACAGGCTGGTAGGTACTGGGTTCGGATCCCAGTCGAGGCATGGGATTTTTAATCCAGATACCGACTCCAAACCCTGAGTGAGTTCTCTGCACGGCTCAATGGGTAGGTGTAAACCACTTGCACCGACCAGTGATCCATAACTGGTTCAACAAAGGCCATGGTTTGTGCTATCCTGCCTGTGGGAAGCGCAAATAAAAGATCCCTTGCTGCCTGTCGTAAAAAAGAGTAGCCTATGTGGCGACAGCGGGTTTCCTCTAAAATCTGTGTGGTCCTTAACCATATGTCTGACGCCATATAACCGTAAATAAAATGTGTTGAATGCGTCGTTAAATAAAACATTCCTTTCTTTCATAGTCGTCAAATAAAAACATTTCAATAGTAATTTTCCACCTTAAAGCTGTCCAGCGTTTCAGAAAACAAAAAACGTTATGCACTAGTTTATTTTGATGTAACACATCCAAAATGATGTCTTTCGAGTTTGACATCATTTCCATTCAAAAAGACACCGCACCACATATTCTAACGTCATTTGAATATCTAGTAATGGCGGACTGAAATAAAAGTTGCGTATACAGTTTACAAAAACATGTTGTATTAAGCTGGAGATTATTTAATAAAGAGATTATTACCCTCGTGTGTTTCGGTATAGTCAATATCATGTATTAGGAATGAAAATAATGCCAGAGGCTCGCATAATACAGTTTTTATTCCTAATATATGATATTGACGATACCGAAAAACACTCTGGTAATAACCTCGATGTATCTGCATTTTTGTTATCAATCCATAGTGAATCAGCAATGCTGTGGAGTTTTTACTTCTCTACTGCAGTTTTTTTTTTGCTGTGGACTATATTTGATTTGTTTTTCACAGCATGTTTTTTGTCATATGCATTTTCTTAATTGCAGGGGTTGATCAGTCTACTGTATATGATAACATTTTTAGTTGCAGACAATGTTGTACATCTAATTTTTAATTATATACTTGATATTAGATCCCTGGTTAAAGAAAAAATCCAAAAAGAGTAAACCAAAAGAGAAAAAGAAGAAGGTTCCAAAAGAGAAAAAGAAAAAGAAAAAATCAAAGAAAAACGATTTTGATGAGGATGAGAAGTTTGACCGGCAGCTCGCGGCGGCAGGATTGCTGTCAAAGAACGGACATAACAGTTTCGATTCTACACCTAATCCTGACAGCATGACGAACAATTACTCTTCAAGTCAGAGCTTGTCGACAAGTAAGTGGTACTTTAGATAATGGCTGTCCTTTTAATTTGAATTAATTGCTTATTCGGGAATCCTAATTAATATTTCTTAGACAATACAGCTAGTTAAGCCCTAAAATTGAAACTAAAAAATAAATATTAAAAAATCTTTTGAGCCTAATGTATTGAAAGTGAATTTTTTTTTTTTTTTTTAAATGGACTTGTGTTACCTGGCCTTTAACTGTGACCTTCATCTAAAAGGTTTTCAAAGGTATCTTAGCTCTTCGATATTGTTAAACCATCACAGGCTATGGCATTTGATGTAGTGACGTCCTAGCTTTCAACAGTTTTATGATAACATAGCATTAAGATAGCTTGGAAAATCTCTAGCCAGGATAGGACATTTTGCAATTACAACTAATGACGATTCCTGCATGGATTTACAAGATTTTGGAAAACTTTTATGTCATGAAAAGGAATGTCCTGATCTAATTTTATAATCTAATCGTAATTCTCATTTTTTTTTTTTTTTTTATTTTTTTTTTCTCAGATGAGGATGGTTGGGACAAAGCACTGTCCATGAAGTCTGACTTGTTGAATAAAATAGAGGCTCTCGGTGATCAGCTTCCTCCCAACACACTGGATCAGCTCATTGATGAACTAGGGGGACCCGATAATGTTGCAGAGGTACGTCTGTCTGTCTGTCTGTCTCTTCGGGGTGTCTGTCTATCTGTCGGCAGGACATAACCCAGTGGTAAAGTGCTCAATTGATGTGCAGCTGCTTTGGGATTGATTTTCGTCAGTGCGGCCATTGGGCTATTTCTTGTTCCAGCCAGTGCACTATGACTGGTGTATCAAAGGCTGTTGTATGTGCTATCCTGTCTGTGGGATGGTGCATATAAAAGATCCCTTGCTGCTAATGGAAAAATATTGTGTATTTCCTCTCTGAGACTATTTGTCAAAACTACCAAATGTTTGATATCCAATAATCGATGATTAATAAATAATGTGCTCTAGTGGTGTTATTAAACAAAACAAACTTTTAACTATCTGTCTGATGTGTGTAAAGAGATGTTTTTTAGGGGGGGGGTTAAATTACACATATATATTGTGTATTGCTAATTCTGTTTAAATTGTTTTTTTTTTACCAGCCTTGGTGTATATTTAATTTTTAACAACCGAACTATAACGATGATACTGTCTTTCCAGATGACGGGTCGTAAAGGCCGAGTGGTGTCCAATGACGATGGTGGCATCTCGTACGAGTCCCGAAGTGAAGTCGATGTACCTCTTGAAATCCTCAACCTTACTGAGAAGCAGCGATTTATGGATGGAGAAAAGGTTGCTTTTTACTTTGTTCACATAATTTACAAAAATTGGCATTTAAGCCACACTTTGAACAATTTTTGAAACTTTTTAGCATTAAAAAACCCCTTAAATTAAACTGAAGCCATTAAAAACAAAAATATACTGCAGCCATTGTCTTTTAGACATGAAAGAGTTTTATTTGTTTTATCTACCATATTTCCTTGGGTTCAGTCCTCTATTAAATAACCTTGTTGACCTAACTGTCCAGCCACAAGCTTTATGAGGTTATGATGTACCACATTAATCCAGATTGGCACCCTTCACATGGTTGTCTGGCTTCAAGTGTGCATTTTATAATCTGAATAATTTTTGGATATTCTTTAGCACAAACTCTTACGTTTTTCATGTCTGCATAAAATTAAGTATTATTAGCATTTAGATATGAAAATAAACTACTTTTTCTGTTGAACAAATTGTATAGTTTTAATATCTGTCTAAAACCTTTGAGTTGTTAAAATTTGGATACGTGTGGCAGTAACTGTACAGAGCTATGGACTACTTTAAATACACTTGTACTCTTGTTATACTCCACATTTGAGTTTCTACTCTGTTTGTTGCAGTGTATTGCTATTATATCTGAAGCTGCCAGTTCGGGTATTTCATTGCAATCTGACCGAAGAGTTATCAATCAAAAAAGACGAGTTCACATAACACTGGAGTTGCCTTGGAGTGCAGACCGGGCTATCCAGCAGTTTGGTGAGTTATTTCTTCATGGCCTTACTGGGGAGCACATTTACGAAATGGTGATCATCAATCATTTATTTGAGATGTGTGTAAGTCTTAAATGTTAACAAAATGGGATGTGATTTAAATAATGTCAAAACAGGTCAAAATATTATCCTGTGTCGACAGCCTGGCGACGAAAAGTTATATGTTATATTGTTTTATGTCAAACAATTTTAACATTTACATGGATGATGGTATAATATTGTTTAATATAAAAATTTAAAAGTTCATACAAGAAATCCTAGAAAATAATGGAATTTGCAAATCTTATATTCCAAAAATCATAGAAAGTTTGATTTGGGTCATGTTAAAGAAAATAGCTCAATAATTCTTCTTTGTTGTTTGGTAGGGGCACTTAAAATAATGCATTGAATTTGGGTGCAGACATTTGGTTATAATAAGGATCCATGTAAAAACATAAACGGTGAATTAGTTGATAACAGAGTTTATGAACCACGTATAATGCGGTGTCTTGTTTGCAGGACGGACTCATCGATCGAACCAGGTGAATGCACCAGAGTACGTGTTTTTGATCTCCGAGCTTGCTGGAGAGAGGAGGTTTGCGGCCACTGTAGCAAAAAGACTGGAGAGTTTGGTAAGGTTTATTTTTTAGTACATAAATCCAAACCGAATAATATCCATGAGTAATCAGTTCAAAGATATTGCAGTAGTTATTATATACAGGGCTCATTAGTAGGTTGTTGGTAGTGATTTTTTGCTGCTGGCTACTTTTCTTGCTCACAATTAAATACTGGGTACCCCACTTCACTTTTAAACGTAATTGAACACCCAGCTAATGATGATTAAAATGTCACAAGCCCTGATATGTAACCTCTATCAGTCTGTCATTATAAGTGTGCCGATAAGTCACCAAATGTACATTCATTTTCTTTGATTCTGTATCGACTGTTTTACCAGTGTATTCTGTGCGCTGGGGTGTCGTTAAATCATTCATTAGTTCGTTCGTTCGTTCATTCATTCATTCATTCATTCATTCATTCATTCATTCATTCATTCATTCATTATTTATGAATTAACCATTACATTAAATCTTTGTGTTGTCATTCAGGGAGCTCTGACTCATGGTGATCGACGGGCCACCGAGACGCGAGATCTCAGCAGGTTCAACATTGATAACAAGGTATTGGAATTACAACAGTTATTGTCTGAATATAAAAAGACATTTTATCACTGTTATTTTTTCAAATATTTGCCCCTTTTAGTTATTAATTAACTAATGCGAAGACAAAAGTATATTATTTTTTATATTGTATACAGATCACTTTAGACCAATACTTCAAATGTTATATCTAATGCTGTGGTATGTACTATTGTATCTGTGGAAAAAAAAAATTCAAGACCCCTTGCTGCTAATCACAAGAATAATCTAGGTGGAATCATATGTATTTGTCTCTATCTACATAAAGATATTAATTATTAATATTAATATTATATGTTAATTGCATAATAACCATACACAATTAGTGTAAAATATTCAGGGAGTCATTAAATAAAAAATAAAAATTCTTTTCTTTCAAATTTGACATTGTTTTACAGTTTGGCCGAACAGCTTTGGAGGTGATCATGAAATGTGTACTGAACATCAATGGTGAGGTTACACTGGTGCCAACACCCAGCAACTACGTTGGCAACTTCTTTGAAGGTAAACATTTAACTCGAATGCTACAATAACATTCATGTAGTAACAATAAATACACCAGTAGCATGATCGAGAGGACCAGTTTTTGTACCAAACATTTAAATGAATGTGATGTGATAGAAGACAATACCAGTTTAATTGTTCATAATCACTCGCCCTCTTGACTCGTTCCAGCCAGTGCACCACAACTGGTATATCAAAGGCCGTGGTATATGCTATCCTGTCTGGGATGGTGCATGTAAAAGATCCCTTACAACTAATGGAAAAATGTAGCGGGTTTCTTTTCTAAGACTATATGTCAAAATTACCAAATGTTTGATATCCAGTAGCCGATGATTAATATATCAATGTTCTCTAGTGGTGTCGTCGTTAAACAAAAACTCTCTCTCGCCCTCCTGAACATGCCACAGTTCCATTCGTATTCAGCCCCAGCAACTGTTTAGCACAAAATGTATTCAAAGTTATTGTGAAAATAAGGATGGTCAAACACACATTGGAAAGCAATGTGTATTTAACAGCAAAAATATTTGTTTATGACATTTCATTCCATAACAAATGTTGATAGCAAATATGCATTTGTTACGGCTCTATTTAGTTGTATTTTTGTAAAATACATGAATAAAGTGTGTTAAATTATCCTGCAGTGATTATTATTGAAAAGTAATTATAAAGGGGTTAATTAATATGGATTTTCTTGAAATAGGTCACCAAAACTTTTGTGGCTTCATGGTTAATGAGAATTTGATTTGTTGGGTTTCACTATGTTGATGATTCTATTGAATAACAAGAGTTCTCTGTCTTTTCAACATATTTTCTTGAATTTGTATTTGGTTTAATGATGTCAAAGAGTACTATAATGTTTGTCAACATATTTAATTTGGATTCATTTGTTTTGTGATTTCTTTTTTCCCAGATGCTAAGAAGAGTCTTATTGGTGTGGGAATGGTCACCGTTCAGGAAAACTCTGGATTCTCAAATCTAGAAAAAGGTAGACAAAATAAATTGTACAATTTACATTTGTGATGCTTGTTATCAACATTTAAAGATTGTCCTCATTTATTTAGTCCCCTACCGATTCAACCGGATGGAACTATAAGTTTCATCTTTGTCTGTCTATCCATCCGTGTCTGTCCCTCATATAGTTTTCCAGATGCTTTTTTTTTAACAATGCCTTGAGATATTGAGCTGAAATTGTGTGTACAGCTTTATCATATACTGATACAGATCAAGTTTTGATTTTACCAAATTGTTTTAAAGAGTTACTTCCCTTGAACTTAGGAGATATGAATATTTGTTTTCCACACATTTTTTTAATTGCTTTAGTAGTACTCTCAGAATGCTTGTTTATATTTGCACACATTTATAAAACAATGGAATTTAGTAATGGGGAAGTAACGTATTGATATTTATACATCAGTCCAAATCATTTAACCTTCTGACTACTGCAGGCGAGATATCTCACCCGACGTCACGCCAGTCGACATACTGTACACTGTATACAGTGCATTCCCTAATTCATATTTCCCACAGTTTTGCACACAACACACACCGGAAACGATTTAGTAAGAGGAAACAAAAGACAACTTAGCTTCCTGTGTCTCAAATTATTTTTTTCGGCAAGTATTTTCGCTTGACAACAATGGCGGCATGTCGCGGTAATTTTGAGGGATTGATAGCTGATTGTGACAGCTATTTTGATAATAAATTTGACCAACAAGAAAAATCACCATATATTGGGATATGAATCGTGGTTCGTTTTTTAAAAAACAATTATGGTCAGGAAGCTGCTGTTACTGGGAATAATGGACATAAATACAGGACAGCTGTCCACAATAGCCCATAAGTAAACGCGACTTTTTCTATTTTTTGCCAAATTTTAATCAACAATAAGTGATCTAAAATAACATA
Source organism: Gigantopelta aegis (assembly GCF_016097555.1). Classification (NCBI taxonomy): domain Eukaryota; kingdom Metazoa; phylum Mollusca; class Gastropoda; order Neomphalida; family Peltospiridae; genus Gigantopelta; species Gigantopelta aegis. The sequence continues at coordinate 45,168,194 of NC_054701.1, forward strand.
AAAATTTGAAAAATGCACGAAAATAATACTTACCGATTCAAATATGAACTTTATTTTATGTATTTATAAAGCATTTAAGTGAATATATGTGAGTAAAAATTATAAACTTGTACCCACTCAACATGGTTTTTGTCAAAAATTAATCCAGTAGTCTAAAGGTTAATGGATTAACCTCAAACTTCTACTGTAGACCCTCATACAAAAGGATGCATTTAATTGCATTTCAGGTCATGAATACGAAGTCTAGAGTCACTTGCTAAACATAGAAAATTGGTTTCTATGTATTTAAATCAAAATCATTCGTTACACTGATTTTAAACCTTTAAATTATGTCTCGTGTAAAGAAAATGCATGGTGGTGCTTTTCTAGTCATTTGCTTAAAGGTGAAGGCCACTTTTAAAAAAAATTAACACTAAAACATTCCATGTGTTTCAATTTACTTAAATCCCATCAATAGGATCCCATCAATTCTGGATTTATCAGGAATTGTGGATTTTTAATAGTCAGTGCAGTGTTAACAAGTTTTCCACTGTTGTAAAAAAAAATTCAGTATTCTCTGCACAAAAATTAGGATATGGTTTTTCAGCTGATGCTTTACATGCTTTCTCAAAAGGGACCACCATTTTAGACCATTGTATAACTCTAACCCGACCACCTGTTTTAAATTTCCAGATTTGTTTTTCGAAACCCATGTCATCTTCAGATCTTTTTGACTAAAATATGCATTTTCTTTCAGATTACAATAACATCAGCAGATTCTTGAACCGAATACTTGGGATGAAGGTTGCCATACAGAATGCCTTGTTCATGTACTTCACGGAAACTCTCACCACAATCATTCTGGAGGCCAAGAGGAATGGCCGCTGGGACATGGGAATTCTAGGTACATTTTGTGACTATTTTTTAACCTTCTGAGTACTGCAGGCGAGATATCTCGCCCAACATCGTCAGTCGATATACTGTACACTGTATACAGTGCATTCCCCAATTCATATTTCCCGCCGTTTTGCACACGACACTCACCGGAAACGGAAATATAATTAAAGAAAAAAGATTTTTTTTCAAAATGGTGGTTTTTGTTTTGATTTTTTTTCGGCAAGTATTTTCGCTTGACAACAATGGCGGCACGTCGCGGTCATTTTCAGGGATCGATAGCTGATTGTGACAGCTAATTTGATAATAAATTTAATTGTTTTACCAACAACGAAAATTACCAAATATTTCAATATGAATCGTAGTTCGGGTTTAAAAAAAAATTCTGATCAGAAAACCACTGTTATCGGGAATAATGGACATAAATACTGGACAGCTGGCCACAAATGCCCGTAAGTAAACGCAACTTTTTCGATTTTTTGCCTAATTTTAATCACCATTAGCCGATCTAAAATAATAAAAATTACAAAAAAAGACACGCAAATAATACTTGCCGATTCCTATATGAACTTTATTTCATGTATTTATGAAACATTTAAGTGAATATATGTAAGTAAAAATTATAAACTTGTACCCACTCAATGTGTTTTTTGTTAAAAATTAATCCAGTAGTCTAAAGGTTAAGGAATTTTTTTTCTACATTTGTGTTCTGTTTTTCGATCTTAGTCTTTTCATTTTGAAATTAAACAAAGAGCAAAATGGAAGAGTTATGACCTACCTCTCTCATCACCAACAATGTTTTAAAAAATTGGTTTTAAGGTGTCTAAAACTGTGTTTACTAAGATTTGAACATTGCAACAGAAAAATTAATTTAACAAATGTAGAGTACTCATTAAATTATTTTTGTAAGATACATATATATATTTTTTTAAATGTATATATCCATAGTTCCATATTTTAAAAGCTATCTTAGCGCAACCATATTGTAAAACTGTTGGCAGCTAAGACCTCCATGCATCAGATGACATAGCCCCATTTAGTTTTTTTTACATTATCGTATTGCTAAGATAGCTTTGAAAATATGAGCCCAGGTTATTTAAAATGATTACTTAAATAATTGTTTAAGATATCTAACACTAAAGACGACATCCTATATTTTCATTTCATTATGGTTATCATTACCTCAGACACTTTGGAATATTATTAAAGGGACACTCCTGAGTTTGCTGCATTGTAAGATGTTTCCGACTAATAAAATATTTCTACGATTAAACTTAACATATAATTTTTTTTTTTTATTATTTCAGAATATCAGTGTCTGTATATTCAATGTGTTTCTGGTCGTCTTAATATTTGTAAGAAGCCCAAACTGGATTTTGTCTTCAGATAATCTTTTTTAGGAAATAAAATTAAATTTAACCTAGTACAAATATTAGAATGATCAGAAAGATGTTTAATATACAGCCACTAATATTTTATGCAGAAAAATGTATTTGATATGTAATTACAGTCGTCAAAAAGTCTCTGTTAGTCTATAACATCTTAAAAATTGCAGCAAACTCAAAAATGTCCCTTTAATATGGTCCAAGGGCAACTGCAAACCAAGAAGCAATCTGTTTCTTCTTCATAGTATAAATTGTACTAGTTTAAAACTGCTGCTCTTTTGGAGGGGGGATTTGTAAAATGTGTCCTTTTGTCTAAGAAAGAAACTGGTTTTTTAAAATTTTATATTGGCAAATATTTTTATTCTACGTGTAATATTTCAGATCTTGGCTCTGGACAAGAGAGAGTTCACAAACTGGAAACACAGACATTCCTTGGAAATACTGCTACCAATACAGCCAAGACTGAACTTACTACAGTAAGGGTTTTTCTTTTTCTGTTGTCGTTTTTTTTAATTAGTAGATAATATTATTTATCCTATATTAACTACCATATCCATTGTAATCAAAGTATGTGATATTTTTCAGATCACATACTTTCAGAATTTGATAACTTTGCAAATTAGATGACTTTAATACAAACGTACTACTGTGACACTCCATAACTGACATATGCATTCATAGTCATCAAACAAAAACATTTCATAGCAACTTTACACTGAAAGCCGTCCAGTGTTCAGAAAATAAAAAACATTAAGCACTAGGTTTTTTTTTTAGTAAGGATATCCAAAATGACGCCATTCGAGTTTGACGTCATTTCCATTAAAAAATATTGGGTAATGGCTGATTGGAATTAAAGTTGTGCATAAAGTTTACAAAACATGTATTAAGCTTGAGATTATATGATAAAGAGGATTATTACCCTTGTGTGTATTGGTATCATCAATATATATTAGGAATAAAAATAATGTATTATGCTCGCTATATACTCACATAATAAATTTTTATTCCTAATATATGATAATGACGATATCGAAAAACACTATTGACTGGTAATATTCTCTATCAGGGTTTCTGCCAAAGGGTAAAATGGGATGGCGACATACCCCAAATCTTTTGCAGATTGTTTTTTTAACGTTAACCTTTTAACAAAATTAATTATTCTTATCATTACTGTATGATTTTCTTAACCCTAACCCTAAACGTAACTCATTTTCTTTCTGGGGGAGCCCCCCCATACCTCATCTTGATTGTGGTTGCATTCAGTTCCATAGCACCATACCCAAAAATTTCTTTTTGGCAGAAACACTGCCTTTATGTATTATTAGTTTCTTCATATGTTAGCATGCCTTATTTTACCTCATAAATGGTTGATTTCAGTCATTTTTAAAATTACTTTACTAGTTTTCTTTAATTTTTTATTACATATTATATTAAAAAGCAGAATAAATCATTTACTACCATAGTTATTAGGAAACCTTGAATTTACATTAAATAACAATGCACGAAACTCCATTATGCCAACTACTTCAGCAGCAGAGCTAATGAAATTTCAACCAGGTCTGAAAATTATCTAATAAACCACTTATAGCACACACAGGTGCTGTAATGCTTGTCACCATACATGTTTTCTTTTGGTGGGATTTAGTTCAGTAGGTTGAGCGCTCGCTTGAGGTGGATCCGTTCAACTGATTGGTTTTTTTCTCGTTCCATCCAGTGCACCACAACTGGTCAAAGGCCGTGGTACATGCTTTCCTGTCTGGGAAAGTGAATATAAAAGATCCCTTGCTGCATTAAGAAAATGTAGTGGGTTTCCTCTATTGACTACGAGTTTGAATTACCAAATGTTTGACATCCAATAGCCGATGTGCTCTAGTGGTGTCGTTAAACAAAACAAACTTTACTTTACCATACATCTTTCCTTTATCGTTAAATTCTTGACTTCAACTTGAAAATCTAAAACTCAAACTGCAAGCATTTTGCATGACAGAAGTATAAACTTAAGTCTCATCCTTAGTGCATTGTTTTTTTACGTACAGGTTAGGATACTTTCTGCCAGATTTTAATTTTTTTTAGTAGAATGTTTGGTAGTCTAATTTGTATCATTAAGAGATGTTGATTATTAAATTATCAAATATGTTTTAGATATCTGTGGAGCGTGGCATGTCATGGCTGAATGCCACAGATCTGTGGAGGAAATGTGTTGGAACAGAAGAAGGATTCTATCTCTCACATCAGGTTCAATATCCATTATTGTAGTTTTTTTGCATGTCGTTAAACATTCATTCATTCATAAAATGTAGAAAATAATATATGAATTACTTGTTATCATGTTCATGTGAAATAGTTTAAAAAAAATTTACATATGGAATTTTCTCTAAACGAAAAGTCCATATACTTATTTATGCCACAACAGAATTCTAGCACAGAAAATTTTGGCTCCCATTGTTTTCTTAAAATTTCATTGTCCTCCCCCATTTTAATTTTAATTTTAATTTTTTTAAAATGCATTGAGATTAGCATTTATGGATGCAACTAAAATAAGTAAGGTCATTGGGAGTGGATCCATTAGATGTTTTTCTTTTCATACCAAAGAGTATTCCACAAAAAGGGTCATACTTTGCTACAGAAACTGGCAATATTTATTGGTTACTAGTTTTGACATCCAATAGCCAATCTTCAATAAATCAATTTATCTAGTGGTGTCATTAAACAAAACAAACTTTGGTTACTGATTTAAAAAAAAAAAAAATTAAGATTAAGTGTTACAGTTTGTATGTGCTTGATGCCAAATGGCTGCTGATTAAACTTTGTGCACACTTCTTTTTCTTTCTCTCATTTTCTCCCCTTTCCCTTCACTCCATTCCTTCCCTTTTACCGCTCCCCTTCCCTTCCTTTCCTCTCCTTCCTTCAGCTCACTTCTCCTCCCCTTACTTTCCTCCCTTTACTTTCCTTTACTTCCATTCCCTTTCCAAAGCATTCTCAAATCAAATAATAGTAGTAAATTTACTGTTACTATATTTTCCACTTGTCTGGCCACTCAGGAAAGAAACCTAAAGAGGACCTCCGTGTTGGTTGTGATACAAGGCAAGAACAAGAAGCACGAGAAGCTGTACAATGTATACCGTCCAAACACAGGGCTTCAGCCACGCTGCGAGACTATGGAGGAAATCAGAAAGAAATATAAAAAGGTATGCAGAATTTCTTATAGCATACATTGTAGCTATAATTGGTGACATCACTAGAACAGATAATAACCAGTGTGCATATATATATCACAGGCTAGCTGGAAAAGTTCACTGGCCTCGGTGGTGTCGTGGTTAAGCCATCAGACATATGGCTGGTAAGTACTGGGTTCGCAGCTCGGTACCGGCTTCCACCCAGAGCGAGTTTTAACAACTCTTTGGGTAGGTGTAAGACTTTTCTCTTCACTAAACCACTAACACACTGTCCTGGACAGACGGCCCAGACAGCTGAGGTGTGCCCAGGATTGCATGATTGAACCTTAATTGGATATAAGCACGGAAATAAGTTGAAATATATGTAATGGGAAAGTTCAAATAAGACCATAAGCAGTGTATTATTTCTTACTGTAACTATTAATATTTTTCTCATCTCGTGAGTTTTTGTATTGAGTTTTAAAGTTTTTGTTTGTATTTACAGGTTTTACCAGACCAGGCTCAGACTTGGTGGGATGATCAGTATTATTTGTCAACAACCTGTTGCAGTCACGCCTACTGGTATGTTCACTTTTACTTTATTCTCTTCTTTTTGTTATGTTTAGTAATTTCTCCACTTTCTTACATGATTTCTCCACTTTCCTCCAAATTTCCAAACGGCCATTTAATTTGTCGACTGTAGTTTCTAAAGGTATATGTCTTTTGTGGTTTGCATAATAATGCATTTTAAGATATTCCAATCACCAGGACAACCAAAAACACAATTTTTTTAATTTAATTGGAAATTTGTAAATAATGTGTAACTTAACATTAAAAAGGCTGTTGTAGTTGAAAATTATTTACAATATCTACCAAGTCTGAACTAAAACCAATGTCTATTTTTAAAACCACACTGGGTCTGCTGTTAATGCTAATTAGGCAAATACCTTATTCTGATTGGCTAAGAACAATGACCTAGATTGACAACTACCTGTATAGCTAGCTGAAAGGCGTGTGCTACAACAGCTTGCTCTGAATGTGCACGTAAAGCCCTATGACCTGAACAGTGTAAGCTGGCTGTGTCGCAAATGTGTGTATACGCTATTGAGTTTGTTGTTAATTGCTGTTCTTGTAAGTCTTCTCAGCATTAAATTTTGGATGTAAATAAACAGCACTCGTAAGTAATTGTAACATAGAGAGTGTGTTTCTGATAATTAGATACTAGGGGAAAAACCCACAATTAATTTAATTAATAAATCATTATTTATTAATAACAAATTGAACACTAATTTATAAACATGTTACTGAACGTTTTTTGTTTTCTTCCTGGTTCATTTAATTATTATTATTTATTTTATTTATTATTATTATTTATTTATTTTTATAAAAAAAACCTGGCTCCTTTTCTGGGAATAAGCCCCCCCATGCTCAGCTCACAATCAGTTGTTTTGGTCCCCTGGGCTTATTTCCAGTGAAATACGTATTTGTAACCAAAAATAATACATGGTGTTCCTACCAACGGGTGTGTAAGAAACTTTATTAATTTCATGGTTTTCTCTTCTTCTTCTTTGGGGGGGGGGGGGAGTGATTCCAGGCTCAAATGTTAGTATATCCCTCGTCTCTATGTGTGCAGGGAAGTAATTGGGGTTCATGCAAATTTTATTTTATTTTTCAATACATTTTCCAGGGAAGCATATCTCAACCCCAGCACATCCCAAACCACCCATAAACTTTGCTCACTACAGCAGGGCTAGCTCTGGATGATCAGAACATTTCGCCAAATTATCTCAAAAATGCCAAACCTACAGTTATTTTTCAACAAAATATAAATTATAACACAGTATTTTTTCGCCAAATTGAAATAAAATTTGCCAATTCTTGTCGAAATTCGCAATTGGCGAATATGGCGAGTAGAAGAGCTAGCCCTGCTACAGTCTAGACTTGCCCTGCTAAAATTCCTGCACACACACCTGGTATGTCTTCAGATTTCTCCAAAAACTCTGTAAGATCAAGTTTAATATCCTGTGACATTATATATATATATATATATATATATATATATATATATATATATATATATATATCCTCTTTGCTAGGCTCTAAGGCTGTGTGGTTCATTATGCGATTTGTTTGTTTTGCAGGCGAGGTAACTGCCGCCGAGCGAGTCTCGGTCTATCCTGTGAGATAGGCCTGCGTACTCGGACCTACCACGTGCTGAGTGGCTCCGTGCTCAGTGTGTGGAGTAAAGTGGAGAGCGTTCTCACATCCATGCCTGGTGCCTCAGGATCCAAGATGCAGATCATCAGGCTAAAGACCGACGACGGTCACAGAATTGTTGGTAAGGTGTTTTTAAAAACAAATAATTGTTTATTGTCCCCAGAAACATAAGCAAGGTCAAAGTTGGGGCCTTGAATCATTGCTGTGTGTTGTATTATTGTATATACATAAACAGTACATAATTAGATCTGTATATTCAAATGTATATACTAAATAATATATGTATATATATGTATGTGCAAGTGTGTGTGTGAAAGAGATAGACAGAGAGAAAGACAGAGAGAGAGAGAGGCAATACGAGGAATTGTTGGTAAGTTGCTGGATGAGTTAACATCCTGGTTTTATTTAGCTCACCCTGTAAAAAGTAAATATTTATGATATATCAAAAGAGTAGTAGGATTTTCCACTTCAGAAGAATGTTAGCTTGATGTACAACAATCGATCGTATTAAGCACTACTTCAGACTGCTTTTTCTGTTCCAACTACTTTTCTGTCAAGCGTCATGGTTTGTGCCATGTCTTAATGGCAAGAGCATATAAAAGATTACTTACTGCCGTAAGTGTACAAGACAGTGCTGAGCATATATTCAAATTCGGGCAAAAACGATAGCGATATTCAGGCAAAATGAACAGACCTGAAAACTATTCACCATACATGTATATTTCCATTCTAACTGCAATATTAGTTGTAAACCATGTAAAACAATGCATAGTGATTTGTTTGTAACCCTACAGAGCTGTTAATATAACACTAATTAATATAAATAAATGTTGTAATACAGATTTGGGCATTTTCGTGTAATTCTGGCAAAAATCAGCCTCCCCACCCCCTCACCCCGTACAAAAATGAGAGACCGTATGCCTATTCCTTCTGCCAAGAGGTTTGCTCTAGAATTGGTGTTGCAGGTATATGCTTGATTAAAATGATGTGGATAAAAGTTTGTTGCTAACATTTGAAGTTTCATTATTAAGTGATTTTCGACATATACTTGGGATGGGGTGGTGGTGGAACGCTTCTGCTGTGATTTATATGTAAGCATTATCTTTTACGAATTGGGGGCAGGATATAGCTCAGTCGGTTGAGTGCTTGCTTAAGTTGCAGTATTGAACCACCTCGGTGGATCCATTCAGCTGATTGGGTTTTTTCTCATTCCAACCAGTGCACCACAACTGGACAAAGGCTATGGTATGTGTTTTCCTGTCTGTGGGAAAGTGCATATAAAAGATCTCTTGCTGCATTAGAAAACGTAGCAGGTTTCCTCTGATGACTACGAGTCAGAATTACCAAATGTTTTACATCCAATAGCCGATGATTAATTAATCGATGTGCTCCAGTGGTGTTGTTAAACAAAACAAACTTTTTAACTTTTACGAATTAATTTAATTGTTATCAGGGTTTTTTGAGTGGTTGTTTTTTTCAACAATCTCTATGCCAGCAATATAGTTGGACAGATATTCCGATTTAAAATTATAATAATTACTAATTACTACCCCCTCCCCCCCCCCCCCCCCTAAAAAAAAAATGTTGTTGTTTTGTTGACATAATGTGGCCAAAATTCATTTTTAGAAAAAAGGTTGAATGAATGTATGTATGTATGCAGGGTGTGCACTTTATGGTCGCCTGATCGCCCATGGCGAGTCAAAATAGCGTCAGGCAAGTCAAAACCTTATCACATGTCGCCCGCCTGGCGACCGCAAATTGCCGCAACTAATGTTTGTTAGAGATCAGAAAATTATTTTTTATTTGTTGTTTTCAACTGGTTTCCTATTCGTATCTGCGCAACTAAACCTATATAGGGTCCTGTAACAACATAATAATTATAATTTAATTACAGCAGTTTGTAATAAAACTAAAACAAGTTCTGTTTCCTTCTTTTGTGTTGTTATTATTGTTTGTATGATATGATAACATGTTTTTAAAGTGCAGTTTAAGTAAGGGTGGTTTTTTTAACGAAATTCAGTCGTGGGCCATTCAAAAGTTGCACGGACAAGTCAGAGTGTTGCTGTGAATGGCCCGATTGGCCAATCAAAAAAATCCCAAGTGCATACCGTGTGTGTGTGTGATGTATGTGTGTATGTATGTATGTATGTATGTATATATGTATGTATATTTGGTTTTTTAGCAATACCCCAGCACAAAAATACACATTGGCGGTTAGGTGTCAAACAAATGTAAGTATATAAACATGTTAATGTCAATTTTACATTTTGACCAGTTCCAAGTAAGTTCAAATTCAAATCCAGTTCCTATTTGGGGATTGGTCAACTACTACTTAAACTACTTGGTCACAAATCTAATAAATCTCAGTTTTATTATGCTTTAATCAGTTACTTGAACATGAATCATTGTGTTTGCAGGGAGTCTCATACCAGGCAACTGTGTTAAGTCTTTGATCTCCATTCTGTCTCAGGATTCTGCCAAAACATACACAGAGAAACACGAAGTTCCAGACACGGAGCCGGCACCTTTAAGCATGCCCATGCTGTTCTGAGTTCATGAATATTCATGTATAAGCATCAAGATATCATCTGAAGATTCATCATTGTTCACACTTCATGAGTACAGCTTTCAGTATTAGAAGACAATACATAGAAGACTGTGACTGTACTGAATAGAGCTTACACGTTTAAGCAATTCCGTGTCATTCTAAGTTCTTACATATGTAAAAGTATTGAGTCAACTTGACACATGCCATTGCACCTTATTCACATTGAAATAGGGTCACATCAAGACATGAGCAAAAACAACATTTCATGAAAAAAAGTTTGAATCTGTAAGCAAGCCATCCTTATTAGGAAAATAAGAAAATAAATCAATGGTTGTTATTATTCCCAATAGATATGTAGAAAACTATTTTGTGAAGACCTATTCTTTCTTTTGACAGTCATGAAAAATTATTTTGAAAAGAAATATTCAGACACTCCCAACATTCCCAAAAAGACCAAAACAGGTCTTTTAAGCAATTTATTCTCAAGTTATGATACACATCAAAGCTTTTAGAAGTTGTCTCAAGACTCAAGAGTGTTCTAAATGTTTTGTTCCCTGTCAACCAACACAAGAAAAGGCAGTAGGAGGATCACAGATGCCAGTATTAAGCCTGACCGACTTTAAAAAAAAAAACAAATCTGCAAAATAGTACATACAGAACTACGAAAGAACCAACTGGTCTGTTTCTCTTATATCAAGCAGCTGCTTTATCTAGTCAGATGTCTTATATTCTTATAAACCTGGTGTGTGATGCACAAAGTTCTCTTAAGAGCTGCATTGCATCGTCCTGTCAGTTTGCAAGATATCAAAGTTGTGAGAGATTAGTGAATTAGTCGCCTCCGAAGAATCTCCTTAGGCTGTTTGACTGCTTTGTAACACATAAAGAGGATAAGCCAATATGGATCTGTTCTTGCACTATTATGCTAATGTTCCATACACAGACAGTTCTGTTGACTTTCACTCGTGGAATTCAACCATTGTGGTGAAGACCCGTTTCAGTTTGTTCTCGATACACCCAGAGTATGGTGCTAATGATGCCATGTTTTATTTATGCAGCTAATTTGTTTTCACAAGTTTTTATATGGTTAGCATCACATGTTTTTTTTGTTTTTGTTTTCCTTTTAAAATACAGTAAAACGTTAACAGTATTTTTATAGTCATTCCAACATGAAGCTTTTGACCGTCACAACTGAAGTAAAAAAGATTTCTTTTAATGGATGAATTTTATAATGTTTGATTTTTGAGCTTTGAAAATGAAGAATGGATCTTTTTGAGCTTCTGGAATGAAGAATGGAGAATTTTTTTTATATATTGTCTTTGTCCGTGCTTCCATTCATCAGGTACAGCAGTTTCTCAATGGCAGATAATTGTTTGGTGTATGAATAAAATGACTGTTAACTTGTGAATGAAAGCTGCCAATTAAAACTAATACAGTGTTAACTGGGATCTTTTTGGAAACATTTCTTTGTGATTAGTAACATTGTGTGGTTATGTACAATTTGTGGTGTGGAAAAGAAGTTTTGAGTAAAAGATCTTTAAATGGTTCATTAATAAATCTTTCATTGGTTGGAGTATGAAATAAGATGAAATACTTTTTGTGTACAGAAAGGAGTTACTTCCCTTGTGTGCAATCTTCAGAGAAAAATAGAAATTGTTTTGTTTCTCAGTTGTACATATGTATTAATTTTGTTGTTGATTGCAATGTACAAGACACTTGCAACAACAAAATCTGTGACAGAATGTTCAACTATTTCATGGTGGTTTGTGAGGGAGACAAGAAAACACAACAAGACTTCCTTATAGTTACACCCTATGTCTTTCAGTATTGAAGACTTGTTACCTACATTCCTCCTGGATATTGATTGTGCCTCCCAAACATTTATTGCTAGACATAAACTGAAAGCAAAATGTTCCGATGCCTGTGATTTTTGACAGATTATTTAAAAGTGTGTTGCTTTGACCAATAGTGTCGGTATACATATCTGTAATTACTTTGCAATGTTGCCAAAGTGTTGGCACGCGCATGTTTTCAGAAATGTATGATAACATATACTATATTTGTATCCAGTGTCACCGAAGTCATATTTTGTACTTTATTTATCTGTGTATTTGCATGTTGTTTTGAAATAATAATGCATTGTGGTTTATTAATTTATGTTACAAAATATGTGAGAATGAATACTAAAGGCCAAAATCGATCATTTATATGTCTTGATGTTTGAAGAATTTGTTTTGTCACTGCTTTTTTTTCTTCTGTTTTTAAAAAAAAATGCCATTGTATGCCAAGTAGTGTATTAAGTTAATTATTGAATGTTTATGTATGCAGAATTCTTGTTTTGAAAACCTCAAAGCAGATGATCACAGTAGTACATACAGTAGGTGAAATTAGCGTTAAAATGCAGAAAATAAGTAGATAGTTGCATTAGTTTACGGAAATAAAAGCTTTCTGACAACCATAAATAGTTATCAGCTAAAAACAAGAACTGTAATTAAGCATGATACAAATGTTTTAGGTTTAGAAAAAGAGAAGTTTTAAGAATGTATGGAAAAAGTATTTGGTGAGAGGTAGATTCATGTAGTTTGTTTTGCTGTCTACAGAGCATATAGATTTAGTTTTTGAGATGAAAGAGAAACATAGTTGGCTAGAGGATCCTTAGAAAACATTTAGTTAGTGTTAACATGACACACAGTGTTGGTATTTGTTTAATAAGAATTGAGGAGTGTGTTGGGTGGTGGGGGTTTGGTTTGGGTTTTTGTTTCTAATTGTATTGAAAATCATGACCCCAAAAGGTCGGTTGGCACGATGTTTGTTAGTGTGGTTATGGTAAATATAAAAAACAAAATTAATATATAGCTATTTGAAAAAAACATTATTAGAAAGAATGCTATGTGCTTTTGGACTTACATGTACACTGAATACAACCTTAATGCAGACAAAAGCATTATAAACAAAAGCACCAACCTAACGAAAACTTAATGTTTCAGTTAAATAACAGATGTCAGACCTGAAATAATGTCCTATTTGTCATTTCACAGTTTAAAGCTTGTAGAAATATGTATTTAATCCATGGGTGTAGGGACAAAGGAGAGCACTTGTAATCCCCTGAATGTTTTGGGTCATATATTTGTCTGTCAAAGCATATGTTATCTCATAAATTTTACCTATACCTACAGTTTTCTAAATGTTCGAGTACCCATTATCAGTGGAGTTGAGCCTGTTCAGCTGAAGATTTTGATACAAAGTCCTATGTAGTAACTTGAAAATAATACATTGCAAAACGATGAATTATTTGTTGATAATATTCATGATATTTGGAATTGTAATTGTAACAAATTATTTGATTGGACCCGTGCAGTTGTTCATTGTTAATAAATAGTTCACCGATTCTAACAATTTGAGACATGACTCTAATGTTTCAAATTTAAATGGTATACATTGTGGGGAAAATAGCATTTAAAAAGTCTTACTTATGATGAATTTTACTTGTAGAATACAGAAAATTACATTATAATTTATATATGACATTTTCAGGTCAAAATTGCCTTACCAAACTTTCTTAGATGAAACGCCTTCTCTGTCAGCCAGTCAGGTGCGCCAAGGTTTGCTTGCTTCTGCCAAGCCTACATATGCCTGATTATTCAGGCTTATACTTTATTATGTGCCATCATGTCATGTGTATGGATGCCCACAATTTTATCTACTTGTCTGTTCTTTTGGGTCCATGACACTTTACTTGGTTAACGTTTGTTTATGGGTTATATATGGAGATTTTGTGATTAGAATTTTAAAAAATATTACAGAATAGAAAGTGGTAGGTAGGGAGGTCTAGACCACCTAGATCCACACATTTATTTATTAATTGAAATGGTGGCAGCTAAATTCTTACTGAGGTTCATCCATATTCATTTGCTCAAGTAAGCTGCCTTTAAAGAATCTCTTCATTTTCTATAAGATAAAAGGGAATTTTATTTTCACAAAGAAGCTAAACACAAGTTATAACTCCTTTATTGACATTCAGCAAGACGGTGTAAATATGTTTATTGTAACTATCTACTGGAATCCATCATAATGTTCAAATCTACATGACAAACTGAATATATTAAGATCATAACCAATCACTGCCTATCTGTTGCCCCTGTCAGTCTTTCTAGGATGTATGTTTATTGGCTGATTATTTATAGATTTGTATATAAACATATGGAATATGCAAGTATTCATTTAGTAACATTGACAGTGTCATCGGCGTCAGTGGCGCAGTGGTTAAGCTATCGAACTACAGGTTGGTAGGTACAGAGCTCGCAGCCCGGTACCGGCTCCATCCCAGAGCAAGTTCTTAAGGACTCAGTGTGGGTGGGTGTAAGGCCACTAACACCCTCTTCTCTCTCACTAACCACTAACCAACTAACAACTAACCCACTGTCCTGGACAGACAGCCCAGATAGCTGATGTGTGTGCCGGAACAGCGTGCTTGAACCTTAATTGGACATAAGCACGAAAATAAGTTGAAATGAAAGTGACAGTAGGTGATTTCTAATAGAAGTGAATTAACAAAATTTTAATAATATACTAGTAATTTATCTATCAAAGAATAATAACTGAGAGTAGTTATCATTTAAGTTCAAAAATAAGAATACATTGGAATATGTTTGCAGGGGTATTTTCATGTAGAATTCTCTTCCTCTGAAACAGTTTATATACTATATGCATACATATATTGTCATTAAAATAATGTGGTTAGCAGTGTTGCTTTGATAAATGTATGTCTTCAAGGGTCCATTTATGTATGTATACTTGGTACATGAGTTGTGTTGTCATTGCAAGCTGTTTTGTTTTATGTGATTTGCAAATTAACTTTCTTCAGAATACAGGTGTATGTATTATATATTACTCATTTTGTTTATTAACATCTAAAATAACTGCAGGGGGAGGGTACAAAAAGAATCATGACCCAATCATATAGTCCTTTCCAGAAGGACACTTAAAAAAGCCCTTTTGGGTGGTGGTGGTGGGATTTAAGCAGAAAAAAATGCTTGGCCATACAGAGCATAAAATATTTGGGGTGGAGGTGCCCTAAACGTTTGGGGTACAGTAATTCAAATCATCCTCCAGCTACACAAAAATGGCCATTCTACCCCCACCCACCAACCCATTTCCCACCTGCATCCCCCACCCACCCACTAGCATCCCCGTTAGTTATGGTATTAGATATGTGATTACTTACAATTGTTTTGGTCTGGTTAAAACAACATTTAAAACACATTTGTAAGTGTTTATCATTAATATCATGTGTATTATTGCATTGAATCGAAGCATTTCCATTTTATTTTCCTTTTACCATTATTTGAAACAAGGAAGGAATTTGCAGATCTATGTTTTCATTAATATTAAGTTGAACTAGTTTGATGAATTAATATCTTTAATATTATGACTTCAAAAGACAAATGATGTATATAATTATATATATGTGCATTACGTATGTATATAATGTGTGTTTGTGAGAGAGAGAGAGAGAGAGAGAGAGAGAGAGAGAGAGAGAAAGAGAGTATGGGAGAGGGAGGGAGAGAGAGAGGAAGAATATTTTCTCAGGTCCATAATTGTACGGATGCAAGTATGATGTCCAGTTTCCTCTTAATATATATATAGTTTTCTCCCTTTTTTCCCCTCTGTTTTTCATTTGGAGTTTAGCGAGTGTTGCCTGTAAATCATTATAAGATAGTAATTATGTAGCTTTTTGGTTAAAAAGGTGCTACGCTCCGTGTTCACTGCGTTTCCATGGGAAACGGGTCTAACTAACCTTATTTATATTTTGTGTTATTCATTTCACTCAGCTGTGAGACAGTACAAATCATTTGAGTTTTTGCAATGCCCGATTGTTGATATTGGTTGATTAAAAATATGAAATTAACACACTTTATTTGTTCTTTTTATCATTTATAATATACGTTGCACCGAAAGCCGTGGTAATACTCGTTGTTCTCTGTGGGAATGTACATGATAATAGACCTCTTGCTTTATGAGTAACGGATTTTTTCTCGCTATCTAGAAAATAACCTCTTTGTGGCGATCCAAGAAGGATGAACTCTTCAGCAAAGAGACTCCTTGCGAGTGGCTGGCCTATAGACAAGGCACTGGCTAAAGATTTATGGAATCATCCATTATTTTGCCAAATGCCTTTTCGACTCTGCATTGTGTGGAGATGGGGCCCTGATCATGTGTTACAGTTTTGTCGTCCTCGGCCCCGTTCCACAAAGCGATCTTAGCCCTAAGATCACCTTAAGTGCATAGCTACCTTATGCACGAAGGTGATCTTAGAGCTAAGATCGTTTCGTGGAACGGGGCCCACGGCCCATTTTCACAGAACATCGTAAGCCGAATTTTATACATAACCTAAAAGAATAAGAATAAGAAGTATTATTCTCTATATCTACGACTAAACCACAGTTCTTATTACTATTAACAGTACAACAAATATAGTTTGAAATATTCATTAATCATTTTCTTTTGTCCTTAAAAAACCCTATTAAACCGGAGAGTTTTAGCATGTGTTTCCATCATTCTACTCTCAAAATTAGTTGTAATCCATGTAAAAATGCGTAGTGATTCGTTTGCAACCCTATATAACTGTTAGGTAGTAATGCTAATATGAATAAATGTTATGCCTGCATTTTCGTTTAATTCGGTAAAAAATCAGCCAGCTCCCCCCTCCCGCTACAAAATTGGGAACCCGTACACCTACGCGTGAGACTACATGTATATAGTAATGGTGGAAATGTCGATGAATAAAGATCTGACTAGCGTTCTTCGCAAAAAGAGAGAGAGAGAAGAACAAAAACAAACCATGTGTTAAACGTATAAGCAATCCTAACACGTGACTCGCAACCTTTCCTGGTCTCTGGAGAAAAGTGTTGATATTTCACCTTTCTGGAATCGGTTAAGACGAGTTTTGTACCACATAATTACACGGAGATGGGATGAATGTCTCTCGGTATCTATCTTCCATACAGTTAAATGTATAGGTACATCGTAGGTTTGGTAGTGAATGTCTCCCGGTATCTATCTTCCATACAGTTAAATGTATAGGTACATCGTAGGTTTGGTAGTGAATGTCTCCCGGTATCTACCTCCCATACAGTTAAATGTATGTACATCGTAGGTTTGGTAGTGAATGTCTCCCGGTATCTATCTCCCATACAGTTAAATGTATACGTACATCGTAGGTTTGGTAGTGAATGTCTCCCGGTATCTACCTCCCATACAGTTAAATGTATGTACATCGTAGGTTTGGTAGTGAATGTCTCCCGGTATCTATCTCCCATACAGTTAAATGTATACGTACATCGTAGGTTTGGTAGTGAATGTCTCCCGGTATCTATCTCCCATACAGTTAAATGTATACGTACATCGTAGGTTTGGTAGTGAATGTCTCCCGGTATCTACCCCCCATACAGTTAAATGTATGTACATCGTAGGTTTGGTAGTGAATGTCTCTCGGTATCTATCTTCCATACAGTTAAATGTATGTACATCATAGGTTTGGTAGTGAATGTCTCTCGGTATCTATCTCCCATACAGTTAAATGTATACGTACATCGTAGGTTTGGTAGTGAATGTCTCTCGGTATCTATCTCCCATACAGTTAAATGTATACGTACATCGTAGGTTTGGCAGCCTTCGACGAACCGGTCCTCTCCCGCCATACTCTGCTTTAAAGGCTTTGATATACCAGTCGTCGTTCCCTGGCTAGAAAGAGAAATAGCCCAATAGTCCCACTGACAGGGGTCGATCCTAGACCGACCGCGCATCAGGCAGGCGCTTTACCACTGGGCTACGTCTCGCCCCGTATCCCAAACTATTTGTTTTTTGTTTAACGACACCACTAAAGCAGGGGAAAGTGCATATTAAAATATTCTTTGCTGTGCCCCGTTTTCCCTCCCTCCTCCCTCTGTTTCTCCGTCTCTCTCTCTCTCTCTCTCTCTCTCTCTCTCTCTCTCTCTCTCTCTCTCTCTCTCTCTCTCTCTCTCTCTCTCTCTCTCTCTCTCTCTCTCTCTCATTTCCTCTTTCTGTCTGTCTGTCTGTCTCTCCGTCTCTCTCTTTCTCATTCCCTTTCTGTCAGTCTGTCTCTCCCTCTTTCATTCCCTCTTTCTGTCTGTGTGGTTCTCTCTCCCTCCCTCTCTCTTCAATTCCCTCGTTCTCTCTCTCTTTTCATTGCCTCTTTCTTTCTTTCTGTGTGTCTGTCTCTCTCTCTCGCTCTCTTTCTCTCTCTATCATTCCCCTTTCTGTCAGTCTGTCCCCCCTCCCTCTTTCATTCCCTCTTTCTGTCTGTGTGTTTTTCTCTCCCTCCCTCTCTCCCTCCATCCCTCTCCCTCTCTCTTCAATTCCCTCGTTTTCTCTTTCTCCTTTCATTGCCTCTTTCTTTCTTTCTGTTTGTCTGTCTGTCTGTCTCTCCGTCTCTCTCTCTCTCTTTCTCTCTCTATCATTCCCTCTTTCTGTCAGTCTGTCCACCCGCCCCCCTTTCATTCCCTCTTTCTGTCTGTGTTTCTCCCTCCCTCTCTCCCTCCATCCCTCTCCCGTCAATTCCCTCGTTCTCTCTCTCTCTCTCTCTCTCTCTCTCTCTCTCTCTCTCTCTCTCTCTCTCTCTCTCTCTCTCTCTCTCTCTCTCTCTCTCTCTCTCTCTCTCTCTCTCTCTCTCTTATCAATTCACGGACCATAATAGACACCAAATAGCCAGTCTAAAGTGGGCCGAGTGTCGTTTAATAAGAAATTTTAGGGTCGAATTTACAAACCCTGTATAGTCTTACACACGTGTAACTATATATATATATATATTTACAATGCTTAAACATCTGCGTTTAAGGAAAACAGGCTTCCTACATTCGGCCCTTAATATTTTTCTTTCATTACTTCAGATAGAACAAATGCCACCACTGGCGTAGCAAAGATTTTATATAGGCGTGGAGGGATGGTGGTACCCAAACAAACCCTATACGTCGTGTTAGGATTGTACTACTCAACTTTTGCTAGTGATATATGAAAGAAAAACAACATGTCAAGTAAAGTAAATGCATTTATTGTATTCAATCCTATGTGTGGGATGGTACATATAAGAAATCCCTTACTACTAATGGAAAAATGTAGCGGGTTTCCTCTCTATTACCAAATTACGAAATGTTTGAATCCAAAAAACCCCACCAAGTTTGTTTTGTTTAGCGACAGCACTAGAGCACATTGATTTATTTATCATCGTCTATTGGATGTCAAACAATTTGTAATTTTGACATATAGTCTTAGAAAAAACCGGCTACATTTTTTCCTTAGTGGCAAATGATCTTTTATAAGCACCACCCCACAGGCAGGATAGCACATACCACGGCCTTTGATATACCAGTCGTAGTGCACTGGCTGGAGTTTGGCATCCAATGGCCGATGATTAATAAATCAATGTGCTCTAGTGGTGTCGTTTAAACAAACGTTAACTTTATTGTATTCGATGGGTGACATATCTAACTGTAGTTATACATTACTGTGACCGGCCTCGGTGGCGTCGTGGCATGCCATCGGTCTACAGGCTGGTAGGTACTGGGTTCGGATCCCAGTCGAGGCATGGGATTTTTAATCGAGATACCGACTCCAAACCCTGAGTGAGTGCTCCGCAAGGCTCAATGGGTAGGTGTAAACCACTTGCACCGACCAGTGATCCATAACTGGTTCAACAAAGGCCATGGTTTGTGCTATCCTGCCTGTGGGAAGCGCAAATAAAAGATCCCTTGCTGCCTGTCGTAAAAAGAGTAGCCTATGTGGCGACAGCGGGTTTCCTCTAAAAAAAACAGTGTCAGAATGACCATATGTTTGACGTCTAATAGCCGATGATAAGATAAAAAATCAATGTGCTCTAGCGGCGTCGTTAAATAAAACAAACTTTTTATACATTACTGTGGTGATGTAAGGAACATCGAGATTGCATATTGTTTTATTGATTACATGTTGACCAAATTTCAGATGTGCACTATTTGTTTATCTGACGTATTTAAAATCGAGTAGTAGGCTATATTATGTGGGAAGAACATAAAAAGATGCCCCTTTTTAGGCTATGCCAATGAATGCCACCCAAATTCATAAATCATTCTTTATTTGTGTTGACTATTCTATATGACCACTTACTGTGACGGTAACTTTTTGTGAATGAAAAGCCTGAGAAGTATATGACTAAATCAAGAACCCTTTGACGATCGAAGCGTTAACAATTTATAACATGCTTTGTAGGCGCGGATCCAAGTTGGGGGGGGGGGGGGGGGTAGGCCCTTCCTGTTCACGACGAAATTCCCCCTCATTTATTTTCAAAGAAAATTTACCACTAATATACAATTTTCATTTAACTAGTTACATGACGGGTAACATGTAGTCCCCCCACCTCCCGCAAAATTACTGGATCCGCGCCTACTCTGGTTGCCGTTTATAAATAACAAAATCATCACACGACTGAAACATAGTTTATTGCAAATCTCAAAACTAACGCTACCATGTTAAACATTTATAATAATATACTATGTTTAAAATGTAATTCTACTTACAAAATAAATAACAATAAAACCACAACCGCACATAAAAGATATGTATCGCATGCGTTCTCAGATTGTCGTTGGAGGACGGAATAAGGTGGATTTTTTGTTAAATACATTACCACAAGCTGTTATAATATTTTTAAAATTCATTTATTATTAACATTTTAACATTCTTTTGTAGACTGAAATATACTTTGATCTTTCTTATTTTGCTTAGTTTGGTTTCAATAACAGTAATGTTATTAATCGAAAACTTGAATATTTATGTCATTATTTAAGTACGGATCTAGAAAAGAGATGGGGTAAGGAGGGTGTCCTTATTCATTTCTAAAAGTATCCCTGAGTCTAACAGCTATTATCACAAATCTCAAGTTTTTACGTCAAAATGGAAGGCACTATTCACGGGAGATTTTCTTCTATTTTTTTCTTGGGATTGGGTAAAACTTGCAGCGCTAGTGATCCCCCGTCCCTCTGAATCCGTTACAGTGAATATTCTTGATATGAAAACATGTCAAGGAAGATGATACTCGATGATGCATGAACTTGCAAGAAAAGAAACGGGGAGAGAGAGAGAGAGAGAGAGAGAGAGAGAGAGAGAGAGAGAGAGAGAGAGAGAGAGAGAGAGAGAGAGAGAGAGAGAGAGAGAGAGAGAGAAGGGTGATATAGATAGGAAAAGGGTGATATAATAAACATAATAATAATAATAATAATAATAAATAAATAAATAAATAAACAAATAAATAATTTAGCATATTAAACATAAAAATATTTTAAAAATAAAATAAGTAATAAATTGTAGAAAAACGAATTTACGAAAGGAAAAACACTATAAAAAAAGCCAAAAAAAAAAAAAAAAAAAAAAAGTCTAAGAGAGTTGAATACTAAATATGAAGAACATCGTGAAATGAATATTGGTAGCAAAATGACATGTATGCATGGACGGAAACACCTTTCGAGAACGATCAACAAAAATATATATAATTTTACTAATCAGTGTGTTGGTATATTTTCTATATTTCATATCAATACATTATGAACACATTGTAGGCAAAATTATTTTACAAACAGTTAATGTGACTGCATGTTAGTATATTTTTAATAAATAATTAAATATATTTGCTAATATAAAACATTATTCAAAAACATGAAACCTATATATACTATGTATACAAATCGTTGTGTCTAAACCACTTTAAGTATATTTAAAGATGTAAAAAGCTACACGAAGTACGCTGAACTGCGTGGTTATATACTGAGTGAAAATTCCATCCCTGCATCCTGTAGGCCATAACAGACCGCGAATTGTTTAAATGTCAGAACAACATCGCCGCCCAAAATAGAACACATCCGCCAAGAAAATTAGTTCTGGCGCAGATACCTGATCACGTAAGCAATATGGCCATGCAATTCGTGTAGATCTAACATTACCTGGCTCACACAAAACGGGTTTATTTTGAAGATGTTAACCTTTAGAATCGTTCGTAATCAAGTTTTAACTATCGGAGACCATTCCAGTACGGATAACAAAACTGTACGTAGTTTCGTAAATCTGAATGACAAAGTTGAAGT
This sequence comes from Gigantopelta aegis, assembly GCF_016097555.1. Classification (NCBI taxonomy): domain Eukaryota; kingdom Metazoa; phylum Mollusca; class Gastropoda; order Neomphalida; family Peltospiridae; genus Gigantopelta; species Gigantopelta aegis. The sequence continues at coordinate 45,190,500 of NC_054701.1, forward strand.
TTATTTTGTTTAACTACACACCACCAAAATCATTGATTTATTAATCATCGGCTATTGGATGTCAAACATTTGATCATTCTTCTTACTTCACCTGTAGGATTGTCATTCCCAAACAACCACCCTATTGCACCATTATAACTATCAAGCGGGAACACACCTGGATGGTGATACGAAGGTGCATCTTTTTATACATTGCCAATAAAGACATAGCATTTTGTTGGGTATCCAGTCATGTTTGCATCAGGGGAAATAAAATCAGCAGATTCAGTTGCCAAGTCTGCTTTAAGTTTGCCTCATGTCAGGGATGGTGTGCCCTACATCGATTTTAAACATGACATTAACCAATATAGCTTTCAACTTGTCAAAGCTAGTTCTGGGAGTGGCAGTCCTTCTACAAGCGATGCAGGAAAGGTGAAATGGCCTTGTGTTTGTGCTTACTTCGGTCACACATATTTGACACGTTCATTTGTTCTCCACCTTAATGCGAGACTTGAAAGTGTACTCTGGAAGTAAGCCACATTTTGTTGCAAACGAAAACAGATCTGTTTGGTTGGAGAAATCAAATATGGTGGAATTATTTTGATTCCACTCAGAATTTGTTGAAATTTGTCAGAAATACTGAATTTTATTCTAAATTTTAATTTTACCAACATGGGACATCTGTATTGTTTTGGCACAACTTTTTACAAGTTATGTTTTAATTTTAATTTTTGACTTTTTGACTTTTTTATATTGATGTTGATCATCGATTCTTTCATGCACTTACTATTGTTTGACACCCAACAGCCGATGTATTGTTCATGCTGAAAGTCGTGAAATAATTCCATTCATTCATTCCTTGTAATAATCAATATCATAATAATAGTGGTACGTGTGCATTTAATAATTCTCACAGGTGTGTGTAATGAGTTTAAATACCTAAGTCAGAAACAATTCTGCCTTACTGTAGTATTTAATGTAAATAAATTAAAATATTAAAAGAGCATACCACCCTTATTTAGTAGATATGACATGTCTTGTTATAATCAAAATTTGAATATATCTGATACCACTGAATTTTCTCAGAATACGTATGTCTGATACAACTATAAAAACAGTAATATTGTATTTTAATGGGAATGATACACAAGAATACCCCAAAGAAGGAAGTTAACCCTTTTATCCTGGATCATAGCTAGCCACTATCCCTCGGCTCAGGCTAGTGAATGTTTGGTCTGGGCTAATGGAAATTATCAACTGTATTACTATAATACATGGGGTACTAACCAAAGTTTCTTTGAGGGTTAGTGAATTTCTCAAACATTTGTCGAACACTATTTTGCCAAATACTACCCTCTGCCCCAACCCCCATCCTACCCTACCCCCGTAAATGTGGGTGCGAGGAGGTAATACGGTATAAGACTTGGAAATAGTAAGCAAGGCAAGATTGATGAATGGTTATGACTATGGAAATGACTGTCCCCACCCCTAACTATTAAAGGCACTGTATTCTCACGATTCGCTAGCACCCGTTTTATTAGTGTTAAAACACTCGGTCACAAACACGAATAAATACGACTACTTTCAAGGACGAGTAGACTAATCGTACCTCGGATATACAAAAGTCAACAGGCAATATTTGGTATGAGTATTATGTGTGTGGGTAATCGTTGGCGTGTTTTCATCAGAAAAAAAATCCAAGCACGCCTGTCGTTTGCATAACCTCTGAGTTCACCAGAGAATTCTTCCCATGATAGAATACTGGAGATAGGAGGATCTGTAATCTTGCCTAAAACTAGATGTTCTTAGTTTACACATTTAAAAAAAAAAAAAAAAAAAAAAAAAAAAAATGAAAGCCAAACGTCAATATCGAGGGTCTCTTGACGGGCCCCGATCCCTGGTGTTCTGGCCTCTGGACCTCGATCCCAGCTTATCTGCTGCACCCCCATCGCGCCTCCTAATTAATATGTATAAATAAGAACTCCGTTAATTTGTTTTCGTCTACATGCATACAGCAGACTTGGTATATATAAAGATTAACTATAACGTCTAATAGATCAACCATGCATATAATTAGCATGGCTTCTAGGTACAAAAAAAATCGATTATAATAATTATTATGTTAACATGTTTCCATTTACATGTATATAAGCTGATGTCCGTTACATTATACATATTAGACTTGGACATCTAGTAGGGCTTATCTAGATGTAGAACTAATACACTGCTGGCCTGAGAAGGGTCAGGTCATAGGGTTTTACGTGCACATTTAAAACAAGCGCACGCTTGTCATGGGCACGGGTGACGGCCTCGGCCGGCTCCTCCGTCTAGGGCAAGAAAAGGGTAGGGGTGGGTGGGAGAGGGGACCACCCGCGTTTGACAAGTGCAAGAGAGCATTAGCAGCCTGACTGAGGTCGGTAGCGGGGGGTATTGGGGGGGGGGGGGCGACCGAGAAGTGTGTGTGGGTAATTTTTGGCATGCTTCCATCGAGAACTGTTAAAGCACACCTGTCGTAGACACAACCTCTGACTTCGCCAGAGAGTTCTGCCCATGACAGGGTCCCGACAAGAAAGAACACGGCTTTATATACCCACCCATACCCATTGTGTCATGGCTGTTGACCAGGGGTCTCCAAAAACGCAGACATCTCCTGCTGCAAAAGTTTTCATTTTACCAGCATTTTAAGCATGGACAGCTGTACACATAGACGGGTATTATACAGCATGTACTGGCTTATTTTCTTGTAAGACGATAATTGTTACCCGAATACACAGATTTTTTTACAGGAAACCCGCAGTCGGCACATAGGCTACTCTATTTTCGACAGGCAGCAGGGGATCTTTTATTTGCGCTTCCCACAGGCAGGATAGCACAAACCATGGCCTTTGTTGAACCAGTTATGGATTAGTCGATGATTAATTAATCAATGTGCTCCAGTGGTGTCGTTAAAACAAAACCAAACTCCTATCGCCATTGAATTGGCCTCTACCAACATTGTCCTTGTTAATCGGTAATATTTTTTACATGTACCAATAAAAATAAAAAAACTGTTATTCCAGTCAGCACATGTCCCACCCCACCCTGGGCCACCCACCAAAATAAGCTAACAAAATCCTTGGACCCGTCCTTGACTTTACATACGTTTGTCTGATGAGTGTGCTGGACTGGGGTTTTTTCCCTTTCTTTTTCAAATACACTAGTTTCGATAGAATGACTGGCTGGATGGAGTCATTTTTTTTTAGACATTGTAAGGTTTGGGAGGGGGGGGGGGAGGACTCTAAAAGTAGGTGGACACTGGGGATGTTTCATTCATTATGGGCGATTAACAACTGTCATACTTTATTCTACGAGTGGGAAATAAATTACCCTCCTATTCTTAACCCACCCTTAACCCAGTATGCGATGATTTCTGGATTTTCACTTGGTTTGCTATTATTGCACGTCTGACTATTTTTATCTTCCGTTTTCTCCTTCTACTTCTTCTGGAAAATTAATTAACACGGAATCTGAGATCTTGATGCATCGAAGTTTGCTAAATTTACACAACATAACTCCATAAAAACTGTCTGTCTTTCAAACACGCTGCCTACAAAACTAACATTGAACAATCCACCATTCCACAAATTCCACGCCAAGCACACCACGTTTCTAGTTCTATATCATACACAATATTGTTTTATCTTGGTGTATTTTTCACTATTTCTGCATAAATGAAGTGCAAAATGATGTTGCTGTTGTAGTTTGTTTAACTTCAAAGCTTTTAAACTGGTGATATTTATATCATTTCACAATTTCTTTTTTGTGGCTTTCTGCTAAACAAAACGAATACAAAAAGCATTCCTCTTACATCACGGATCTGAAATAGTCCACTTGTGAATGTAACTTTTACCCAAACACAGGCAAGCCATGTGAGTGAATGACGTCACTTATTCCTTAGCTTCCGGTGCGGGCTTGGGCGCAAGTTTTGGTGGAACTTCCGGTTGCTTTTTCACTTGTTCTGCCTGAGGCTGTTTCACTGGTTCGGGTTTTTTCACTTCCACGGGCTTTTTGGCCGGTTCTGGTAGCTTTTTGGCGGGCTCTGGAGCTTTCTTTGGTGCTTCTGCTGCCGGCTTTGGTGGGTGCTGTGGAATCTTTGACGCCTTTTCCGCGGCTTTAACAGCGGCTGTGTCACGTGACCTCACTTCCTGACCATTGGTTTTCTCCGGAATTACAACTTCTTCTTCTAGTTCAATTTCTGAATCGAGGTGGCAAAGGTGTAAACTTTTGTTCCACAATTCTTTGCTCAGCTGCTTGTCTCTGCCTTTTTCCTTTATTTTCAATGTTTTACAGTTATAGAATAGCTTGCCTGACTGGTCCCGAATGCCATCTTTACAGGCGCAGAAGATTATGGTTTGACAGCCAGCCACGGGATCTTTGAACAGTATTCTTCCCATGGCGCGGAGTAGCTGGCCGGTTAACCCGGGCCAATTGCGCATCAGTTCAGTGGAAACTGCACCTATAAAATTAAAAAAGAATTTTAAATAAATAAATAAATAAATAATAAATAACTAGTCATAGATAAAAAATCAATTATGTGCAGTATTAACAACTAGAGTCAGAGATAAACAATCACTATTGTGACCAATACCATTTGTGTTAGTTACATACTAATCAATACCATTTTTGTTAGTTACGTACTAACCAATACCATTTTTGTTAGTTGCTTACTAACCAATACATTTTTTGTTAGTTACGTACTAACCAATACCATTTTTGTTAGTTACATACTAACCAGTTTTGTTAGTTACGTACTAATCAATACCATTTTTGTTAGTTGTGTACTAACCAATACGATTTTAGTTTTTGGGGTCAATTCCGTCACACATCTCCGGACCACTCGTACTAAAACCAACACCAACTCACCAGGCTGTACCGCCATGGAGATGACGATGTCGCTGACGTAGCGGCGGTGACACTCGAAGTTGAAGAGCATGTTGGCGAGCTTGCTGCGCGCGTACGCCCCGTAGATGTTGTAGTTCTTCACCATCGCGATGTCGTCCAGGTCGAGGTTGCCCTTCAGGTAGGCGTCGGACACGACGTTGATGATGCGACTGGGTGCACACTTCCGGAGTTTGTCCTTCAGCAGCCACGTTAGGTAGAAGTGGCCGAGGTAATTGACGCCGAAACATCGCTCGATGCCGTCGTCGGTCGATGCCCTCGGACCCATGTAAGCTGGAGGGGGAAAAGAAGAAAGATGTATCGAAATGAGTAATATAAGTAAATACACTTATAGTCTGTCTCACAGGGAACGCCTTTTTGTTTTCATACTAAGAAATTGGCTACAAGTTATTTATTTCTGAGCCTATTTATTTGTAAATTACACACAACAATAGTATTTGTTATTTCGAAAACACATTTACTTTTCTTCTTACGATGAAACAAACTAAAATTCTCTACCAAAAAAAAACCCCCACAAAAAAACATTTTTATAGAATCATGGGACGGACTATAAATCGGTGTTAAACTGTCTTCTACGAGAGCATCCACAAAGCAAATACGCCACAAGGGAGAGCGAAGTTCGGACATGGGGGGAAAAAAAAGAAGAAACAAAGAAATGTTTTATTTAACGACGCGCTCAACACATTTTAATTACGGTTATATGGTGTCGGACAAACGGCTTCAAAACACACACACATATATAAAGGTAATGACACTGGGTATTTGAATAATTCTACACTGAAGGGCAATTCTATTCCACGCATTAGACCGGGGCTGTGTACCGAGTCTTAAATGCACTAAGACAAAAAGGTTTAGCAATTTGGTACTACTGCATAGTACTTTAAAATACGAACTATATTCTATGGTGTAACAGTGGCGCATTTCATTTTGAGTTGAAAATCTCCTGTTACTTATACTGATAAATGATACATCAGTAAAATCGAGTGTCTGATTTTATTTTGAAAATCGCGAGTTTTCTTTTATTTAAGCATATTTGCCAAATTGTAAAAAAAAGTTTTTTTTATCCCACTGCTTCCTATCCTATCTCTCCTTTGAATTCCATCTCAATTCTTCCCCATCTGGAAGCTCCTCCTATCTTACAACTTCTTTCCCTATTCACCTCCACATCCCAGTCCTTGTCTCTTCAACTCTTCACCTACTATAAGTCCCTACCACCAGCGGTCGTTAGTTAGTGCCGTGGGTCAGACGAGGATGCCAGGTGTGTGCAGGGAAGTAGCACAAACTGTGTTTGTCTTTGTGCCGTGGGTAATATTTTCATATACTTACCATTTGTGACACCCAATAGCCGATGTGTATTTTTGTGCTGGAGTGTCGTTAAACATTCATTCATTCATTCATTCATTCGTGCCACGAGTCAGACGAGGATGCCAGGTGGGTGCAGGGAAGTAGCAAAAACTGTGTTTGTCTTCATGTCGTGGGTCAGATGAGAATGCCAGGTGGGTGCAGGGAAGTAGCAAACACTATGTTTGTCTTCGTGCCACGAGTCAGACGAGGATGCCAGGTGGGTGCAGGGAAGTAGCAAACACTATGTTTGTCTTCGTGCCACGAGTCAGACGAGGATGCCAGGTGGGTGCAGGGAAGTAGCAAACACTATGTTTGTCTTCGTGCCACGAGTCAGACGAGGATGCCAGGTGGGTGCAGGGAAGTAGCAAACACTATGTTTGTCTTCGTGCCACGAGTCAGACGAGGATGCCAGGTGGGTGCAGGGAAGTAGCAAACACTATGTTTGTCTTCGTGCCACGAGTCGGACGAGGATGCCAGGTGGGTGCAGGGAAGTAGCAAACACTATGTTTGTCTTCGTGCCACGAGTCAGACGAGGATGCCAGGTGGGTGCAGGGAAGTAGCAAACACTGTGTTTGTCTTCGTGCCACGAGTCGGACGAGGATGCCAGGTGGGTGCAGGGAAGTAGCAAACACTATGTTTGTCTTCGTGCCACGAGTCGGACGAGGATGCCAGGTGGGTGCAGGGAAGTAGCAAACACTATGTTTGTCTTCGTGCCACGAGTCGGACGAGGATGCCAGGTGGGTGCAGGGAAGTAGCAAACACTATGTTTGTCTTCGTGCCACGAGTCGGACGAGGATGCCAGGTGGGTGCAGGGAAGTAGCAAACACTGTGTTTGTCTTCGTGCCACGAGTCGGACGAGGATGCCAGGTGGGTGCAGGGAAGTAGCAAACACTGTGTTTGTCTTCGTGCCACGAGTCGGACGAGGATGCCAGGTGGGTGCAGGGAAGTAGCAAACACTGTGTTTGTCTTCGTGCCACGAGTCGGACGAGGATGCCAGGTGGGTGCAGGGAAGTAGCAAACACTATGTTTGTCTTCGTGCCACGAGTCAGACGAGGATGCCAGGTGGGTGCAGGGAAGTAGCAAACACTATGTTTGTCTTCGTGCCACGAGTCAGACGAGGATGCCAGGTGGGTGCAGGGAAGTAGCAAACACTATGTTTGTCTTCGTGCCACGAGTCAGACGAGGATGCCAGGTGGGTGCAGGGAAGTAGCAAACACTATGTTTGTCTTCGTGCCACGAGTCAGACGAGGATGCCAGGTGGGTGCAGGGAAGTAGCAAACACTATGTTTGTCTTCGTGCCACGAGTCGGACGAGGATGCCAGGTGGGTGCAGGGAAGTAGCAAACACTATGTTTGTCTTCGTGCCACGAGTCAGACGAGGATGCCAGGTGGGTGCAGGGAAGTAGCAAACACTATGTTTGTCTTCGTGCCACGAGTCAGACGAGGATGCCAGGTGGGTGCAGGGAAGTAGCAAACACTATGTTTGTCTTCGTGTCGTGGGTCAGATGAGAATGCCAGGTGGGTGCAGGGAAGTAGCAAAAACTGTGTTTGTCTTCGTGCCATGAGTCAGACGAGGATGTCAGGTGGGTGTAGGGAAGTAGCAAAAACTGTGTTTGTCTTCGTGCCACGAGTCAGACGAGGATGCCAGGTGGGTGCAGGGAAGTAGCAAACACTATGTTTGTCTTCGTGCCACGAGTCAGACGAGGATGCCAGGTGGGTGCAGGGAAGTAGCAAACACTATGTTTGTCTTCGTGCCACGAGTCAGACGAGGATGCCAGGTGGGTGCAGGGAAGTAGCAAACACTATGTTTGTCTTCGTGCCACGAGTCAGACGAGGATGCCAGGTGGGTGCAGGGAAGTAGCAAACACTATGTTTGTCTTCGTGCCACGAGTCAGACGAGGATGCCAGGTGGGTGCAGGGAAGTAGCAAACACTATGTTTGTCTTCGTGCCACGAGTCAGACGAGGATGCCAGGTGGGTGCAGGGAAGTAGCAAACACTATGTTTGTCTTCGTGCCACGAGTCAGATGAGAATGCCAGGTGGGTGCAGGGAAGTAGCAAACACTATGTTTGTCTTCGTGCCACGAGTCAGACGAGGATGCCAGGTGGGTGCAGGGAAGTAGCAAACACTATGTTTGTCTTCGTGCCACGAGTCAGACGAGAATGCCAGGTGGGTGCAGGGAAGTAGCAAACACTATGTTTGTCTTCGTGCCACGAGTCAGACGAGAATGCCAGGTGGGTGCAGGGAAGTAGCAAACACTATGTTTGTCTTCGTGCCACGAGTCAGACGAGGATGCCAGGTGGGTGCAGGGAAGTAGCAAACACTATGTTTGTCTTCGTGCCACGAGTCAGACGAGAATGCCAGGTGGGTGCAGGGAAGTAGCAAACACTATGTTTGTCTTCGTGCCACGAGTCAGACGAGGATGCCAGGTGGGTGCAGGGAAGTAGCAAACACTATGTTTGTCTTCGTGCCACGAGTCAGACGAGAATGCCAGGTGGGTGCAGGGAAGTAGCAAAGTCACTGCCAGGTGGGTGTTTGTCTTCGTGCCGTGAGTCAGACGAGGATGCCAGGTGGGTGCAGGGAAGTAGCAAACACTATGTTTGTCTTCGTGCCACGAGTCAGACGAGAATGCCAGGTGGGTGCAGGGAAGTAGCAAACACTATGTTTGTCTTCGTGCCACGAGTCAGACGAGAATGCCAGGTGGGTGCAGGGAAGTAGCAAACACTATGTTTGTCTTCGTGCCACGAGTCAGACGAGGATGCCAGGTGGGTGCAGGGAAGTAGCAAACACTATGTTTGTCTTCGTGCCACGAGTCAGACGAGAATGCCAGGTGGGTGCAGGGAAGTAGCAAACACTATGTTTGTCTTCGTGCCACGAGTCAGACGAGGATGCCAGGTGGGTGCAGGGAAGTAGCAAACACTATGTTTGTCTTCCTGTCGTGGGTCAGATGAGAATGCCAGGTGGGTGCAGGGAAGTAGCAAAAGCTGTGTTTGTCTTCGTGCCATGAGTCAGACGAGGATGTCAGGTGGGTGTAGGAAAGTAGCAAAAACTGTGTTTGTCTTCGTGCCACGAGTCAGACGAGGATGCCAGGTGGGTGCAGGGAAGTAGCAAACACTATGTTTGTCTTCGTGCCACGAGTCGGACGAGGATGCCAGGTGGGTGCAGGGAAGTAGCAAACACTATGTTTGTCTTCGTGCCACGAGTCAGACGAGGATGCCAGGTGGGTGCAGGGAAGTAGCAAACACTATGTTTGTCTTCGTGCCACGAGTCAGACGAGGATGCCAGGTGGGTGCAGGGAAGTAGCAAACACTATGTTTGTCTTCGTGCCACGAGTCAGACGAGGATGCCAGGTGGGTGCAGGGAAGTAGCAAACACTATGTTTGTCTTCGTGCCACGAGTCAGACGAGAATGCCAGGTGGGTGCAGGGAAGTAGCAAACACTATGTTTGTCTTCGTGCCACGAGTCAGACGAGGATGCCAGGTGGGTGCAGGGAAGTAGCAAACACTATGTTTGTCTTCGTGCCACGAGTCAGACGAGGATGCCAGGTGGGTGCAGGGAAGTAGCAAACACTATGTTTGTCTTCGTGCCACGAGTCGGACGAGGATGCCAGGTGGGTGCAGGGAAGTAGCAAACACTATGTTTGTCTTCGTGCCACGAGTCAGACGAGAATGCCAGGTGGGTGCAGGGAAGTAGCAAACACTATGTTTGTCTTCGTGCCACGAGTCAGACGAGGATGCCAGGTGGGTGCAGGGAAGTAGCAAACACTATGTTTGTCTTCCTGTCGTGGGTCAGATGAGAATGCCAGGTGGGTGCAGGGAAGTAGCAAAAGCTGTGTTTGTCTTCGTGCCATGAGTCAGACGAGGATGTCAGGTGGGTGTAGGAAAGTAGCAAAAACTGTGTTTGTCTTCGTGCCACGAGTCAGACGAGGATGCCAGGTGGGTGCAGGGAAGTAGCAAACACTATGTTTGTCTTCGTGCCACGAGTCAGACGAGGATGCCAGGTGGGTGCAGGGAAGTAGCAAACACTATGTTTGTCTTCGTGCCACGAGTCGGACGAGGATGCCAGGTGGGTGCAGGGAAGTAGCAAACACTATGTTTGTCTTCGTGCCACGAGTCAGACGAGGATGCCAGGTGGGTGCAGGGAAGTAGCAAACACTATGTTTGTCTTCGTGCCACGAGTCAGACGAGGATGCCAGGTGGGTGCAGGGAAGTAGCAAACACTATGTTTGTCTTCGTGCCACGAGTCAGACGAGGATGCCAGGTGGGTGCAGGGAAGTAGCAAACACTATGTTTGTCTTCGTGCCACGAGTCAGATGAGAATGCCAGGTGGGTGCAGGGAAGTAGCAAACACTATGTTTGTCTTCGTGCCACGAGTCAGACGAGGATGCCAGGTGGGTGCAGGGAAGTAGCAAACACTATGTTTGTCTTCATGTCGTGGGTCAGATGAGAATGCCAGGTGGGTGCAGGGAAGTAGCAAACACTATGTTTGTCTTCGTGCCACGAGTCAGACGAGAATGCCAGGTGGGTGCAGGGAAGTAGCAAACACTATGTTTGTCTTCGTGCCACGAGTCAGACGAGAATGCCAGGTGGGTGCAGGGAAGTAGCAAACACTATGTTTGTCTTCGTGCCACGAGTCAGACGAGGATGCCAGGTGGGTGCAGGGAAGTAGCAAACACTATGTTTGTCTTCGTGCCACGAGTCAGACGAGAATGCCAGGTGGGTGCAGGGAAGTAGCAAACACTATGTTTGTCTTCGTGCCACGAGTCAGACGAGGATGCCAGGTGGGTGCAGGGAAGTAGCAAACACTATGTTTGTCTTCCTGTCGTGGGTCAGATGAGAATGCCAGGTGGGTGCAGGGAAGTAGCAAAAGCTGTGTTTGTCTTCGTGCCATGAGTCAGACGAGGATGCCAGGTGGGTGCAGGGAAGTAGCAAACACTATGTTTGTCTTCATGTCGTGGGTCAGATGAGAATGCCAGGTGGGTGCAGGGAAGTAGCAAACACTATGTTTGTCTTCGTGCCACGAGTCAGACGAGAATGCCAGGTGGGTGCAGGGAAGTAGCAAACACTATGTTTGTCTTCGTGCCACGAGTCAGACGAGGATGCCAGGTGGGTGCAGGGAAGTAGCAAACACTATGTTTGTCTTCGTGCCACGAGTCAGACGAGAATGCCAGGTGGGTGCAGGGAAGTAGCAAACACTATGTTTGTCTTCGTGCCACGAGTCAGACGAGGATGCCAGGTGGGTGCAGGGAAGTAGCAAACACTATGTTTGTCTTCCTGTCGTGGGTCAGATGAGAATGCCAGGTGGGTGCAGGGAAGTAGCAAAAGCTGTGTTTGTCTTCGTGCCATGAGTCAGACGAGGATGTCAGGTGGGTGTAGGAAAGTAGCAAAAACTGTGTTTGTCTTCGTGCCACGAGTCAGACGAGGATGCCAGGTGGGTGCAGGGAAGTAGCAAACACTATGTTTGTCTTCGTGCCACGAGTCAGACGAGGATGCCAGGTGGGTGCAGGGAAGTAGCAAACACTATGTTTGTCTTCGTGCCACGAGTCGGACGAGGATGCCAGGTGGGTGCAGGGAAGTAGCAAACACTATGTTTGTCTTCGTGCCACGAGTCAGACGAGGATGCCAGGTGGGTGCAGGGAAGTAGCAAACACTATGTTTGTCTTCGTGCCACGAGTCAGACGAGGATGCCAGGTGGGTGCAGGGAAGTAGCAAACACTATGTTTGTCTTCGTGCCACGGGTCAGACGAGGATGCCAGGTGGGTGCAGGGAAGTAGCAAACACTATGTTTGTCTTCGTGCCACGAGTCAGATGAGAATGCCAGGTGGGTGCAGGGAAGTAGCAAACACTATGTTTGTCTTCGTGCCACGAGTCAGACGAGGATGCCAGGTGGGTGCAGGGAAGTAGCAAACACTATGTTTGTCTTCGTGCCGTGAGTCAGATGAGAATGCCAGGTGGGTGCAGGGAAGTAGCAAACACTATGTTTGTCTTCGTGCCACGAGTCAGACGAGGATGCCAGGTGGGTGCAGGGAAGTAGCAAACACTATGTTTGTCTTCGTGCCACGAGTCAGATGAGAATGCCAGGTGGGTGCAGGGAAGTAGCAAACACTATGTTTGTCTTCGTGCCACGAGTCAGACGAGGATGCCAGGTGGGTGCAGGGAAGTAGCAAACACTATGTTTGTCTTCATGTCGTGGGTCAGATGAGAATGCCAGGTGGGTGCAGGGAAGTAGCAAAAGCTGTGTTTGTCTTCGTGCCATGAGTCAGACGAGGATGTCAGGTGGGTGTAGGAAAGTAGCAAAAACTGTGTTTGTCTTCATGCCATGGGTCCGACGAGGATGTCAGGTGGGTGCAGGGAAGTAGCAAAAGCTGTGTTTGTCTTCGTGCCATGAGCCAGATCAGGATGCCAGGTGGATGCAGGGAAGCAGCAAAAACTGTTTGTCTTCGTGCCATGGGTCAGACGAAGATGTTAAGTAGGTGCAGGGAAGTAGCAAAAACTGGTTTTTGTGTTAGTATAACTACCTGCATTATTAACGAGCACGTGTAGACTCTTCTCCTTGCTGAGGAAGTCCGTCGCGAACTCCTTGATGGACGTCAGGCTGGCGAGATTCAAATAGGCGGCGAACACGTTCGGGTTTTGGGTCTTCTTCATGATGCTTCTGGCCAGGGCCTCCCCCTTGTGGCGGTCCCTCACCGCCAGGATGATGCGTCCGCCCCTCTTCGCCAATTCCAGGGCAGTAGCCTTGCCGATGCCACTGTTTGCCCCTGGGGAAAAAAAGAAAAAAAGTTAGAAGTCTGTTTGTTTTGTTTAACGACACCATTAGAGCATGTTGATTTATTAATCATCGGCTATCGGATGTCAAACATAATTTCGACATTTGGTCTTAAGAATTGAAGTTTGTGTTGTTTAACAACATCACTAGAGCATATTGATTTATTAATCATCGGTTATTGGATGTCAAACATTTGGTAATTTTGACATATATACTTAAAGAGGAAACCCGCTACACCATCCCACAGACAGGATAGCACATACCACGACCTTTGGTATACCAGTCGTGGTGCATTGGCTGGAACGAGAAATAGCCCCGGTTGCCTTTAGAGAGGATACCCGCTACATCTTTCCATTAGCAGCAAGGGCTGTTTTATATGCACTTTCTTACAGACAGGGAAAAAAAAAAGAAGAGAAGTTTGTGTTTGTATGCTTGTGCATCTATATATGTATCTAACTGTATTTCTGTCTGTGTCTGTCTGTCTGTCTGTCTGTGTCTGTCTGTGTATGTCTGACTGTCTGTGTCTGTCTGTGTATGTCTGACTGTCTGTGTCTGTCTGTGTATGTCTGACTGTCTGTGTCTGTCTGTGTATGTCTGTCTGTCTGTATGCATATATACATAGGTGTATAAGACGTGGGACCAGGGAGGGAAATTGCCCCCCTAGTGCTGGAGCAAATCCTCAAATTCTGGCAAAAACAAATAAAGATATTCGGGCAAAATATGCTATCTGAGACCTTTTTACCATGTATTTCCATCATCCTATCCGCAAAATTAGTTGTAATCCATGTAAAAATGCGCAGTGATTCGTTTGCAACCCTATATAGCTGTTTGGTTATAATGCTAATATGAATAAATGTTGTTATCCAGATTCGGGCATTTTTGTTGAATTCGGACAAAAACCAGTCTGCCACCCTACTGAAATGAGAGCCCCCGTATGCTATGTATATATGTATGTATGTATGTCTCTGTCTGCCTCTCTCTGTCTGCCTCTGTCTGTCTGTCTGTCTGTATGTCTGTCTCATTCTCTCTCTCTCTCTCTCTCTCTCTCTCTCTCTCTCTCTCTCTCTCTCTCTCTCTCTCTCTCTCTCTCCCTGTATCTCTCTGTGTCTGTCTGTCTGTCTCTCTCTGTCTCTCTGTCTCTCTCTCTCTCTCTCTCTCTCTCTCTCTCTCTCTCTCTCTCTCTCTCTGTATCTCTCTGTGTCTGTCTGTCTGTCTGTCTGTCTCTCTCTGTTTCTCTCTCTCTCTCTCTCTCTCTCTCTCTCTCTCTCTCTCTCTCTCTCTCTCTCTCTCTCTCTCTCTCTCTCTCTCCCCCCCCCCCCCCATGTGTACATACATATACGCGTGTACATGTAGTAGTATTTTCAAGATAACGTTTCATTTTATTTTATGTTTTACTATCTTGTTCACGCACACAAACAGCGAATCTTGATGGTCCTGACTCATGTTAAAATTCGGAGTAAACATCAAACGGTGCATTGGTATATCTATCGCTGTGATAACATCACATGTAAGTAATACAGGCACAAGAATATAACATACGTCAGGTGAAGTTATTAATAGACTTAAAGAACATGAAACAGTGGCGTGAGTCATGCAAAACACTGGTTGTGGACTGGTTATAGATCGTACAACTGTTAAAAATATAAAACAAACAAACAAACAAACAAACAAACAAACAAACAAATGTACAAACAAATCAAGAACAGGATACCCAGTAATATAATAACCCTACGCATCGGTAGACAACGTTTCGTCCCTGACCCAGTCATTGGCGATGTCAGAAGTTGCGCTTGGGACAGACATGCCTGGACATTAATTTGATATAGGCATGCAAATAGACCAAATTAAATATAAAATGTGATTGGGAAGTGGAAAAGTGTGTCCAGCATTAGCGTAATACCAGAACTGAATTTTTATTTTATTTTACTTAAGTATTTATTTATTTTTATTTATTTATTTTATTTTATTTTATTTTATTTGTGTATTTTATTTATTTTATTTTATTTTATTTTATTTTATTTTATTTTTTGTTTTATTTTATTTGTTTATTTTATTTTATTTTACTTACTTACTTTACTTTACTTACGTATTTATTATTTTTATCTCTTGTTGAAAAGTGAAGCTTCAGTATTTAAAATGAATGTGTTTTGTTCGTTTGTATGGTACGTTTTCGGATTTTCTGAATTTATTAAACCTTAACACTTGTTATATATGTACATTCGTGCAATGGATCAGATGCGTATGTCAGGTGGGTGTAGGGAAGTAGCAAAAACTGTGTTTGTCTTCATGCCATGGGTCCGACGAGGATGTCAGGTGGGTACAGGGAAGTAGCAAAAGCTGTGTTTGTCTTTGTGCCATGAGCCAGATCAGGATGCCAGGTGGATGCAGGGAAGCAGCAAAAACTGTTTGTCTTCGTGCCATGGGTCAGACGAAGATGTTAAGTAGGTGCAGGGAAGTAGCAAAAACTGGTTTTTGTGTTAGTATAACTACCTGCATTATTAACGAGCTTCAGTATTTAAAATGAATGTGTTTTGTTCGTTTGTATAGTACGTTTTCGGATTTTCTGAATTTATTAAACCTTAAAACTTGTTTTATATGTACAAGTATATTTTTAAAAATCATGAATTTGGACACGTCTGATTGTTAGCCCTCGGTTTGTTGAACGGCACACCAGCAAAACATTTTGAGAGTGCACTTGTCGAGACTGGGGAAAACACATGTCTAACTTATAAATATAATATTCTTCTTAGCAGCAGGAAAGAAAACAGCCAGGAAATGGGAAAATAATGCGACTGTTTTAAACGGCACACAACCACATGTAGGCGACTAAACATAAGCAATACACACGTTCTAGATTTTAACCAAATAATTGCATGTAGTCTGTCAGTAGTCAGTTTTAAGTTTGTCTGTTCGGAAGTTCATTCAGAGATTTTGGAGATGAAACATATCTATAATGAATGCAACCCCACCCCCCACCCCAATGTTTTTATTTCGTAATAATGCAGGAAAATATCATTTTAGCCATTAAAATCAAAACGTTGGAAGCTAAGATGATCTGAAATGGGCAAATCGTGTTCTGTGGCGGCCATTTTGAAAATCGAAGATGGCCACCATGAAGCAATAGGACAAAATGGAAACATTCTTTTTCGCATTCAGGGTATTCCAGTTTCCAGACATTTACAGGTTTTATAATTTCCAAAATTAGTAAACGGAATAATAATTTTTCTTCTTGTAAAATTGTTTATAAATATTCGTTTGATTAGTATTTCGCTTCCAAAATATTCTTTACGTAGGCTACATTTTTTATTTATAGGCCTACATATACTTTTTTTTATGTTAAAACATTCCCAATGTACATTTGTATATTATTTAACTATTTAACTGTATTTCGTTCTAAAAGATAAAAGTGCGTTTCGGGGTACTCAACCCTATCTAGAAAAAAGAGCCGAATCTGATTTTTTTTTATATATTAAAAAAATAATAATAATAATAATATTAATTTTTTTTTTTTTAAATGCAGATGAATAAAGAACATAGATGTATAGCATTTAGCATTTTATTTTGAGCCGTAAGGGTGAATTAAAAACAATTAAAAAAAATTCCCTGTAAAATATATAAATAATTGTGCCCATTTTTAAACATAGGCCAACTAACAGGTGTCCTAAATGAGATGCCATGATAACTTTTGATTACATAACTGACTTCTGAAACGTGAGAATTCCACCTGAAAAGTGTTTAACAAAGCAGTATAAACTGGTTATCTATTTATCTTTGTAAGTTCGCGAACTGGGAAGTTATTTAACGAACCAGTGAGTTTGACGGGTTTCGGTGCCAAAAATCACACGCCCTGTAACGCACAATAAACATAAGTGCTAAATTAAAGTTCGTTTTGTTTAACGACACAACTAGAGCACATTGATTTATTAACATCAGATAAATCAAAGTAGTAGACCTAAAAATTCCACATCATATCAAACAAAGTAAGCGTGATACGTGATTTCTCTAGACCCCCAAAATAATTCTGAATACAAAATATTATTGGAAGTAAATATTATTATTATTGGTAATAAACCTTCCTCGATCTCAGTCAGCCACCCACCCACCAATGTCTACTTGCTTCCGCCGTGCCTGTATTGGGTTATTTCTCGTACTAGCCAGTGCACCACGACTGGTATATAAAAGGCCGTGGTATGTGCTATCATGTCTGTTAGATGGAGCATATAAAATATACCTTGCTATTAATGAAACAAAATGTAGCAGGTTTCCTCTCTAAGACTATATGTCAAAATTACCAAATGTTTAACATCCGATAGCCGATGATTAATAAATCGATGTGCTTTAGTGGTGTCGTTAAAGAAAACAAACTTTCAACTTTTAGAAAATGTAAAAATTTTCGTTAAAGGAACCTGGGGTTAAGTTCAGTCAACCGCTTGTCGCTAATGTCCGCTAGACTGGTTTAGACCAAATGGACACGTTGGGATCCAATCAAATAGTAGGCGACCGTTAGCGAAACGTTTGCTGGCTGAACTTGGGCCTGGTACTATGGTTCCACAGAATGTTTAGCTCCGCGAGAAAACTGTCAACAAACATAAAGCCGGAAAAGGAAGTGTACGGGGACACGAAGTGCGACGTTACAGTTATGGGGCCATTGATCTACGCCTCACAAAGAACACTGGTTAAATTAGTTCCACGTGTCGGGCGTGACGAGTCCCAGTATGTCACGCTGTGGAAACATTTCAACAGTTATATTCGAAAGGCATAGCACCTGAGAGCGGGTTTCCTCTTTAAATCTAGACCAAGTGTCACAACTATAAGGCCGAATTTACAAAGTCTGTTGTCGCCCACCCTAGTTTTGAGGACGAAAATGTACGAGGGTTTTTTCTTCTTCTTATAAATAAAGATAAAAGTGTGGCTTGTGCTCACTTTCCCCCTACCCCCCACCCACTAGATACTTTGCTCCTAACCACTAGAGATTGCCCCCCCCCCCCCCCTCCCAATCCAAATGTCGTTCCTACGGGCCTGATATGTATGTTTCTTTCCAATAAATATATATTGGACTCTTAAAGAGTGGTATGGACGAATCTTGGAACGGATACGTATATAGAGTACAGTATGGGGGCGGGATTCAGCTCAGTCGGTTGAGTGCTCGCCTGGGGTGCTTTAGTCGCAGGATCGAACCACCTCGGTGGATTCATTCAACTGATTGGGGTTTTTCTCGTTCCAACCAGTGCACCACAACTAGTCAAATGCCGTGGTATGTGCTTTTCTGTCTGTGAAGAAAGTGCATATAAAAGATCCCTTGCTACTAATGGAAAAATGTAGCGGGTTTCTTCTCTAAGACTATGAGTCTCTATATCAGTTACCAAATATTTGACATCCAATAACCGACGATTAAGTAACCAGTGTGCTCTAGTGGTGTCGTTAAACAAAACAAACTTTGAACTTTTTCTAAAATTAGTACTCTCTCTCATAATTAGTTTCGTGCTTATATCCAATCAAGGTTCAACAACGCTGTCCTGGACACACACCTCAGCTAACTGGGCTGTCTGTTCATGACAGTGGGTTAGTTGTTAATTGTTAGTGGTTAGTGAGAGAGTGGACACGACACCACCGAGGCCGGTATCTAGTGCAACTATTCCAGTACCATCCTTCTTTGTGGAGAATGGGGGGGGGGGGGGGGGGGGGGGAGTGGGGTGTTGGTATCGAAAATAGCATCAGCTGTTACATGTTTATCTTGGACAAGAAGGGAAAAACACAATTTAATCCCGTACATCTGTCACGGTCATAATACAGCGAATTGGACGAAGGCCAGCGAGGGGCATGCTTCTGTTATCTACCAAGGTTAGCGTCAAATCAATGTGCTGTACAGCACTTCTTGGAAGAATAGTCTTTCGTAAAACACTCTCTTTTTTTTTTGCTTGAAAGGTACAGGGGCGAATCCACGATTCTGTAAAGGGGGTCCACAGAATTTTAAAAAAAGGCAATGTGAGTTTGTTGAAGGCAAATGAGCCGATCTCCAAAATGAAGTAAGATCTGTAATGATTCCCTGGAATTTTTTTTAATAAAGATGCTGAGAAAGAAAGAAAGAAAGAAAGAAGAAAGAAAGAAATGTTTTATTTAACGACGCACTCATCACATTCTATTTACGGTTATATGGCGTCAGACATGTGGTTAAGGACCAAGCAGATATTGAGAGAGGAAACCCGCTGTCGCCACTTCATGGGCTACTCTTTTTTTCGATTATCAGCAAGGGTTCTTTTATATGCACCATCCCACAGACAGGGTAGTACATATCATGGCCTTTGATATACCAGTCGTGGTGCACAGGCTGGAACGAGAAATAGCCCAATGGGCTAACCGACGGGGATCGATCCCACACCGACCGCGCATCAAGCGAACGCTTTACCATGGGACTACGTCCCGCCTTAGTGTTGTATATATCATGTAGATAATGTATTATTATTTTGTTTTAAACCTCATTAAAAGGGTATTTATAAAAATATAATAATAAATAATAAAATATAAGCCAACTTATCCTTGACTAATAAGGGCGGGACGTAGCCAAGTGATAAAAAACTCGCTTGATGCGCGGTCGGTTTAGAATCGATCCCCGTCAGTGAGCCCATTGGGCTATTTCTCATTCTAGCCAGTAGACTAGTATATCAAAGGCCGTGGTATGTGCTATCCTGTCTGTGGAATGGTGTATATAAAAGATCCCTTGCCACTAATGGGGAAATATAGCGGGTTTCCTCTCTAAGACTATTATGTCAAAATCACAAAATGTTTGACATCCAATAGCTGATGATTAATAAATCAATGTGCTCTAGTGGTGTCGTTAAACAAACAAACTTCTTTCTTCCTTGACTAATAAAAAAATACAAATATAAATCGAAAATAAGATCCAAACATACTTGTCAACAAAACAGGCACAATGTTTTTGTTTGTTACACAGAAATCTGAGCCTCCCATTCTAATCCATCCATCCAACCATCCAGCCATCCTATTCTAATCCACCCATTCCAACCACCTATTCCATGCTTTTGTCAATCCCAATCTATTTGTCTTTGTGTCTATCTCAGTGCACCCATCCATCTATAAATATATCCATCCATCCAATCCAGGTTGGGGGGGGGGGGGGGGGCCGCAATGTAGGCGGCTAAATGCATTATGATTAGCATTGGCGTAGAAAGCGGGGGGTGGGGGGGGGGGGTGAGATGGTTTTACATGTATTTATATGTGTGTTTGTCTGTGTGTGTGTGTGTATGTGTGTGCCCCTTCCACTTTTTGGCACCTTCCTACGCCCGTGCCTAGCTGTAGAAATTAAGTTACTACCCCTTCCACTTTTTGGCACCTTCCTATGTCCACCAGCTGTAGAAATTAAAAGTTACTCTTAGCGAGACTAGAAGAAAGCTTCATTTGCATATGACTTATACGATAAACTGCTGGGACCGCCATAATATAAACAGAACTACACATTAAAAAAGAAGACAAAAAGATCTATATAATATGCTAAAACATCTTAATTCTTTTTTCTTTTCTCTTTTTAATATAGAAATTGGGATTTTAGACCAAAAACAGTATAATATTTGATTGACATGTAGTTCAAACGCATTACTATTTTTCATGCGTCGGTGTATAATCTCTTGTATTGACGTTACTCCTCGGGAAATATGGTAACTAGCTGAGAGGAAGAAAAAATACACACCATTAATCATACCAATGTGTGTGTAAACAGCCAAAGAATGCCATCATAAACGATCCTAATAATGAGCACATTCCGTCCTTGCCATCGGAGAAGACCGGAATGCAGCGATCATTGGTGTCGTTAAAGATCGGCATTCTCATTTGTGTCGTTAATAATCGGAATTATTTGCGCCTAATTAACGAACTCCCAATACCAACATGATATAATGAATAAGTATATGATTAATTGCGCAATTAAGAGATATAATAACTTATTTTTACACTGAAACAAGAATAGAAACACGCACCCACGCATATAAATGTTCAGCCAAGGTGTTTGTATATATATATATATATATATATATATATATATATATATATATATATATATATATATATATATATGTACATATGTTGTATGTCTGCTGTTTTTCTTTCTATTCTACAAGAAATAATATTCTTGTAATGATACAAATTGTGTTATCTTTTTGTCCTTTGTAAACACCGAATGAAGTAACATATATTATTATATAACATTTAGTGAAATATCTTAAAATATCAGTGAAATATAAGTGTTATCGGTCACTCAGTGACGATAACACATTTTAGAGTGAAAATTTCACTATTTCACTTTAAAATGTGTTATCGTCACTGTAGAAAGTGTTATCTTCACTGTAAGAAAGCCGAAACTATTTTGCTGGTGGCATTTTAAAAATAAAAGTAAATTGCCAAAAGTTATATAATAAATAGAAAATTTCATGTTTTTTGTCAAATATGATTTATATCTCATCTCGTGAAATTTTCAATCATATCACACTCGTCGTGCAAGCGCGACTCGTGAGATATGATTGCAAACTTCACGAGATGAGATATAAATCATATTTGATAAAAAAAAAAACTCATGAAATATCCTCTATGTCTCTCTCTCTCTCTCTTCACACCTCCTCTCTCTATCTATCTCCTCCTCCTCCTCTCTCTCTCTCTCTCTCTCTCTCTCTCTCTCTCTCTCTCTCTCTCTCTCTCTCTCTCTCTCTCTCTCTCTCTCTCTCTCTCTCTCTCTCTTTTGTCTAGAGGTACATTACTGAGTAGATGCGTACAAAATAATACATGCCTGCCGAACAAAAGTTTAGTGAAACGTGCAAACAGCTAGTGCACGTGCATGCCAAGAAATAGAACTGGTATCTATTGCCGCTATTTAGCCATACTATATTTAGAAAGACGCCACAGAACGGTAGCTTAGATCACTGACAGAATAAAATACAAAATTTCTACATGTCAAACAATATTGGCTGCCAAGAATAATGCAGACATGCTGTGCAGAAGAAAGAAAAAACAAAATCGTAGAGTGAGACCATTCTTTTATTCTAGAAGCATTCACATGTGTCTGAACGTCCTAAGACGAACTCCATAACCAGTGTGTGTTCTGCAAACCATACATTTTGTTGACGTTGGTAAAGATTATATACACCCCCAATCAAACAAATCCCCTACTGTAAAAAAAAACCCAACCAAAACATTAATTGAAAAATAAATAAGTAAATCAATTTAAACCAAAAAAATCCTTTTGTCTTTTTGTAATTCACTTGACAAATACATTTTTAATGAAGCACCGTGAATACGTGCGTCCGTACGTTTCATACTTAATCCATTCATTAACTAATTTTCCCCATCTCAACCAGTATCCCACGAATGGTTTATCAAAGGCCGTGATATGTGCTATGTTGTCTGTTGGAAACTGCATATTATAAAAGATTAGCAATGCTAATGGAAAACTGTAGCGGGTTTCCTCTAAGACCATGTCAGCATTACGCACATCCAATAGCCAATAATTAATATATCATTGTAATCTAGAGATTTCTTGAACCAAACAAACTTTTTATTCATTCATTCATTCATTCATTCATTCAACTGCTTCAGAGGTTCGGTATGCTGATCTACGGTCTGAATTAAGAAACCCGCTGGTACCACAAAGGCTGCCATTTTGGATTACAAGCATGAGAAAATCATATATACTCTTTTCCAAAAACACAACAATCGTGAGGCATGGTTGGAATTTGGAGAAGACAATGCTTATGCTAAGAAAAGGAGGTGGTTTTATATTTCTTAACTCGTCTGTAAAAAATTTCATTCGCATTTTGGCGAATGGCTCACTACTTTTTGCACCCCTACACGAGCGTGTGCAGCAATTCGAGCAGAGTGGGATCTAGACTGTAGCGAGCTTAGTTTATAGAGGGGTCGAGTTATGCTCTTCTCGGAAAATATATTGGGGGGGGGGGGGGAGAGGTGAAAATGTGCTTGAGTAGGGAGACGTATCGACCCCCAAAACCTTCCCCCTGATACACGCCTGCCCCCCCCCTTTTTTTTTTACTCCAGAAAATAACATACACATCTCCGGGTTTAATTTGTATAGTGTTTCATTTGTTTATAAAAAGTAGTGCCACCCCCTAGGATGTTGATCAGGGTACGGCCCTGCATACTGATTCGATATATTCTCCAGTGGTAAGTTCAGGAGGCCGAGCGCTAGCAATATCGAACAATTTGACTGGCAATATCGTCCTCTATCATATCACATATCATTTGACGTTAAAACGCAAAACACCCAGTCTAGCGAGTGACCACAATCGCTCGTCCTCCTGAAAATATCTCAGGACTGACAATCGTGCATCTTATTACAGATTAAAAGCAAAATTAATGAAGTAACCCGAGTGCAGGAGCAATCGATCTACAGTTGTTTATCACAAACACGAAACTAGAGAACCCAGTCAAGGTGATCAGGCCACGTGAAAAGGCTAAAATACGTAGGCCTATAACCATACAGTAATATAAGGTATTCTCCAACTAGCTAAAAGGTTTTCTTTTAATCTAAAAAGGTCAGGGGCGGGACGTAGCCCAGTGGTAAAGCGCTTGCTTGAAGTGCTGTCGGTCTAGGATCGATCCCCGTCGGTGGGCCCATTGGGCTATTTCTCGTTCCACCCAGTGCACCACGACTGGTATATCAAAGGCCGTGGTATGTGCTATCCTGGCTGTAGGATAGTACATATAAAAGATCCCTTGCTACTAATGGAAGAATGTAGCGGGTTTCCTCTCTAAGATAATCAAACGTTTGACATCCAATAGCCGATGATTAATAAATCAATGTGCTCTAGTGGTGTTGTTAAACAAAACAAACTTTAACTAAAAAGGGCATTAATAAAACATTAGAGGGCAACTGCTCTTCCAGCCACCACCCTGTTAATTATTGCCATTAATATGGCCCTCAAAAGACAGATGGTTGTTTAATTTTGTGGTGGTCGCTTTCGCAGGTTTGATGATAGTTCTCCAATTTAGTAACCAGCAACACGTGGTTGCCATACTGGCGCTTGTACAGAGTTAACTTCTCTTGTTTGATGGCCGTGTGTTGGAGGTATGTTAATAACCTTTATCTTTGACCGGTTACTTACATCCAGATGAGCCCGATATGTATATGACGTCAGAACAAAATGAGGTTGTGTTGCGGGTGTATTATATAGGCTATATATACACATGTATATATCAAATGCTAATGTTTTGATAAGTCAGATCAAACTAAAGGTGGTTTATTAATCGCGAAGCATCGATATCACCTACCCTCTGACGAGAACCACACCCGCCCCACAAAACATAAAACAAAACAGCAATATTATATGTATAACAACAACAATAGGTTGTTTACCTGTACATACAGCCTTGGATTCAGTTCAATATCCTCAGGTTGCAAATTACCCTGCTCAGTGTTAATTAAATGTGTTGTTCCTAGATCTATAATGTGTCGTCAACACATTTGCCGATACAGTAGAAACAAACATTTTTAGTTCAGTTCAACTTATGTTCGTGCTTATATCTAATTAAGGTTCAAGCACGCTATCCTGGGCACACACACACCTGAGCTATCTGGGCCGTCTGTCCAGGACAGTGGGTTAGTTGTTAGTTGGTTAGTGAGAGAGAAGAGGGTATAGTGGTCTTACACCTACCCACTGAGTCGTTAAAACTCGCTCTGGGAGGGAGCCGGTGCCGGGCTGCGAACCCTGTACCTACCAGCCTTATGCCCGATGTCTTAACTACGACAACGCCGAGACCGGCAGAAACAAACAAATTAACGGATTAAAAATTGTAACAAAAATAGAATTTTAGATACAGTGTTGGGAATACATGTATGCTGCGAATTTAAAAATAGTTGTTAGTTTTTGGTATTGAAACAATTTGTTTTATTTAATTATGACGCCACTTGAGCGCATTAATTTATTAATAATTAGTTGTTGGGTGTCAGTAATTTAGCAAGTATATAGTCTTAGACAAAAAAATAGTAAAGTATGGTTTATTTAACAACGCCACTAGAGCACATTGATTTTTTATCTTATCATCGGCTATTGGACGTCAAACATATGGTCATTCTGACACTGGTTTTTTTTAGAGGAAACCCGCTGTCGCCACATAGACTACTCTTTTACGACAGGCTGCAAGGGATTTTTTTATTTGCGCTTCCCACAGGCAGGATAGCACAAACAATGGTATTTGTTGAACCAGTTATGGATCACTGGTCGGTGCAAGTGGTTTGCACCTACCCATTGAGCCTTGCGGAGCACTCACTCAGGGTTTGGAGTCGGTATCTGGATTAAAAATCCCATGCCTCGACTGGGATCCGAACCCAGTACCTACCAGCCTGTAGACCGATGGCCTAACCACGTCACCACCGAGGCCGGTAGTCTTAGACAAGAAACACGATATTTATTTATTATTATTATTATTCAAAGTGTGTTGTGTGTGCCTATAAGCGCGCGTGTGATTGCGTGCGTGCGTGTGTGTGTGTGTGTGTGTGTGTGTGTGTGTGTGTGTACGCGCTCGTCTGTCTCCCTCTGTAAATTATTTCTGATATTTAGTAAGACAGTATCGATTTTTAGAAATTGTCCTTTGGGTGGCATCATTATTTTTACTGACAATTGTTACGTTTATCTCGAACCATCGATATCCCGAGCTTGTTGAGTCTCTTCAACATCGAGATATCAACATTTGGCAACATAAGTTTACCATGGAACATGTTTAAAGTTTGCCTTTCATACATTACTATTATTGAAGTTCAAGTTTGTTTTGCTTAACGATACCACTAGAGCACATTGATTATTAATCATCGGCTATTGGATGTTAAACATTTGGTACTATTGACATATAGTCTTAGAGAGGAAACCCGCTATATTTTTCCATTAGTAGCAAGGGATCTTATATATGCGCCATCCCACAGACAGGGTAGCAGATACCATTATTAAATACAAAACTGATGTAGTTTTATGGTCTGCAACTGGTCCACGATATCTCGAAGCATAGGCAAATGAATACGTTTATGTGCGTGCGTGCATGCATGCGTGTTTTCTTTTTTCTTTTTTTCCTCATCCAAATTGTTAGAATTCAGATCACGCCAGAAAAATGTATACCTGTATATATATTTGTTAAGAAACAGCTGCAGCAAAGATTTGTTGACTCAACTGCACTCTAAGCGAAAAGAGCGAAGAAACGCAAGTGAATATAAATACGTTTCCGTTGCCATGGCGACGCACATGCCATGCAAAGAACATCAGTTTGAAGATAGACGCGGACTGACCTTTCCGTCTAGAAGCTTCAAAGAACGGACTCTTTGGAGGTGTTCTCGTGGCATCCCCGAGACCGGCCGAGGAGAAACAACGGCAAGCACCCTTCACTGGTACTTGTCTCGAGCACCACAATATAGATAAGGAATGGAGAGAATCGCCAGTTTTATCACTTTCTGCATACATGTATAATTGGCTTCAGTTTCATGTTAAAGATACACGCAGGTCCGAAGGATTATTTGAAGTGTCCTCAGGCGATTGTGCGGGGGGGGGGGGGGGGGGGGGGGGGGGGGGGGGGGGGGGGGGGGGGGGGGGGGGTGTCAAGTAAATTTCCTCTTTTTTTTTTCCAGTACAGATTCTGAGGAGTATGTCTCGATCCCCGTATAAACTTCCCTAGCCCAAGTTTAGACATTGCGCCCCCCCCCCCCCCCCCCCCCCCCGCTACAATTCCTATTATTATGATTATTATTATTAATACATGTATGTAGTTGAAATTTATCTGGAAAAATTAATTTGTAGATGATGATTACTACAGATAACCGATAGCCTGCAAAGTTAAGGAAATAAATATATACCAGAAATCATTTACTGATATCGTGTACACCTTGTTAACATAATTGAAATACATATATAGCCGAAATCATTTACTGATATCATTTACACCTTGTTAACACGAAGGAAAGAAATACATAGCAGAAATAATTTTCTGATATCGTGTACACCTTGTTAACATAATTGAAATACATATATAGCAGAACTAATTTAGTAATATCGTGTACACATCGGTATTAGCATGGAAATAACTATATAGCAGAAATAATTTAAAGATATTTTTTTTACACCTTGTTAACATGAACGAAATAAATATATATAGCAGAAGTCATTTATTGTTATCTTGTACGTCTCGATAAACATGGTGGGAACACATATATAGTCGAATTGGTTTAATTATATCTTGTACGCCTTGGTATCATGATGGGAACACGTATTTAGCTGAAACCATTTACTCATATCCTGTACACCTCGGTAATATGATGGAAACAAATATACAGCCGTAATCATTTCGTGTTATCTGGTACACCTCGATAAACATGATGGGAACAAAATTTATATATATCAGAACGCATTTACTGATATCTTGTATACCTTGGTAACATGGTGGGAACAAATAAATAGCAGAAATCATTCTCTGATAATCTTGTACACTTCGGTAACATGGTGAGAACAACTATATAATCGAAAGCGTTTACTGATATCATGTACACCTCGATAAACATGATGGGAACAAATAAATAGCCGAAATCATTTACTGATAATCTTGTAGACCTCGGTAACATGGTGAGAACAAATATATAACCGAAAGCGTTTACTGATATCATGTACACCTCGATAAACACAATGCGAACAAACAGTTAGCCTAAATCATTTCCTGATATCTTGTACACCTCGATAAACATGATGGAAACAAACAGATAGCCTAAATCATTTATTGCCATCATGTACACCTCGATAAACATGATGGGAACAAAGAGATAGCCTAAACCATTTATTGCCATCATGTACACCTCGATAAACATGATGGAAACAAATAAATAGCAGAACGCATTTATTGATATCTTGTATACCTCGATAAACATGATGGGAACAAACAGATAGCCGAAATCATTTACTGATATCTTGTACACCTCGATAAATATGATAGGAACAAATATATAACCGAAATCATTTACTGATATCTTGTATACCTCGATAAATATGTTAGGAACAAACAGAAAGCCGAAATCATTTCCTGATATCATGTCACCTCGATAAACATGATGGAAACAAATAAATAGCCAAAATCGTTTACTGATATCTTGTACACCTCGGTAACATGATGGGAACAAATATATAGCAGAAACAATTTACTGATACACCTCGGTAATATGCTGGGAACAAATACTAGTATATAGCTGAAATTTACTCATCAATATCGTGTATACCTTGGTAACATGATGGGTACAAACACACATATAGCAGAACTCATTTACTGATATTTTGTTCACCTTGGTAACACGACTGAAAATAATATATAGCCGAAGTCATTTACCAATATCGTTTGCACCTTGTAAACATGATGAAAACAAATATATCTAGCGTAAAATATTTACCTATGTCTCGTACACCATGGTAACATGATGAGAACAAAAATCTGAAATCATTTATAACAATATTGATATGATTAAATAACGATATTCCCGTCGTCTCACAATTGTTGTATCAAAGACAGTGGTATTTGCTGTCCTGTCTGGGAAAATGTATTCATAAATACAAAATATAGTGGCTTTCCTCTGAAGATTGTGTGTCAATTATCAAATATTTGACGTAGTAGCCGATAATCAATTAATCAGACTGCTCTAGTTGTGTCATTAAGCAAAACAAACAATATTTAAATAACAAGTCAAAGTTGTGACAAAAAACTACAAGTGCTGTTATAGCCAAGGTCGGGACGTTGCACAGTGGTAAAGCGCTCGCTTGATGCGCGGTTGGTTTGGGATCGATCCCCGTCGGTGGGCCCATTGGGCTATTTCTCGTTCCAGCCAGTGCACCACGACTGGTATATCAAAGGCCGCGGTATGTGCTATCCTGTCTGTGGGATAGTGCATATGAAATATCCCTTGCTACTAATGGGGAAATATTACCAAATGTCTGACATCCAAAAGCCGAAGATGAATAAAGCAATGTGCTCTAGTGGTGTCGTTTAATATTTAACTTTATTATAGCTAAGTGAAATAACTGTTGATCTTTAATTTAAAAGGTTTTGAAATGTAGATAAATATGCCTTTCCTATTCCTCTGTCCCAGCTATCTGCGAAACAAAGATATATCCCTGTTTACTATTTTTTTCAATTTCTCTGTCTTTCAACAGGACGAAAGGGAGGTGTGTGTGTGGGGAAAAGAAATTTTCTGGCTATAAACTTTTGTGGTGCGTGCGTGCTTTATATATCGTAACCCAGTGGTAAAGCGCTCGTTCGATGCGCGGTCGGTCTGGGATCGATCCCCGTCGGTGGGCCCATTGGGCTATTTCTCGTTCCAGCCAGTGCACC
This sequence comes from Gigantopelta aegis, assembly GCF_016097555.1. NCBI lineage: Eukaryota > Metazoa > Mollusca > Gastropoda > Neomphalida > Peltospiridae > Gigantopelta > Gigantopelta aegis. The sequence goes on from NC_054701.1 coordinate 45,219,892, forward strand.
ACGATTGGTATATCAAAGGCCGTGGTATGTAGTACCCTGTCTGTGGGATGGTGAATATAAAAGATCCATTGCTGCTAATCGAAAAGAGTAGTCCACGAAGAGGCGACAGCTTGTTTCCTCTCTCAATATCTGTGTGGTCCTTAACCATATGTCTGACGCCATATAACCGTAATAAAAAAATGTGTTCAGTGCATCGTTAAATAAAACATTTCTTTCTTTGCTTTATATATATTTTTTGCAGCCAGGGTTTGCTTTTCTTTATATAACAACTTGCTTTAAATGCATTCTGTGTGGGGAAATTTGCGTAGGCAGACCGAAGCTGTCTAAGTGATGTAACAGAATTAGTATCCACTTGGTGTAAAGTGCAACACATAATCTCAGTAAGTTACACCGACAGAAGACCAGTAACCGAAAACATCTGCGAAATAATCAATCGACGTGTGTGTGTGTGTGTGTGTGGCTTAACTGTCGAATAATAACGTATACGTCGTTAACAGTCGTAAACGAGGACTAAACGTTAAAGGTTGTTTTGGTTAACAACTATAACACATTGGTTTATTAATCGTCAGCTATTGGGCGCCATTTTTTTTTTCCATTAGCAGCAAGAGATCTTTTTAAATGCTATTTCTCACAGACAGGACAGCACATAATATTTCGAGCCCGCCTCTTTAATAAAGTTTTTTTTAATTGTTGTTTCTGAAGTTGCTGTTGCTGCTAATGCTAGGCTACTACTGTTAGAACTACTGCTACTACTACTACTACTACTACTAATGTTAGATCTACTGCTGCTGCTACTACTACTACTACTAATGTTAGAGCTACTGCTACTACTACTACTACTACTACTAATGTTAGAGCTACTGCTACTACTACTACTACTACTACTAATGTTAGATCTACTGCTGCTGCTACTACTACTACTACTAATGTTAGAGCTACTGCTACTACTACTATTACTACTACTACTGTTAGATCTACTGCTGCTGCTGCTACTACTACTACTAATGTTAGAGCTACTACTACTACTACTATTACTACTACTAATGTTAGATCTACTGCTACTTAGCTACTGTTTCTGCTACTACTACTACTACCATTACTACTAATGTTAGAGCTACTACTACTACTACTACTGCTGCTGCTGCTGCTACTACTACTACTATTACTGCTGTTGTTACTACTACTACTACTCTTAAAGCTACTGCTGCTGCTGTTACTACTACTACTACTACTAATAATAATAATAATGTTTGAGCTACTGTTGCTGCTGTTGCTACTACTGCTGCTGCTATTACTACTACTACTACTACTACTACTGCTGCTACTACTACTGTTACTGCTGATACTACTGCTGTTAGTACAGCTATTACTACTACTACTACTACTACTACTACTACTACTACTACTACTACTACTACTACTGCTGCTACTACTACTGTTACTGCTGATACTACTGCTGTTAGTACAGCTATTACTACTACTACTACTACTACTACTACTACTACTACTGCTGCTGCTGCTGCTGCTGCTGCTGCTGTTGCTTGCTGCTGCAGCTATTTCTGCTATTACTACTGTTAGTACTAAGTACTGCTGCTACCTCTATTGCTGATAGGCACTACCATTGCTACTGCGATTAATTTTAGTTCTACTAGTGTTACTACTACTGCTACCACTACGGCTATTATCCCTAGTACTGCTGCTACTATCGCTAGTACTAGGCCTACTGCTACTACTGCTATTTCTAAGTACTGCTACTTCTGCAACTACTACCGCTGCTACTACTAATAATATTACTAATGATGATTGTGGTCGTCGTGGTGGTGGTGGTTTTCGCGTATTTTCGTCGTGCCTGCACTAGTCGTTATAGGAAGGAGTTTCTTTTATTTAACGACACCACTAGATCACATTAATTTTTTATTGGGTGTTAAACATTTGGTAATTTTACATATAATCTTAGAGAGGAAACCCGCTATATTTTTCTATTAGTAGCAAAGGATTTTTATATGCGCCATCCCACATACAGGATAGCACATTTCACGGTCTTTGATGTACCAGTCATGGTGCACTGGCTGGAACGAGAAATAGCCTAGTGGGTCCACCGACGGGGATCGATCCCAATAGTCGCTATAGGTTGTAGTTGCGGAATAAAAACAGCTGCGGCTCTGATTGGTAGTAATATGTGACATTGATTTTTTGTGCAAATATTATTATCCATTGCCAATAAATAAATACACGTTTATAAGCTATACAGGATACATCAAAAATTGAATCCCAAAAATGGATAGATAGATAACTAGTTTAACGTGCTCAGATACCACTAGAGTTTCGAACACGCCCATCCAGAGTCCTACCTCCGATAGGATCGGTGGCCTGACTCGGGATGGGGGGGGGGGGGGGGGGGGGGGGGGGTGGTGAGAGTTCAAAATAGGTAGAATTTTGAAAATAGCAATTAGTAAAAAAGTTTAACAGAATTAAAAAAAAAGAAAAAAAGTTACAAGCCAAAAAGAAAAAGAAATGACTGCTCGGCCGAATATTTATATAATTTGGAGCATTTTTGAAGGACAGTCCAAAAATAAATAAGACAAAGAAGAAAGGATCGGACTATTTAATAATATTAAAAAAACCAGAAAGTAATTTCAACATAAAATTTTGAACGAAGGTCTAAAAGTTTAAAGTCATATGTCCACGTGAAATGGAACGGGAAAATGGAACTGGGATTTTCAGCCAAAATGAGGGTTGCTAATAAAAACATCAATTAAATCTTTTAAATGGAATGTGAGGCGCCATTTTCTTGAAGGTAGATTAAGTGTGAGGCGCCACCATGCTTTTATCAGTGTCACTGGAAAACGTTAAACATTTAAACGGCAACAGGAATTGATTTCGTCCATTGGAGCCTTTATAAACAACCAATGGTCGGAACCGCCCGCTGTGCTCAATGCCTCATGCACAAAGAAGGTGGGAAAACCAGTGCGTACGTCTGCCCGGTGAATCAGACGACTTCGAAACGCGTGCCTCATAAATCATCACCGAAAAAAAGAAAAAAAAGAAAAAACAACGTCGAACAGGCTTGTTCAGGTAACTTCGTTCATCCCTGCAGCCTGCTAAGTTTAGATGTAATAATAATAAGAGAAAAAAAAAGAGAAAAAAAAGCTCAAATGTTTTGTTAACTGTGAAACCAAAATTATGATTGTTTAGAAAACTCATTATAAAAAGAAGACATATTGGGAAATGCTTATAGTAGGCCTACAGAATAATAAATATGCATACGTAACTAATAAACGCAATCCGTAAGGTGGGACTTTGGTGTTGACCTTTATATTGCAGTGTCATCTTTGACCCTTCTATAGGATTACGGGTTACTTCGCATTTGGGTACAGTTTAAGAGAGGAGCGTACATGCCGTAGACCTTAAAATGGATTAATTTTAGGAGTTCGACTCTTACCCACCCCCCTTCCCCCATCTATTAGCGTGCCTTTATCACCCCCCCCCCCCCCCCCCCCCACCCCAATGAATCTATTAACCTATTAACGTGCCTTTATCCAATTAAAATTCTGGTACGTCTGTGACGGGCACAACACAGTAACTGACTTCACCATGGACCGAATCTGAGACTTTCCGCAGACAGTTGAATGATAATAAACAGACTAATAGAGCGTAACGTGGCTATTAAATAGGCTTAAATTACGGCAGAGGAAGAATTATATTTACGACATAACCAAAACATATTAGACCGTGGCGGATCCAGAAAATCCATTGGGGGCGGGGGGGGGGGGGGGGGGGGGGGGGGGGGCAATGACATGAGGAACTTTGGGGGATGTTTGGAGGGGATTGTAAAAATGTTTTAAAAAATTAATATATAATAAAATTATAACTGTCGCAAAATTTAGGGGCGGGGCGGGCCCCTGGGGCCCCCTAGATCCGCCTCTGTTAGAATACACTTTGGTTAGGGCAGTTTAAACTGAACTGTCGGGTTTTAATAACAGATGTCGGGTTTTATGTGCGAGAAGGGTTTCTGTAATGAAGTGGATAGGAAAACATGATTATTGTGTCTTGTGGTCATCAAAAATAAATTTCCGACGCCATATAACCGTAAATAAAATGTGTTGAGTGCGTCGTTAAATAAAACATTTCCTTCCTTTCTTCAAAAATAAATTTTTATATGTAGTCGAAAGCAACCAACAGGACAAACGATTACAGTGAAACTTCTAAGCAGCATTTATTTATTTATCTGTTTAATTAATTAATTAATTAATTAATTAATTATTTAAATTATAATTATTTATTTACTAGCATGTATTACAAAACCAAACCTTCTTGAATAAATCTGTAAACAAAACTAAACCCTTCAGGTTTCAGGCGTGGAAGGGGGTGTAGACTGTGTCGAGCGAAATTTCTAGGGGGTTTCAAGTCATGCTTTCCCGATTTTGGGGGGATTTTTTTTTTAATTCGCTTTGAGCAGAGGGCGTTCTACCCACGAACCGCCCCCTCACATCCTGAGTTTGTTCGAAACAGAAAACCAGAAATCGTACAACATTTCTGCAGTTGCCCGGTTAACCAGAAAATTGCCGTGTTGCTAAGCATTTACCAATCAGCTGAAGACCGATTTCACCTCACACAAACTCTTTACGATGGTAACGTTTCCTGGTTCTAAAATAGCTCACTTTATGAATGACCGATATAATTCTGTTGAATGACCGGTGTGAAGTGACACAAATGCAAATTGCTCTTTTGTAATGGAGTGAAAGTGAGTTTATATCACCATAAATGGTACTGGGAAATATACATTTATAATTTAAATCAAACATCACATAAGCACATACTACATACATATATATATATATACATAGGCTACATGCCTACGTACGTACGTACGTTCGCGCGTAAATAAAGAGGAAGGCATATGCGCGCTTTATTTGTGGTATTTTTTATTCCTGTGTTTATTATTTAAAATACTTTAACAATTTATAAATATTATTTTATTATATTTCTTTCATCTTGGCCTAGAAAATATTTTGTATTTGTAAAATGTAGGCATTAACATAGCTTATTGGCTATTGACCTATCCCAAAACCGCATAATAAAAATACAAAATGTGTTTTCTGTAAAAAAAAAAAGCAAAAAAAAAAGCAGTGTCTTATCTGTAACAATGATACGAAATGTGTTTTTGTAACAATGATACAAAATGTGTTTTCTGTAAGAACACTGTCTTATCTGTAACAATGATATGTGATATGATATTTTTGTTGTTGTTGTAAGAGCAGTGTCTCATCTGTAACAACGATACAAAATGTCTTGTCTGTAACAAAATACGAAGTGTGTTTTCTGTAACAACAGGGTCTTATCTGTAACAAAATACGAAGTGTGTTTTCTGTAACAACAGGGTCTTATCTGTAACAAAAATACGAAATGTGTTTTCTAAAAAAACAATGATTTACCTGTAACAATGATGGTCTTGTCCTCGCACCTTAGGTCAACGGGGCAGTGGACCGTCCACCTGTTGTAGAGACGCAGGATGAAGATGGCGAGCAGGATCAGACTGAGGATGACGGAGAGGTAGATGGCTGGAGACACATCCTCCGACAGCTCCTTCAGCTCCTCAATATTCTCCTCCAGCTCGTCCACCTTAAACTGGTTCTTCATCGCCTTCACCATGGCTGCTGCTACTGCTGCTGCTCCTACTGCTGTTACTGCTGTTACAGATGCTGATGATGCTAGTCTCCACCTGTCTTAACAACAACAACAACAACGTCTTCGTCCGTAAGATCCAAGGGACGGGGTATCTTTCCTTTTTTATCTTATTTTTTCTTCTTCTATTCTTCTGCTATTGCTGCAACTATCTTTAACAACGTCCACGTTCCTATTTGAGATCGAAGGGATTAGATTTCGTTCCCTTTTTTCCCCGTTCTTCTTCAACTGCTGATACGTCTCCACCTTTCTTAAAAACAACAACAACAACAACAACGTCCACGTCTCTATCTCAGATCCAAGGGACAGGATTTTTTTTTCTTTTTTTTTTTCACTTTTTAATATTTTATTTTATTTTATTTTTTTGTGTTTGTGTGTGAGATATTCCTTGTTACACAACACTAGCAGACGATTTGCCCATCTTTGGCGCCTTTACTCGAACAACTGTGACCAGTTTGGGAAATCTGTGGATCAGAGTAAGTAAAGATTCCGACCTCCTCACTGCAGCAAGTATACCAGGCCTACTGAACGTGAAAAGTTAGTTCGTCCGTCTGCACTGGCTTTCCTGTACAGGCTTCTGTTACGGCGTACACGTGACTCGACATAGATCAACGCAAAAAGGAAAGAAATGTTGCCGTGCCGTGCCGTTCCTGATATCATATACTGATAGATATAATTTCAGTTGAACGCTGCGTATCAGACCAGTCGTGTGACCAGGTATCATATTTTACACATTGTGGAGTAAAGTGATATAATTATTTGAAGTCTTTATAATTTTTTCTTCTTTCTTTCTTCTTCTTCTTCTTCTTTTTTTTTTTTTTGTTGTTGGTTGTTTTTGGTGTGTTTTTGTTTTTTGGGGGGGGGTGGGTTTTTTTTTGTGTTTTTTTTTTTTTTTTACGGGGGGTGGGAGTAAAAAAAACCCAATGCTGTTGTTGTTGAGTATGAGTTGAAGGTGTTTGCAGAAATCGTCCAGGTGTGTAATATCTCTATATGCTCGTTTATGTGCCATTAGATCGAGTATTTATATTTATCGTTTGCCTTCCCCGCTGTTTTGATCAAGGCTTAATAGAAACATTTACAAAGACTTCAGGTAATATGCATGTATATGTATGTGTGTATATAAAACCGACCGACCTTGGCCAAATTATGATTAATAGGTACAGGCAAGATAGGAAAAACAGGTAGCCACGCTAAACAATTCGAGGTATGCGCTTTTTGTCTAGGTCATTGCACACTGCTGGAGTGTATGGTCTGTACAACAAGAGCTGCAGGTTTTGTCTTTTCTTTGAAGACGAAAAGAAAAGAATATTTGTATAACGGAATCACACACACACACATAGACACACACACACACAGACACACACACACACACACACAGACACACAGACACACACACACACACACACACACACACAGATACAGAGAGAGAGAGAGAGAGAGAGAGAGAGAGAGAGAGAGAGAGAGAGAGAGAGAGAGAGAGAGAGAGAGAGAGAGAGAGAGAGAGAGTGAATTTACAGTCGTGAATTAAACTGGTTGTGAGGATTACATTTTCATCGTGGTATAGCAAAGACTGTGGTGTACCTTGTTATCCATGGATGTTTTCTGGTAATAATTTGAAACAAAACATTAAACAAACAAAACAAACACACAAACAAACAAAGAAAGAAATGTTTTATTTAATGACGCACTCAACACATTTTATTTACGGTTATATGGCGTCAGACATATGGTTAAGGACCACACAGATTTTGAGAGGAAACCCGCTGTCGCCACTACATGGGCTACTCTTTCCGATTAGCAGCAAGGGATCTTTTATTTGCGCTTCCCACAGGCAGGATAGCACAGACCATGGCCTTTGTTGAACCAGTTATGGATCACTGGTCGGTGCAAGTGGCTTACACCTACCCATTGAGCCTTGCGGAACACTCACTCAGGGTTTGGAGTCGGTATCTGGATTAAAAATCCCATGCCTCGACTGGGATCCGAACCCAGTACCTACCAGCCTGTAGACCGATGGCCTAACCACGACGCCACCGAGGCCGGTGACACACAAACAAACAAAACACAAAAACAAATTGAACAACAAAACAAAAAATAAATAAATAAAATAAACCAAACCAAACCAAACCAAACCAAACCAAATCAACAAAACAGTACATTATAATTAGGAAAGTGCCTCTTTAAGTTGTAGGGGACCGGAACGTATCCCAGTGGTAAAGCGCTCCTTGATGCGCGGTCGGTTTAGGATCGATCCCCGTCGGTGGCCTCAGTGGGTTATTTCTCGTTCCAGCCAGTGCTCCACAGGTCTGGTGTAACAAAGACCCTGGTATGCACTATCCTGTCTGTGGGATGGTGCATATAAAATATCCCTTGCTGCTAATCGAAAAGAGTAACCAATGAAGTGGCCACAGCGGGTTTCCGCTCTCTGTATGTGTGTGGTCCATAACCATATGTCTGACGCCATATAACCGTAAATAAAATGTGTTGAGTGCGTCGTTAAATAAAACATTTTCTTCCTTCCTTAAGTTGGATAATTTGTGCCAGGTCGGCTCCTTCGTCCAGGACAGGAAAGGGGGGGGGGGGGGGGGGTAGGGAGGAGGGACCGCCTGCACCGACAGGTGCAAGGGAGCACCAGCAGCCCGACCAAGGTCGGTAACAGGCGGGGGGGGGGGGGGGGGGGGGTGATGGTGCTATGGAATTTTGATGGAGCAAGTTTAACGCCAAAGAGATAAAGGTGCGCAATTTTGATTGAGGAAATTTGGGCGCAATTTTGAACGGTTGGTCGAAAGAGAAAGTTTAACTTGTGCCAAATCCTTTTTGTTTAGGCTATATACCGACCTCGGTGGCGTCGTGGTTAGGCCATCGGTCTACAGGCTGGTCGAGCCATGGGATTTTTAATCCAGATGCCGACTCTGAGTGAGTGCTCCGCAAGGCTCAATGGGTAGGTGTCCACTTGCACCGACCAGTGATCCATAACTGCTTCAACAAAGGCCATGGTTTGTGCTATCATGCCTGTGGAAAGCGCAAATAAAAGATCCCTTGCTGCCTGTCGTAAAAGAGTAGCATATGTGGCGACAGCGGGTTTCCTCTAAAAAACAGTGTCAGAATGATCATATGTCTGACGTCCAATAGCCGATAATAAGATAAACAATCAATGTGCTCTAGTGGCGTCGTTAAATAAAACAAACTTTACTCTTTTTTTATACATACATTGTACAGTAAAACATGTTTCAATCAAAGGTGACTGACAAATATGCTTGTTTGTATACTGCGAAATTGCATGCATTTTGCTGATAATAAAGAAAACAATTATGTTTGTATCTTTTGTTTTATCCTAAGTCTACGTTCGGACATTGACTGACTGATAACCTATTGGCATGTCTATCAGCCTGTTTATCGTAAGTGTTTTAACATGCTTACCCACGTAACATTTTATCTTAATACATCAGTAACAAAGTTCTTCTTAGTATAAAAGTACAATAGTATATTATTGCTTCAAACAGTTAATATAGGCCTAATACTCGCGGAAAGAGTTCCTTTGCACCAAATAAAATATTCTCAAGCGTAACAGTTTATCTTAAAGCGACATACCCTAGTTTTTAAACTATTAAAGCCGGGGTTTTTTGTGGTGGGTTTTTTTTGGGGGGGGGGGGGGGGGGGGGGGGTGCGGGGGTGGGGGGGGTTGCGGAGGTGGGGGGGTAATTTAAATTGAAAGTACTTACATTTTATTGCTTAGAATATTAAATTTCATAATTAACTCTCATACACCTGCAGTGATTCTGGTAATCTAGGCCTGAGAATTAATGGTTATCGAGCAAAGTCTAGTTATTTTTAGACGGTATTTCCCTGTTTAAACACCACAGATGCTACCGTTGTGATAACCTTATTCAACTGTGTGTTGCAGGTTTTTGTAGATTAACTAAACTTAGCGTCCATTTTCATTGGCTGAAACTAGGGTCTGCTCCTTTAAAGTAATGTACAGGTACTTGTCTTCTTACACCAGTATATTCTTGCTTCAAACAGTTAATATAATACATCTCTCTCTCTCTCTCTCTCTCTCTCTCTCTCTCTCTCTCTCTCTCTTTCTTTCTATCTCCCTCTCTCTCCCTCCCTCCCTCCTCTCTCTCTCTCTCTCTCTCTCTCTCTCTCTCTCTTTCTCACTCTCTTTCTTTCTATCTCCCTCTCTCTCCCTCCCTCTCTCCCCCTTTCTCTCTCTCTCTCTCTCTCTCTCTCTCTCTCTCTCTCTCTCTCTCTCTCTCTCTCTCTCTCTCTCTCTCTCTCTCTCTCTCTCTCTCTCTCTCTCTGAAATCAAACATTACTTATATTTTATTCTTTAGATTATCCATTTCCGTAGAACCGAAGTGTTTCTGGTCATCCTGGGTTTTCCTCAATACCCAAAAAATGCATGTTTCATATTTTTAAAAACGCACCTGCATCTGAGTAGCGGTTATTGATTCTAGTTCTAGTCTATTTTTAAGGACATTTCCCAGTTTTAACGTCATAGACTCTTCTTTCTCTCTGTTTTAACTTTATCCAAATGAGTTACAAGTTTGTACATTTTTTACGGGCTAAAACTAGGGTCTACGCCTTTAAATCCGAAGGATTATCCACTATACCACTGAGGCCGGTTTTAAACAAACTATTACTGTCCATCATTTTCATGCTCTTCGAAACAATTTCTGGGAGCAAAGACGTATAATGGCTGTGACCTTGTCAGTCCGTCACACTCGGTTTTCACATGACATCTGCTCAACAAGCGTGGGTAATTCAATGAAACCGTATAGCCTTACCTACCACGTGCCCGTGCTCGTACCACGTTCAAGGCCGGGTCTAGCGGGGGGTTGCTTGTGGGAGGGGGTCACTTGTTTAAAAGTGTGTGATTTTGCCCGGATATGGATAACAACGTTTATAAGCATTAGACCTACTACTAAACACCTATATATAAGGAATGAATGAATGAATGAATGAATGTTTAACGACACTCCATCACAAAAACAGAGATCGTCTATTGTGTGTCAAAATAAAGTAATTATATCAATATGATTATTTCGATTTAAAAAAAAAGAAGTATAATTATGTAAAAAGACGTTTATGCATTTTTACATGAACTGCAGCTAATACTGTGAGGAGATTGATGGGAAAATATGGTGAAAAGGTTCCAAGCTAGCTCATTTTACACGAATATCTCCATCGTTTTTGTCCGAATTCGTAGATTTGCTCCAGCACTGGGGTGGGGAGGGGGGGTGGGGGTGGGGTGGGGGGTGGGGGTGGGGTGGGGGGGGTGGGGGGTGGGGTGGGGGGGTGCAGCTGCCCTTGTAAACCCCCGTCTCGTGCGTTTGCGACTGTCACCACTTTTGTATTGTAAGCTAGGTACGCCCCTGACATCCAACTTTGTGAATGAAACGTGTATCGTCTGCGCAAAGGCGTCCAAGGTCACAGCGTGTGTTATTTTTCGGACGGAATGGCTTTCCACTCCATATCTTTTTAACAGTTGGAGATAATTGAAGATAATTCCGCGGACCTTTGTATAGATGTAGTCTGGTCGGACAGTATGTGTCAGTCGTGATAGTTAGTGGTGTTTGAGATCGGGATTAGCAGATCAGCTTTATGGGGAACTAACATGCAACGGAAGCTGGCATGGTTAAAATATGTATTGCCGCCCCCCTCCCCCTCTTCCCGGATGAATGATGAATAAAATAATGCCCATCCATCCGACGCCGTTGTTGGAATCTTCCGAAGCCCATTCAAATTCAGGTTGTTATTAAGCATGCGAGCATGTCTATAACGATTCAAGTGTTTTGTCGGTTGTTTGTTTTTTGTTTGTTTTTTTTGTTTTTAATATATATATATATATATATATATATATATACTCAACAACGAAACTCAAAAATATCTTTTATAACGTCTAAATTTGCCATGGTTGAATAAACTTAAAAAGAAAACCAGGTTGATGAGTTTGTGTTGTTTGTAAATGGTAAACATAGTATATAAATATATATATATATATATATATATATATATATATATATTTTTTTTTTTTTTTTTTAATAGACACACATAGACTTCAGAAGAGAGAGGGTCGCAGGGTACCTCCCTCTTTCTCTGAAATTTGTTTTGTATCAGTCATGGTGCACTGTTTGGGATGGGGAAAAAAACAATCAGAGAACGGGTCCACTGGTGTAATTCGATCTCACGACGCAAGCACCTCAGGCAAGTGCTCCACCGACTGACATAGAACCCGCCTCTGCCCCCCCCCCCCCGTCCCCCTTCTTCTCCAAGTTGAACATCACCCAGTTGCTGTCATCTTCCACCGCCTATGATACATGACTTGTTTATAGTTCGTCATAGGTATTTGCAAAGGTGTACATTCTTTTGAAGTTACAACTTTAAGAGCTGTTTTGTGTAAGTGCGTGTGTTAACTGTCTCGTAAATGTACTAGCTGAAATGTTTATACATGTATATTTGGTATATATCTTTCCAACTATTTATGCTGTTGTGGTCATGTTATATTATATTATAGTAATAGTAATAGTAATAGTAATAGTAATAGTATAGTAATAGTATAGTAATAGTATAGTATAGTATAGTATAGTATAGTATAGTATAGTATAGTATATTATATTATATTATATTATAGTACATCATTATATAATTATAAATAAAACTTCCTGATATTACGTGTTATCATATAATTAAATGAACCGATATTGCACTGATTTTTACCTACATGTACTTACGATTTGCATAGTTGAAATGATAGTAATTAGTATTGTATTGATAGTATTTTTGTTATGATTGATATTAATATTTAGAACAAAAAATTGGTAAGACCAATAGTAAAACTGTGCTGTTAATTGTCTAACTGCCGCGTGCGAAATAACGCGTTACATTGCCAAAACCTGAATAAAACTTTTCCTTGCCTTTTGATTATTTTGGATAGCCATTGATTCAGATTCCCCGAATGCCTTCTCTCCACCTTCAGTGTAGATGTAAATATAATAGCAGAAACTTGTATAATGCAGTAAGAAAGACGAGAAAGCCAGAACAGGTGATAATGGATTTAAACATGTGTTGCTGTTGCTTTTATTGTTATATTTATAAATCAATGTGTGATTCATGCCAAATTGAATTAATAAATTATTGCTTTTTAATTTCTTGTTTTTTTTCTTTCTTTTTTTTCTTTTTTTTTTCTTTGTTTTTCTTTAACTTTAAAAAAACCACACTAGTTATTACCAATTGTAAAGTTTAGACTGCAGGCGCGTGAATCATAATCAGTGTTATTAACTCCTCTTGTAAAGTTTAACGAGAGCACATCAATTGATTTATTAATCATCGACTATTGGAAATCAAACATTTGGTAATTTTGACATATAGCCTTAGAACAGAAACCCGCTACATTTCTCCATTAGTAGCAAAGGATATTTTATATGCACTATCCCACAGACAGGATAGTACATACCACGGCCTTTGATCTATCAGACGTGGTGCACTGGCTGGAACGAGAAATAGCCCAATGGGCCTACCGACGATGGGCTTTACCATTGGGCTATCTTTTGTGGTATGTCCATAAAAATATCGTATGACAAATTTCTAATCTAGAGAGCTCTTCTGACCACTAACGGCTAAATAATAAATGCAGAACAATTCAGGGTTGCTTTATTGTTTACCATCACATATTCACGGCTTCATCGATAAAAAAAGATGATAAAATCTCAAAGGGATTATCATATCCGGTTGAACTTTTCGTTTGTCATGATTCAGTAAAATATTTACTGATAAGATTTTATCACAGTGTATAAATCGGTTGAAGACCAAACATTACAGTGTTTTATGTCAATCATTATCCCCCACACTTTATATAATGGCCTGCCTTACAGTTTTAACAGGAATTAAAGTAACAGATCCTAGTGTTTAAACACTAAGGCATATTTTTCACTATTTAAAAGGAAAGGAAACATTTTATTTAACGACGCACTCAACACATTTTATTTACGGTTATATGGCGTCGAACATATGGTTAAGGACCACACCGAAATTGAGATTTAGGAAACCCGCTGTCGCTACTTCATGGGCTACTTTTTCGATAAGCAGCAAGGTATCTTTTATATACACCATTCCACAGACAGGATAGTACATACCATGCCCTTTGTTACGCCAGTTGTGGATATGCCAATGGGCCCACCGACGGGAGTCGATCCTAGATCGATCGCGCATCAGGCGAGCGCTGTACCACTGAGTTACGTCTCGCCCCTCACAATTAGAGCCGTTCTTAATAACTGCAACCATACATTACTTAGATTTTATTATTTACATTATCCATTTCTATATATCGTAAGAGTTTCTGGACATCCTGGTGTTTTTTAATATCACAGAATGCATTTTTTCTTTCATATTTTTAAAACCGCAGGTGCGTCTGAGAAAACGGTTATGGAGTAGAGTTCTAATCTATTTTAAGGATATTTCACCGTTTCAACGTCACAGACTCTTGTTTCACTCTATTGTATCCGAATGTGTTACCAGCACATATTTTCGGCATTTTTTCTTGTGTTACAAAATACATATGATTTTGGTTTTACAACGCATACAAAATTAACTCTTTTTTTATTCATTGTTAACACTGGCCAAAATGTCCTGGAACGTCGTTTAAAAATCATCTGTGATCAAAACTTGCTAAAATATTATAATACTAACACAAATTTATATTTTCAAAAACCCCAACCAACCCCCCCCCCCCCCCCTCCCTAAAAAAAACAAAAAAAACAAAACATAAACACTAAAAATAAAAAATAAAAAGCCCACTAATAATAAAATTTAATAAAAATCTACTGGCTCCAAATTAGTTTGTGTTGAGTGTAAGTATAAGCCAGGCACTGACAGTATATTCAATACACGCCAACAACAAGAGTTACGTTTCGTTAAATCGGCCCATTTTTGCCGGTTTATCTTTGAATGGTTGAACCAAAGGTCACCCGATGATGAACTGTCGTCGGTTTTTGTCAGATCTCAACGTAACAAAAGTGACATTAGTGAGTTTTAAGATAGGACGTCACTTTGACTGTGTACCAGGTCGTCCATGGGGACGATTCTTCCCATCTGGAAGCCCGGTGTTGCGATCTGCACCGTCGCCGATGGTTATAAACCCAATTATCCAGCACCTTACTCATGCACTTCAACAATTAAACTGTCATCTTTGACCTTACGCATGTCTAACACTGTGCTGCTATCTATTAAATCATTCAGTACACACGTGTATGCCTTAGGATCATCTGTAAAGTTCATGAAAGATAAAGGCGGATGCAGAAGTTTATGAAGGTTGGCGGGCGGGAAGTGAGATGCTTTGACTGAAAAGTGTGAACGTGTATATTTTGTGTTGTTTATTGTTTGAGTTTATTTTTGCTTAGTTTGTTGTCTGTTTTGGGTGAGGTTTTTTGTTGGGGTTTTCTTTTTGTGTTTTTTTTCTTTTTTCTTTTTTAAGGGTTGGGGTGCCAATATGGCATTAAACACTCATTCAATAGAAAGAAATGTTTTATTTAACGACGCACTCAACACATTTTATTTACGGTTATATGGCGTCAAGCATATGGTTAACGACCACACATATATTGAGAGAGGAAACCTGCTGTCGCCACTTCATGAGCTACTCTTTTTCGATTAGCAGCAAGGGATCTTTTATATGCACCATCCCACAGACAGGATTGTATATACCACGGCCTTTGTTACACCAGTTGTGGAGCACTGGCTGGAACGAGAAATAGCCCAATGAGTCCACCGACGGGGATCGATCCTGGATCGACCGCGCATCAAGCGAACGCTTTACCACTGGGCTACATCCTGCCCACCTCATTCAATAGAATACTCTGCTAAAATTCTATTATTTTTCAAGTTACGTTATTAAAGGGACATTCCTGAGTTTGCGGCATTGTAAGATGTTTCCGACTAATAAAATATTTCTACGATTAAACTTACATATTAAATATATTTTCTGGTTTAGAATATCAGTGTCTGTATATTCAATGTGTTTCTGGTCGTCTTAATATTTTTAAGACGCCCAAACTGGATTTTGTCTTCAAATAATGTTTGGAAATAAAATAAAATTTAACCTAGTACAAATATTAGAACGATCAGAAACACGTTTAGTATATTTTATGCAGAAAAATATATTTAATATGTAATTACAATCGTTAAAACGTCTTTGTTAGTCGATAACATCTTAAAAAGTGTAGCAAACTCAGAAATGTCCCTTTAACGATTTTTGGGTTCAGTTACCGATGGATATATATATATATATATATATATATATATATTTTTTTTTTTTTTTTTTTTTTTTTTAATTATTATTTGTTGTTTTTTTATGGTTGGAAAGTAAGAAGTATTACCTCCCCACCCCCGGAGCTTTATATTTATTTCTGTTCATATTTAAATTGCAAAATTATTTTACTATCGTAACATGTATGTATTATGGAGAAGGCCTAGTAAGTTGTGTAACCTGTGCCCAATCCATTTGTTCTTTTTAAAAAACAATAAAATATGTTTCAATCAATCAACTCCCGATCATCTATATGGTTATTTGTGATAAGCCGAACAGAAATTGACCTGAAAGACTGGTGTTGGGAGTCAATGACAAGTAATATGAAGACTATTGTAATAAAAGCAGTTTACAATAAAAACAAAGCAATAAAACGAGGAAATAAATCACACCTGCAAAATGACAGGTTTATGCCTCAAGCAACTTAACTCATTCTCTAGATATTTCTACATACACGACATATTTGTCGGTCTGTAGTGCCAGAATGATAACAAAAACAAACATACATACATACATGCATACACACACACACACACACACAAACAAACACACACACACACACACACACACACGCACACACACACATACATACACAGGGGCAACCGAGTAGTTAATTGTCTAAAACTCATTAAACGGTTAAGAAGATAATTTTCTTTAAGTTTAAGAGAGAGAGAGAGAGAGAGAGAGGGGGGGGGGGGGGGGGTGACAGACAGACAGACAGACAGACAGACACGGACGTGTGGAGTAACAGGGATGAAGCCGAAGATAGACGAAAGGGAACACAAACGGCGCGAGCCGTATGCACACATACATAGTATTCAATATTAAGATGAAACATATAGGCTTAACATGATATTGTAAAACATGATATTAGCAATGCAAAAGCCTTACATAACTGAAGAGGAAATATTCTGGAGACTAGGAAGAAGAGTACTAGAAATAGAAACAAAGAGTGAGAGAAAAAGAGGAAGAAGAAGAAGAAGAAGAAGAAGAAGAAGAAGAAAACTTTCTTGAAAGATAAATAAGATCAATGCGATCTTTAAAAAAAAGAAATTATAGAAAGTCGAGATACGTTTTCCGAACTGGCGATATTTTGCATAAAAGTATGTTTATTAGCTTATTCGTATATTTTGCTATTAATAAGTTTATACATGAATTTATACAATTTGTTTGAGGAACTGCTGCCAAGGTTCCCACTGATCATCAAAGTCTTTATACAGGCAATTTTTATAAAATATATATTTTTCAATCTGTATTTTATCAATAATGAATCTTAGCATTGCGTTTTTATTTAATCTGATCTTTTGTAATTTCGTTCTCTATATATAATACTTAATATTAATAATGAATCAATTAATAAAACTGCTTTTTTGTTATGATACCAAATAAAACCATGTTTTTATCCAACTGAAATTGTTCACCTTTTTTTAATGCCCATTCTTCTACTGCTTTCCATAGGACAGTAACTTTAGAGCACTCATAAAATAAGTGTTCCAGTGTTTCTGGCATAAGATGGCAAAAATCGCAAATATTAGAATCAACATATTTTATTTTATTTAGAAATATATTTGTAGCTATTATCCTGTGTAAAATTTTATACTGAAACCATAATAAAGATGGGTCTTTAATAGTTTTGAATGGTAGAGCATAATACTTTCCCCATACTTGTGAAGTGAAGTCAAACCCCAATACTGAATATCTTTTTTGGGACGTAGGAACTATTGTAGTGCGATTTAATATTGCGTAGTATATTTGCTTACTTAGGTTTGTATCTTTTAAAAATAGTTTTATTTTAAACGGAAGAATCGGGTTGCAAACAGTGTTAAAACTTTGTTTGTTTGATTTTGTTGTTTTACAAATATATAATTTAATGGCTCTGATTAAAGAAGCATATTCTAAAAAATTGGATTGTACTTGATATTTTGTTATGAAAGTATTGTAATTCATTAATGTCCCATTTTCGTCTATTAGATCTTGAATAAATATTATGCCTTTTTGCAAATACTTCATATAAATAAAAGGTTTGCCGTTTTTTTATTTAAATTTTGCTATTGTACCAAATGTTTAGGC
Organism: Gigantopelta aegis; assembly: GCF_016097555.1. NCBI lineage: Eukaryota > Metazoa > Mollusca > Gastropoda > Neomphalida > Peltospiridae > Gigantopelta > Gigantopelta aegis. The sequence continues at coordinate 45,237,953 of NC_054701.1, forward strand.
TCATTACATCTTCATTATTATCAGGCGTTTCTTTCTGTTGAATGGTAAGCCAGCTTTGTAACACATCTTTCCAAAAATTATTTTTAATTGTTGTTATTTTTAGCTGAATATAATAATCTCTATATTTAATCATATTTGCTGTCGTTAAACCTGTTACAGCTTGGAAAAGATGTGTCCATTTCGAGTTTGATATTAGAAGTCTTCTTAACCAAGTAGCTTTTAACGCAGTTGTAAAATTTCTAATGTTTAGCATTTTGATGCCTCCATTTACGTAGTCTTGCATTAGTACTTCTCTTTTGACTTTTTCTGGTTTGTTTTGCCAAATAAAATTAAAAAACATTTTAGTTATTTGTTTTGTTACTTGATCTGGTACATTTGGTAATGCAATTAATAAATGTGTTATTTTTGAAATTATTAAGGTCTTGATAACGACGCGACCCAGTGGAATTAATTTTCTAGTGGACCATTGTTTTAACAGTCTTTTCATCTCCATTAACTTCGGTTCAAAGTTAGTTTGAATCATTTCTTCAATATTAACTGAAAAATATACTCCTAGTAAGGAAAAGGTTTCTGCACCCCATTCTAACTTCCATTTTGGATGATGAAAAACATCTTTTGAATATTTTTTACTGCCTATCTAGATGGTTTTTGATTTCGAGTAGTTTATGTTTAATCCAGATACGTTAGCATACAGGTCTAATATTTTTAGAGTGCTATCCAGGGATTTGTGAGTTCCATCTAAAATGAAGGAGGTGTCATCAGCGTACTGCGATATTAAATATTCTTGCTCGTTTACAGTTTGTGACGGGACATGCTCTTAATTTTTTTTCGCCTGTGGCGATATTAATTGTTTTAGAGGGCCGTGTGCAGTCCCAATATGCACTTAGACCAGGTGAGCACTTTGTTACGTAATACCTCCGCGCGACCGTACCCTCTAATACACACTTAGACCAGGTGTGGAGGCCATGTGGCCAGTAGTTACGTAATAACACCGGTAGAACGGTTTATGACCGGGGGATTTTAAGTGCTTGTTCAACGAATGACCAAGAGATAGAGTCAAAAGCCTTTTCAAAATCTACCAGGAACAATAAGCCTGGAATTTTATTAACTTCTGTATATTGCATTATATCATATATTAGTCTTATATTTTAAGCTAAAAATCGACCTTTAATGAACCCAGTTTGATCTTTTGAAATTATTTTATCTAGCACTTTTTAAATTCTGTTAGCAATGCAGCCAGAGGCAATTTTGTATATACAATTTAATAGTGTAATTGGTCGCCAGTTTTTTAAAAAGTGTTTAGGTTTATTAGGTTTTGGTATGCATGTAATAATCCCAAATTTTTGTGTGTTGGACAATTCGTTTATATTGTAGCTGTAATTAATGGATCTAACAATAAAATGCCCGAGATCCTTCCAAAACATTTTTAAAAACTGGGCTTTTATCGTTTTTCATAGTTTTAAGGAACGTTAATGCTTCTGAATATGTTATTTCTCCTTCTAGTTCCTGTGCTTCTGTACAACAGCATCTGTACGATATTTCTTCGGATGCGCAAGAACAAACACAACTTTAAGTGGTGTAATACACCAAGGTGGGAAAACAAAATATGAAGGAGTTTCCAAAGTTTCCAAAGTTAAATCAATGTTGGAAAGCGACAAAAAAACGCTGAATGCGAAAACCAAATGTACGAATATATTTGTAATCAAACACCGCATCATGTGTAAGATGTTTCGGTAATGATTTAATCTTAGTAACATACTGCAGAGAAAAATGTGCACGTTTAGCACTCAAACTAGGTTAGTGTGCATCAACGTAAAAGCTCTCAACAGATGTTCTAAATGCACTAAGACGAAGCCTGAGTCCCTGGTTGTGTATAGGATCTAGCATCTGCAAGAAAGACTTGCGTGCCGACCCATACACAATGCATCCATAATAAAAGTTTTGACCTCACAAGAGATCTATACAGACGGAGCATAACCTTGAGGTCAGCTCCCCATTCCGTATAACCAATAACCTTTAAAATATTAAGAGCTTTTAAGCCTTTTTTAAAACATATTTAAGATGGGGCACAAAAGATAGCTACCTGTCAAATATAACCTCCACAACTGGATTCGGATTTTTGTTCAAAAACAACTGTGGATCTAAGTGGAGACCTCTTTTCTGGCAGATATGCATACAAACCGTGTTTTCCTTTGAGAATCTAAAGCCATCATCAGTTGCCTATTGATGAAGTTTATTCAAACAAAGATGCAACTTACATTCAATGATACTCATATTGGACGATCTGCAAATCATCGACATGTAACGAGCATTCCACACCAGGTGATGCTGTTAATTTTCATAGAAAATAAAGTTACAGACAGGATACTACCTTGAGGTACACCCATCTCTCGTGGGCGAATATCGGACAAAGTCGGCCTCACCCGGACTTTAAAATCCCATACTTCCACGTGGTATCGTAAGCTTTCTCCAAATGTGTTGATTATGGATAAAAGCTTCCTTACAAAACGTTTCAAATCTAACAAGATTATCAATCATGCTACGTCTGGATCTGAACCCACATTGCACATTAGTAAGCAATTTGTGGTTTCAAGATACCAGACAAGTCTACTATTGATAATTCGTTCCATGGTTTTACAAATACAATTTATCAAAGTGATAGGGCGATAACTAATAGGATTAGTTGGATCCTTACCAGGCTTGGGAATAGGAATAATAATAGTTTTTCGCCAATGAGAAGGAAAGTCACCAGAAATCCAGGTGTTATTAAAATATTCAAAAGAACCATCAAAGATGATTCCTGTAAATGCTTCAATAACTAATAATGAATTTCATCTGGTCCTACTGAAGTACCATGGGCTCTACGAAGAGCATCCTGCAATTCCTTCAGAGAAATGCCTGTTGTATACTTCAGCATTTTCGGATGAAAAATTAATGGACTGCTTTTCATCTTTAGTTCTAACAGATGTAAAAGCATCTGTACTGAAAGCAGAAGATGAAGTATGAGAAAAGTTGTCTGCCAATGCGTTGCCAATGTCACGATGAGACGTAACATCCGTATCATTGACAGACAAATGATGAATTGTATTACTGGATTCGTTACCTTTGATTTTACGGATCCTATTACAGACAGATTTCACTGATGTTTGTGAATTCAACTTGGAGACAAAAGTTCTCCAATATGTTTTCTTACTCTGTCTGATCTCTCTGTGAGCCTTAGCCCCAGCAGTACGAAATGCATCCAGGTTATCCGCTTTAGGTTTGCGTTTGAATGCATCCTTGCACGTATCATTGAACCATGGTTTATTGAAACGCTTTGGTACTGTCGAAGTCTTAGGAAGAGTTTCATCTGCAATATCCTTCAAGATGGAAATGAACAAAGACATGGGATCATCAGTAATGGCAAATTGTTACAGACGAATGTTGCACAGATTCTGAAACTGACCCCAGTTTGCCTTCGCCAACTTCCGCCTTTGAACTCGTTCAGGCGATGGAGGTCCATCATTCTCCAAAATAATGGGTAAGTGGTCACTACCACAAGGGTCTGAACCAACTTTCCAGGAGAAATCAAGAAAAAGTGAAGGACTACAAAGGGACAAGTCTATAGAAGTGAAAGAACCATATGCAGAATGAAAATATGTATGACTTTTATCATTAAATAAAAGCAAGTCATTTTTGAGAATTAAGTCTTCCAATTGTTTGCCGCCTCACATCCCCACAAAGTGTGGTGACCATTAAAATCTCCCATAATAAAGGTAGTAGGGAGCTTGTTTATAAAATCTTGAAGATCCTGTGGTTTAAAATTAAAATGATTATGAGGATGTAAATAAACTGAACATAGAGTAATAGTTTTATGAGCAGTGACTTTTACAGCCGCAGCTTGTAAATTAGTAGTTAATGTCACTGTACTCCTAGGAATGTTTTCATTAACAAAAATGAAAAACATCCCCTGATGCTCCATTTTTAGTTTCTTAAAACTTATGATAGAGGTTAAATCCTCTCATGGTAATATGGTCAGTGTCCTTCAAGACAGTTTCCTGATGACACACTGCAAGTTTTTGAAAGACTTAATTCATCAAAATTGGGCCTAAGCCCATGGCAGTTCCACTAAATGTCAGTAGGAGGAAGTATGGGGCTAATTTAGACTTTCCCTTAGATTTTGATGCTACTTTTTGTGAGCGCAAATAATCTTGTGATAAATCACCCATCTCATCGATCATATCAACCAAAGGATCATATTGATTGCTGACTGAGATGGAATTCAACTCTCTTCTTTAATCGTCCAGATTTAGAATGTTTTGTCTGTTTGCCTTTTCCTGACTGTTGTTGTATAACTGCTTCCTTCATTTTCTTGATAGCTTTAGCCACTTGTATTTCAGTTTTTTCAACATCAGACAACTTTTTGTACTTATTGTCACCAGATGGCCAAGTACGATCAGTATTGACAGCAACACTAATCATGGAAACCTTGACTACTGCAGCACACGATTTATCTGCAGTAGCTGGAGATGATGTTTCCACCACTTTCCTAGCTTCCTGAAATTGTAAGTGTCGACCTTGACCTGCTGAATCTTCTTTTCAAACTTCAACTTTGCACACTCTCGAGAATATGCAAAGGATTTTTTTTGGCATGTATTCCGACCATGCCTAAATTTCTAACATTTAAAAGAACGTAAAGGGTTTTGGATGCAAGGCTCAACAGGTACACTGAGATACCCAGCCTTACTCGAGCTTGGGAGTTTTGGTGTATTGAAAGTTAAAATTAAGTTATTCGTCGAAATCAACTCACTGAAACAATGACGGACCTTAATTCTTTTAACAAACGTCACGTCTTGAGCTGACAAATTTTCAAGAATTTCTTCTTCACCAACTCCTGCCAAATCTCAACATCTGATGACACCTTTAGATGAATTTAAATTACTGTGAGCTGTCACTGTAATAGGTATATTGCAGAGGAATGTTGACTTCAGGAAACACTTTGAATGACACTCTTTGGAACATTTCACTAACAACGAAACATTCCTCAATTGTTTTTACATTTTTTGGCTCACCAGCCAAACCAACTAGACCTTTCTGAATAGTAAATGGTGAAAGTTTGCCCAAGGCTCCATCAATTGAAGAAGTAACAACCAAGAACCCAATCTAATTAAAATTAGCTCCACTATTACATGTGGATCTAAAGACAGCCAGTTGGAACTCATGTCCACCAATCAAAACCTTACTTGCAGAATCCTGCCAGTGATTTAAAAATAATTTGAAAACATTCCGAATTATCCTGAGGGTATACGACATGTTTCGTGTGAATTACGAATGCCTTAAAACATGTTTTATTTTATAAAATAAATAATTTGTAATGTAAAACTGAAGACTGATTTAGTTTTTTTTTAATTTTATAAATAAATAAATAATTTTTAATGTAAAATTGAAGACTGATAACCCACCCCGTATGGTTCGCTGTACTGCGGCCACTAAAATAGACTCGCCCGATATTTTTAGAATTTGTATGCTCCCAAATAACGTTATAAAAGGCGAAGTGTGATTGGTCAATATTTAAATTGTTATTTACAGACGAAATGTTACCTGAACATTGGGGACTACGCAGTGTTGTTAGTTTTAAATCACTGGCAGGATTCTGCAAGTAAGGTTTTGATTGGTGGACATGAGCTCCAACTGGCTGTCTTTAGATCCACATGTAATAGTGAAGCTAATTTTAATTAGATTGCCAAGAACCTTGACCAGGATTCAGACTTCTTAATTGTAGCATTGATCATGGCATTGACGAAGAATCCGCAACTTTGGTGTGGACCTGTTTCATGGTCCCATCAAAAGTGATATCTTTATTTGGATCCATACATGAATCTATAATTTCATCAAATATGTCCACCACCAACCACAGAGTTCAACGAGGGGTGCTGCGGATAACCAGCAGGCAGCCAAGCAAGGGATACATGGTTGATATACCTGGGCAATAAAGAAACCATAAATCACCCAAATGACCCTAGCCACTGCCCCAAGAGCAACAAATACAAAAGGTACATCAAACAATGTTTGTTCTTGACCATATAAATAAAACAAAGGGTGTTTGCTATAGAGATTGGCGTGACCAGCCGATTGATCAGGTCGGACCTCCCTGACCACCCGTCTTGCTGAACTCCAGGCCAAAGTAGTGTTGCCAGAAAACATACCCATAGATATGCCCCCAACTCAACCACCAGGATCCCATCATCCAGCATTACAAGATGCACCTCACTGCCAACAAGGTGCCCCAAAAGGGGAGTTGTACTGTAGGCCTATTAGCCATTCTCATAGAGAATGTTTCACCCCTGCACCACAGTGAGGTTACAGTATTTGCAGGGGAAATAGCTAAAGATAAAGTTACAGATGCAGACGTCAAAAGATACAAGACATATCGGGTCTTTGCCACATTCAGCAGACCCAGCTTTGGCGAGTTTTGAGCCTTAAAAAAGAGAAGAAAAAAAGAGTCGAGATGAGTTAACGACACACCTTGAGCTGGATGTCAAACTTATGGTAGTTTTAACAGACTGCCAGCTACATTTTTGCATTAGTAGCAAGGAATCTTTTATATGCACCATCCCACAGACAGGATAGCACATACCATGACCTTTGATATGCCAGTCGTGGTGCACTGGTTGGAATAAGAAAATAACCCAATGAGCCTGCTGATGGGATTCGATCCTAGACTGACCGTGCACCAGGTGAGCACTATACCACTGGGCTATGTCTTACCCCTCATAAGGGTATGTAGCTATGACTCACTGTCAGGTTCTTTGTCTGCAGAGCTAGACCGGCTTCGGTGGCGTAGTGGTTAGGCCATCAGACTACAGGCTGGTAGGTACAGGGTTCGCAGCCTGGTACCGGCTCCAACCCAGAGTGAGTTCTCAATGGGCTCAGTGGGTAGGTGTAAGGCCACTACACCTTCTTCTCTCTCACTAACCACTAACAACTAACCCACTGTCCTGGACAAACATCCCAGATAGCTGAGGTATGTGCCCAGGACAGCGTGCTTGCACCTTAAATGGATGTAAGCACGAAAGTTAAAATTAAATGAAAATAAATAAATGCAGAGCTAGTTTAGACCATGACATACGGTTCCAATAGCAGGAGGACTGCCACTTTAAAATGCAACCTAGTAGAGGTGCAAACATTCTTTCTATAGTTTTTCAAACAAAGAGATGTCTAAATGCAAAGATGTGTATTGAACAATATTTCAAGGAACTGCTAGAATTTTACAGAAAAATTGCTCAAATTATTTTCTGAGGGCAATGTATCTTTGAATAAAAATAGTAAATTCAAGATGGCTGGTTAAAGTAATTTGAAATCTGTATGAACTCAAATCACGCCCCAAAAAACAACAACAACCACCCAAAACAAAGCCTCCATATTATCAGATAATTAAAAATATATATAATACAAGAATAATACAAACACTTATTAAGTTTTGTACCATCGTTTTATTACTTTTATAATTTATTATTTATAAAAGGAGTAAAGGTTTCAAAAATGTTTTGTTGCATAAAACAGTCCAACGATGATATTTCTATACAATTTCGAAAGTGAGAAGTGAAGTACAAAAAAAACAAGCATTCTGAGAGTACTGCTAAAGTAATACTTATCCCCTACCGGGCCCAACAAATTTTCTTTTCTCCTAAGTTCAAGGGGAATAACTCAAACTTATATATGATAAAGCTATACACAAAATTTGAAGAATTATGAAAAAGAGAGTTGGAAAACTATATTACTGACAGACAGAGAACTATAGTTGGACCAGTAGAGAATAAATAAAAGCTTACGTGGAATGTTAATAAAAAGAAATGTATATGTTTAATAAGATGTCTGTTTAATCAGCAGCAATGAGGTGAAGAATATATAGTATTAGTAGATATGCTTTAAAGGATGACTAGGGATGTGTGTGTGTGTGTGTGTGTGTGTGTGTGTGTGTGTGAAGAGGACCAGGATGTGAGTGGAAAATGCAGGCATTAATGACAGAAGTACAAAAAAAAAACAGAACAAAAAGGCAAGGCAATAATGGATAAAACCATAATCGAGGGGGACACAAAACAAATAGATACAACTCATTTGTCTGTAACAAGGCATAAAACAATTTCATCAACATTTTAAGTAACAAACCCAGCTGCTATCACACAGCCTATATTTTCAGTTAGCAGCAAAAAAGAAGAAGTTTTAGATACTCCTTCAATGTGACACTTTTTAGACAGAAGAAGAAGATGAAAAAAAAAAAAATATAGAGGAATAATAAAGCATCCAGTCTACTAAGGGAATAGATCCTATGACCTACTGCACATCAGTCTGACACTGTGCCAAATCTCACTCTTTAGTGTGTGTCTAACAGTAGCATGTTGAGGAGGCAGAGTACTCATTACCAATTTGACTGATGCCATCACATCTTCTATCATACTGTATCTCGTTTTTCTTCAGATGCCCTCTTTAGCATGCCTCAAATGTTGACACTGTGTAATGTTTTTTTTTAAAAATAAAAACAAAAACAAAAACAAACAAAAAATCACATAACAGGAACTGAACATTCATGAGTCATTGTAGTAACAGGTGAAACCTCTATTCAAGACACTGGACGATTGCCTTGATACATCTACATATATACATATATTTACAACTATCTTACACTGCTACCTTTTGGAAATAGATTCTCGAAGCTATTATCCATTGAACCATCTTTCGCACCAGTTTGCCAGATACGAAGTCTGGTTTCTTTAACGACACCACTAGATCACATTGAGTTATTAATTACCAGATATGAATTACAAACTGGCTATCCCTTTTATCAAACAAAAAGTTGCCAAACTGCTAACCATATTTTTGGCCAACTTGAATGTTGTTTAGTACATCACATTTGTGTGAAAATTTTATTAGTGTGTTCATTACTAGCAGTTATTTTCTCTAGATAATGTTGTTGTCGGCTCATTTCCATTCGTACAGTCATACACTTCATTATGCTCACTAGGTATATACTAAACAATAACAGAAAGAAATACATGTTTTATTTAACGATGCACCCAACATATTTTATTTACGGTTATATGGCATCAAACATATGGTTAAGGACCACAGATATTGAGAGAGGAAACCCGCTGTCGCCACTTCATGGGCTACTCTTTCTGATTAGCAGCAAGGGATCTTTTATATGCACCATCCCATAGACAGGATAGCACATACCACAGCCTTTGATATACCAGTCGTGGTGCACGGGCTGGAGCGAGAAACAGCCCAATGGGCCCATCGACGGGGATCGATCCCACACCGACTGCACATCGAGCGAACACTATACCACTGGGCTACGTCCCGCCACAAACAATAACAGAGACACAAATATGTTGATATATTTTTTCATGATACGATAATTTCGTAAATAGATTGTCAAAATAGGCCTGACAAGACACTGAAAACTGTAACAGAGGCAAACACTAATGTCAACATACATATCACTAGGCTCCTCAGTTAATACATATCAATAACTGTGACATATATCAGTAGATTCCTCACCTCTGTACACACATTACTAGGTCATTAATAGTTACTGTCAACATATATACCTAAAGTCTGAACCACATTGTTAACAACCACGATCAATTACTCTGCTACCTTGAGATTTGTCTGTACAGAAATTATGAAAAAATTCATTGCAATGACACAAGATTCCACATGTCACTAATATTGGCTTTGCTGAAATCTAGGACAAAAAGCATGTAGGGTGCCATTTTAAAAAAAAAAAAATATTTTATCGAATTCTGTCCAAGAGGGTGGAAGGATGTGACATAATCTAACAAAGATATGACATGCATTATAGTATAAAGCAATTGTGGTGACGTCATATTAATTACGTCACATACTTCGGAGTCTTCCACCACTCTTGAAGAGTATTTAAAAAAAAGTAAAATGGTAGACAGCAAAATATTACATGTTTTTTGTCATCGGATGTTACAACCTTGAATGTGGAATCTATGTTACAACCTTGAATGTGGAATCTATGTCAATGTAATGTTTTTGTCACGATGTTCGCCTGGATAAAAGGGGGGGGGGGGGGGGGGGGGGGGGAGAGAGAGAGAGAGAGAGAGAGAGAGAGAGAGAGAGAGAGAGAGAGAGAGAGAGAGAGAGAGAATCTAACAGGTAGGAGATTAATTTATTGTAGATGTTAACAATGTTGTTTGGACTTGAAAAAATTATCTGTGAACCGTGAATAAAATACAAAGTTAAAGCAATACCCAGAAGAGTAAAGTAGTTTATATCGATTCTATGTACATGGACATGTAGCCAATGTAGGCTATATTGAAAATAAAGGTTTTTCAAACTCCCAAATAGCTGGGGTAATAAAATAGAATAACAAATGAGTTACAAGTTATTATCAAATTTATGTCCCAAGTGAAATAATTTTCACTTGGGACATAAATTTGATGATAACTGGTAACTCATTTATTATCCTCTGTTCAATTTAGGATCCTTAACTGACATATCACTACTCCTCAACTGTCAACATATATCTCTAGGTTCCTTAGTCAATAAATACCACTAGGCTCCTTAGTTAATAAATACCACTAGGCTCCTTAGTTAATAAACATCACTAGGCTCCTTAGTTAATAACTATCACTAGGCTCCTTAGTTAATAACTATCACTAGGCTCCTTAACAGTTGTCAACATATATGTATCACAAGACTCCCTGGTTACTAAATATCAATAGGCTCCTTGACGTAAATCAACAATCAGTCAATGAATATCACTAAGTTCTTTAGTTGATATGCATCACCAGGATCCTAACTGCAACCCATATTGCTGGACTCCTTAGTTGTCCATATATATATCACCAGGCTTCTTAACAGTCATAGTATATTACAAGGCTGCTCAGATGTCAATATATCCCACGAGGCTCTGACACTATTACACAGGGGTGCAGACAAATGGGGAAAATGTCCAGTCAGCTGAACTGGTACCTGTTTACTGGAATTCCTACTAGTTCATGAGACTACAGCACAGGATAATATTGTTATAATACATTGTACATCCGTAACTTCAAAATGACAATCCACCAACTTCCTCATTTCTCCCACCACCCTACATTTTTGTCTGCAAATATGTTAAGGTTAAATCTAAACCTTTGTCCTTGCAAGATGTTTAAATAAATATGTAGGTTTATTTCTCTCCAGAATTGAATACATGATGTTGGTTTCTGACTCTGCTGTGATGCTCACAGAAACATGCGGAGATTACTGAGTTTTACAAGTGTTCACGTCGGTGGATTCAGACTCATCGGTGGGGTTTTTTGACACTTCGGGGATTTTGAAGTGAGGTTCTGTTCTCGAGATGGGGGATCTTTTCTTCCAAATGTTGTCGAGACTAAAAACCACAGAGTCGTCAGCACATGCTGTAAAAGAAACCAATGAATACATCTAAATACAGTGTAACATAAAAGCAACCTCCCCCCCCCTCCACCAAAAAACCCCAACAACACAAAAACAAACAAAGAAAACAATGAACTCAAAAATCAAAATACGTAAATGAGATTTGAAATGGGAACATAAATGTCTAAACACTGAGAAAACTAAATTTTGCCAACTAACAGTGGAATCAAAGGAAAATACCCAACAATGTGGGGATTTGGAGCCTTCCTGAAAACAAAATCAAACAAAAAGCCCTTCGGTTTGCTACAGCCTCTACAGGTAGACCATTTAATTTTGCATTACCCCTTACACCCATCCATATAGAATGTCTGAAATTTAATGTGTGAGCAAAAAAACAAAACACCCCAGTTTACACAACACCAGACTTGCACGAACATGATACAAATGTAACTACATGTATTGCTGTGGCAATTGTTAGAGGCCTGCATGAAGTAAAAATCCACAACTTTAGTGGCTGTAGGTGGGTTAACACCTCGTTAGAACAAAACAAAAATGGAGAAAGAACACTTATGAAGAAATGATGACAGGAAAATCCATGGTAATGCTCTCATAATTTTGATGAGATGAATGGATTATAGACTCCGACTCGGAACTCTATTTACGTGCCCATATACCAGAGAGGTTTCAGGCATGTCCGTCCCAGGTTTGATCTCTGGCATGGCTGGATGAGCTGACCTGGGACGGACATGGATTATAGAAGACACAATTTCTAGAATTGGCCACTGGCGAAGTCAGAGACCAAGTCCAGGGTGGGCGTGCCTGAACCCTTGTGGATATGGGCACGTAAAAAAGAGTTCCTGATTGCCGTTTCTATGATGCAATAACCAAGATGAATAATGACACTTTGACACTATTAATAGATTTTGCCGGAGAAAAAAACAATTTAAAAAGAATGAAAGGGGGAGGGGAGAGGGATTGAGGAGAGAGAGAAAGACAAATCTATGCATTTTTATTGTCACCTTTGTGCAAAAAACAAACCCAAGGGAAATTACCTTGATGTTTTTCTGGAGATGGAGGTGGCAAGGATATGTTCTCCTTGTTCATTCTGCAAAATAAAACAATGCACCTTCTTACTGCATATTGTGGAAATGTATAATGTCACATTACATTCCATCCTGAGTACTGTGGACCAGAACACTGGCACATAAGTACATGAAATGTGATGTTTCGATTCACAGTTTGTTGAACACAACTCAACAGTCATTTCAAAGTCAAGTACAACTACATCAAAATACAGAGTAACTTCCCTTCTGGTTTGGTTGTTCTTCGTGCACTAATTATACAATTAACTCTGACAATGATATACATTTAATACACAAATAACATATGATATTTAATTAGTATTTACACTGTTAGCATTGACATTATTATTACTGTTATTATTACAAATTTAATTAATTGTTTTGATAACAACAAGCTTATTTATTTTTTATTTCATATTTAAAAAATTTATTATTTAATAGTATTCCTATAGAAAAACATACATCTGAAATATGTATGGTATGCAGAAAATTTATTTTAAATTCCAGAAAGCACATTATACATTTAATATTTAAAATTAATGCTTTACAAAAATATTCTGAAAAAATAATCCACATAAACAAAAGAAAAATCTACTCCACTGAAGTTAAAACAAACTGTTTTATCCTTTCATGAATACTCACCTGACATTTGGCATTAACCCCAATTTAACACACCACTCCACTGCAAAAAATACACCTTGATCTAGAGGTAAAAACTATTATAATTCTTGGCCCCTTCAGGTGAGGTATAATTACCTAGGGATGAAGTTTGCAGTTTAAATTACCTCAAGCCAGGGTCAAATGTCAGAAAGCATTGTAAGCCTAGTTTTGCATGTAAACATAAATCTATGACTTAACCACAATTGTTATTACTATTAACAGTACAACTAATGTAGTTTAAATTACACGTTTCATTTTCTTTTGTCCTTAAAATGCTCCATTTTTTCTAACGATGTCATTTTCTGTGTGAAATACATGACTATTATAATTGCTAGTTGCACATACGTAAACTGACCATGTTTGGTGAAATTGGCTCCTCCATGGGTCTATTACTGGTATGCAAACTAAGGTGTTTTTTTGTTTGTTGTTTTTTTAAGAACTGTCAAAATACTGCACATGTGTCAGTTACATTGTTCCATCCAATGATGGATGGAACTAGTGACATTTCATGGGGACTACCAACTTGTTTTAGGCTAACACCACAAGAGACAAGCATCTTTTGCACTTGGAGCTTCAAGGACCAAAATGTGGAGGTGAACAGTGAAAGAAATTGAAAAGATAGGAGTTGCCAAATTGAGAAGAAATAAAATGGAATTCAAAGGAGGGAACAGAAAGGGGCAGTGCAATATAAAAACCCCACAAACCCCCCCCCCCCAAAAAAAAAAAACCCACACACTCAAACTAATAATAAAAAAAAACCTACTAAAACAATAAAGCTACTTGTTCCCCAGATGAATGAAAAATGTTCTACTCATCACTAACTACATTCATTTGCACCTTTTTCCATGTGGACTGCCCCGAACATCCCAAAAACCAATCATTGGCTAAAACTGTCCACTTTTATGAAGGGTACTTGCATCTGACTCTGACGATGTAACAGACTCTACTGGTAGCACTAAACCAAATAACTTCCGGCTGGGTCAAAGTTTGAGGTGCACCCAACGTTTGACAGAGAAGTGAACACCACAAGTCCTGTGATTGGTTATAAATGTGAGTGTGTTGGTTGTAAAAAAATAATAGTTTCATCTGGGTAAAACAAATATGCAATTTTATTTCATCTAGTACCAATGTGTCAAGTAGCCTTGTGCTTGAAACATGTATGGGGTACCTGTAAAAAAAAAGTACTCTAATTTTGCGCGGAACTAGGGTAGTCATAGACGCTACCAGTTATCTCAGAAACAAACAGCTTGACCCCCAATTTTTTCTGATTTACTTTAAGTGTGAGGGGTGGTAGTATTTATATCCGTGGCGTTTATGTTGATTGATACGCTGCAGGTAGGAGTTTTAGTCACATATGTTACTATTGTCGTCTATGGGATTTGATTTGGTAGTATACACCCTACTACACTGTTGAAAGGTTGGGTTACAGTGTGGAAACAAACTGCATGTTGTGACTAACCTTGTAACACTGCGCAGTTGATGTCTCAGAGATTTGTTCTCGTCTTCTAACCGCGCCATCTGCTTCTCCAGTCTTTTCTTCTCGCTTTCCAGCATGCACACAGAAAAATAGTCCACCGTGCCGCTGCGGCTCATGAACGATTTCGGTCCATCAGTGTCAGAAAGCGACTGCGAACTCTCAACTTTTTGTCCTTCATCAGTCTGACAAACTGGAAAGAAACAGAAACTATCCCGTCAGTTTTTAAGATACATATACTTTCAGGAATTGAAATAATCATAGTGTATGGTAACCCATATGCAGGTCTTTTTCTTTTGTCTGGTTGTTTCAGTTGTTTGGAGGGTTTTTTTTTGTAGATTTTGTGTTTTGTTTTTCAAACATACTGTATCATATATAAATAATTTAGTTATTCATAAATATACACCTGGAAATTAATTAAGCATCACCTGAACAAGTAGTTGTCCGTGCAAACAGTGTTTAAACTAGATAATGAGGTGGGGGTTTTTTGGGGTTTTTTTTGACATATTCTGTACCTACTAGATATTTACTGAGATGGCATACATAAATTGTTGCCATTATATTGTATGTATATACATGTAGGAGAGGGTCTAGTAAGTTGGCAAACTTGTGCCCAATATGTTTGTTGTTCATGCAATAAAATGTTTTCAATAAAAAAAACATATGTAAATTACTTATGAATAGCACACATAAGTGTGATTCCAGTTAAACTAGATGGTGCCTAATTAATTTCCAGATGTGTTAGTCAATCTGTGAAACCAGTCATTACGCGTAATGCCTAAACAAATCAGTCATTTCGCGAAGTGCCTATGACCACCAGGCGATACGCGAAATGACAGAAAATTCCAGGCATTTCATGAAATGACTAAAAAGTGCTATCTATAATACCATACCACACAAGTCTTAATGTAATGCTTTATTTAAACTCAAATCAAATAATTTCAGAAGTTGTACTTGAAGATGAAGTTGAATGTTAACCAAGTAGTCAGTGTCAAATCATGACAGTAACATATTGGTATAGAAAGGTCACCAACTTTGTACAGTTTACATCAGCATCAGTAAGTAAACGCTGGGGGCACAAATCAAATTTATTGTGTGTAAACTTCCAGTTTAGAATCTCTGCTATCACACAAATTGCGTAGACCTACATATTGTTCTCATCACAATCTATGATTATTCCGAGAATAATAAATCCCAGAAACATGTTTAGTTTTATAGAGATGAAAGTCATATGGTGCTGTATCACAGATTTGTACTAATGAATGTAGCCATGTCTTAATCCATTTGCTTATATAAACACAAAGCAAGGCTAGGTTTGAGAATAAACCAGCGAACCATTACAACTAATCAGGGATCAAAAGAAGCTCCTAGATAACAAAAAAAAGTTGGCTTTGTTTAACGACACCTCTAGAGCACATTGATTATTAATCATCAGCTATTGGATGTCAAACATTTGGTAATTCTGACTCGTGGTCAGTAGAGGAACCCACAACATTTTCTTAATACAGCAAGGGATCTTTTATATGCACTTTCCCACAGACAGGAAAGCACATACCAAGTCCTTTGGTTGGAACGACAAAAAAACCCAATCAGTTGAACGGATCCACTGAGGTGGTTCGATCCTGCGACACAAGCACCTCAAACGAGCACTCAACCAACTGAGCTAAATCCCACACCCTAGATAACAAGACATCAATAATATAGCAGATTCTGATTTGTTTGTTTAATTACCAGAAACTTTTGTTGGTAATATTCAAGTGTTACTTAGCATATTTTCTATAAGATTCTTTAATCTGAAACTATAGCAAAAGTTGAATATTAAGTTATTGTATAATAATAAATAATTAATATTAAGTAGTATTTTAAATCGTATAATCAATATACTTATCCTTATTTGTTCTTAAAATGTGATTTTATCAATATTTAAGACCAAAAGCCTGTATACAAGTGTCAATAATAAGACTTGAATCACTTTAGTCATTTTGCGTAATGGCTGGCCATGATTTTCAGTCATTTCGTGAAATGCCTGTTATTTTCAGTCATTTTGCGTATTGCCTGGTGGTCATAGGCACTTCGCGAAATGACAGATTTGTTTAGGCATTACGCGTAATGACTGGTTTCACAGATTGACTGTAACATATACACGTACATACATAAATTAGTGTACTTACATAGATATTTGCATGTGTATTTGTGTCACCATGTTCATATAAGCATGGATTCAAGACCCCCACCCCCCACTCCCTACAAAGCTTGACTTGGCTAATGTTTCAGGGGGCAATAAAACATTAAAAAATATACTAATAAAATTAAAGACTAACCATTGTGAAAGCTGGGTGACTGATAACAATAACTGTCAATAATACGTACAGGTTCTGTCACAGGTGTGTTCTATGCGTCTGAGCTGAGCTTTCAGACGAGTTATCACTGTATCTTTGTAGGCCACTGTCGTATCTTTCCCTGAAATGCTGTTATAAAAAGAGTCTCGTTTAGATAACTTTAAATGCACTAAAGAACCATGTGAAGAGAAATTCCCGACTTTGTAGCAATTTACCGATGCCATTTAACCATACCAATAACTAAATTGTGCTGAGTGTGTGCATCGTTAAATAAAACGCTTCCTTTTTCCTTGAAGCAATTTTTACGATTCCAACTAATCAAGCTTTTTTAACCAGTTCAATGCACATCTGTCCATTGCTGAAAAAGTACAGTTAGTCCAATGAGGTCCTGAATCCAGTTCAAGCCCTTTTCCTTCCATTTGCATAAATGGATGTTCCTAAAGTTTTCCAAGTTGGACTAGTGCAGCTGACAAATATTCATCAGTGAATAATTAAAATTACACATTAATTACATTTCCTTGCTTAGAATATACATGTAAATGTTTGTATATCCAATGTGATTCTGGTCATCCTAATATTTGTAGTAGCTCAAACAAAATTTAAAAATTTCTAATATATATTATATTTTTATTATATATATATATACAGATAAAATTATTGAAAGTTAAATTCCAATTTGAACTCTATAAAACTAGAAACAATGAGAAGCCAAGATATATTCACAAAATGCTAGTCTAAGCAAGAAATGTAATTATTAATGTCATTTTAATCATCTAGAAGGAGCTGTTGGCCGGAAACAATGGCTATGAAGTCGGCCATGTTTTTTTAATAGCTACCTTATACAGATAAAAACAGGTTCATTAATAAAGCTATGCACAAGAAATGTTTACTGGTTTTCTGAATCTAAATACCATTAAAAACACAATGTCTTCTCACACTACTCAGTGTTCTAACTGGGTGAAAATTAAAGAGGGGTGGCTTCCCAATCTCACCATCCTCCTAACAAAAAACCCAACAACAGAAGGAAGGAAGGAAATGTTTTATTTAACGATGCACTCAACACATTTTATTTACGGTTATATGGCGTCACATATGGTTAAGGACCACACAGATATTGAGAGAGGAAACCCACTGTCGCCACTTCATGGGCTACTCTTTTCGATCTTTTATATACACCATCCCACAGACAGGATAACACATACCACAGCTTTTGGTATACCAGTTGTGGTGCACTGGCTGGAGCGAGAAATAGCCCAATGGGCCCACCAATGAGGATCAATCGCAGACCGACTGTGCATCATGCTTTACCACTGGGCTACGTCCCACCCCTCCCCCAACAACAGAAAGGCAAAAAACCCCAAAAACAACCCAAAACCCCTCCAAAAACCCCAACAAAACAAAAAAAAAAAAAAACGAAAAAAAAAACAAAAAAAAACCATACATTTGAAAGCTTGATTGCCATGTATATTTGTGTGTTAGTCGACTCTGTGAATAGAACTACCCCTTATTTTGCCCCTCAGTATCTGGTACCAAAACAAATTTATCTTTTATGTAAATCAGTCAGTTACTGTCAGACTGTTAACCATTTGTTTTCCTGGACCGGAGATTACCGATATGATAAAAATAAAATAATTCTTTTATTGCTGAAATAAAATATAGCATTTATTGCGTGTATCCAACACACAAATGGATACTGGTATGGAACAAAATGGAGGATGTTAAAAACACTGTTAGATTATGTAACAATAAGCTACTGAGGTTTTCGTCATATCCTTATATTGCTGTGGTTTGTTTACACATCAATTTCTTTTCATAAAGTGTGCATTATTAAATAGCAGAGAATGTAGAAATGAAATCTAGGTGCAGTAAAATAGAGTAGGTTGTGAACAAATAAAAGAGGGGTGCAGGAAAATAATGGGGGGGGGGGGGGTGGAAAAATATGAAAGGGGGCATATTCAGAACACTTGGCTCTGAGTTTACAAAGACTAAAAGTCTGAAGACTTAAAAGAGTCAGACTCTATGTTAAAGCCACAATGTATAAATCTAATAAATAGATCACCGATATTGAATGTACATATTTTGAAAACCTTAGATTTTGTCAAGCCAATGTGTCACTGTGTGTACATACGTTTCTTCGAATTCCTTTTCTTTAGACCTCAACTCATGCTTCACGCGATGCACTTCGAGGTTCATGTTCTTCTTCTCGTTTTCCAGCTGAGTGATGAGTTCTGAAAACCGGAGGAAATAAATCTGAACTACATTGGGAACTGACAGGAACGTCATCACTGATCATTGGTTATATACTCTTCAAAAGAAGAAACGCAAAACCACATTGTCGTAACATTTGGAGAATTGATTTAATTATTGAATGGTGAGTCCGATAATTACCAAATGTTGCAGGATTGTTCACAATTCACTCTAGTCCACCAAGGTCAAGGTCATCTGGAGTCAATACCGGGTGTGGCCTCCGCGTGTGTTGACAACTGCCTGGCACCGCCTGCCCATTGAAGCAACCAGAGTATGGATGACGTCCCGGGGGATGGTGGCCCACTCGTCCTGCAAGGCTGCTGCCAGCTCGGGCAGGGTCTGGGGCTGTGGTTGTCGCTGTTGGAGGCGTCGGTCCAACTCGTCCCATAGATGCTCAATTGGGTTCAAATTCGGTGATGTCGATGGCCAAGGAAGGACATTAATGTTGTTGTTCTGTAGGAAAGCCGTTGTGAGACGTGCTGTGTGAGGCCTGGCGTTGTCATGTTGGAACACTGCGTTGGCGTTGGCCATAACTGGAATGATGTGTGGCCGGAGGATCTGGTCAATGTAGCCCTGTGCATTCAGGTTGCCCTGCACGTGGACCAGGTCAGTTCTGCCAGTGTGTGAGATGGCTGCCCACACCATGACACTACCCCCGCCGAATCTGTCCACTTCCTGCACGCAGTTTGCCGCATAACGTTCACCACGACGCCTATACACGCGACATCTTTCATCATGACGTCGGAGCAGAAATCGGGACTCGTCACTGAACCACACCTGTCTCCATCGCAGTTGAGGCCATTGTCGATGAATCTGGCACCACTGCAGTCGGAGTCGACGGTGTTGTGGTGTTAAGATGACACCTCGAACTGGACGTCTGGCACGAATTCCTACCTCACGTAGGCGGTTCTGTACGGTCTGGTCGGATATCCTGCGCAAACCTGGTATTGCTGCGGCTGTGGAGGTGGCAGTAGTCAATCGTTCCCGAAGGTGGCGTACCCGGATGTAGCGGTCCTGCCCGGGGGTAGTGACCCGTGGTCGACCGGATCTAGGGAGGTCACGTGTTGATCCATGTTGCTGGTAACGGTCCCACAGTCTGGAGATGGTGCTTGGGGACACATGGAATGCCCTGGCAACGGCCGTTCTGGATCGCCTGCGTCTAGTCGGCCGATGGCATTGTTTCTCTGCGGTTCACTGAGACGTGGCATGTCCTGGATTGTCAACTGTCGGCCAGATACAGAGGCCAGGCAAGCGAACACCCTGCACTTTTATACTGTCGGTGTTCATGTTGCATGTGCAGACAACGCACGTGCAGTGGTGACATGGTTTGCATGTGGCTGCATTTTTGCGAATATTCACATTTTGGAACTTTATTGTACAGTAGCTGCGTTTTATCGAATGTAACCGTGGGAATGTGTTTGGGACATGCAATGACCTTATATTCACAAAGCATGAACCGGTAGGAAACATAAAATCGGAGTTATAACCCATTTGTACCCTTTTGCGTTTTTTTTTTTGAAGAGTATATATATAATTGCTTTAGACAAACTGACTGACTTTCGATTACAGCATCAGTTAGAATAAATGTAAACTTTGATGCAACCAGTCTTGTAGCACTTGCTCGAATAGGGAAAAAAACATTTAACCACAGAGCCTCCACCCAATATATTTAAAAATCAATTTAACACATATTCATATAGGTAGTTTAAAAAACAACATTGTATCTGCTGAAGGCATGGAGATCCCACATGTTGAAATACAAAAGTTTCGACAGGACAGCACATACTACACCCTATGAAATACCAGCCATGGTGCACTGGCTAGAATGATAAAACCCATCAAGGTCCATTTTCAGACAAACAGTTGGATCACTCAGATTGAATTTGTCAATCTTTGACTTTTTTTGTATACAATTTCTTCACAGCCAGGATATCACATACCTTTGTCTTACTCTTAGATAAACCAGTCATGGTATTACATTAAACTTCTTTAAGTCAAGACGAAAAACCAACAAACCACCTCTTCTTGAAAATAGGTGATCTAAACGAGAAAACGATTTCTCTTGTGAAATTTACCAACCTTCTTTTCTGGCATCTTCCGATTTCCAGCTCTCTTCCTTTTGTTCATATTCAAAACACTTCAGCATCATATCCTACAAAATACATAATCATATCCAAGAAACTGGAGACAGAGGGGCAATCACGTGTTAGAGCAGAAACTTGTGTATACAAAGTTCGCACCAGCTGCCAGTACATGTTAAAATGCTTAGAAAGCTGTTTCTGTGAGTCATGATAATTTTGTGAACAGAGTATTGCTAAAACTGCAAATGAATAATGATCGCAATACTTTAATCAAGCAATAATACGATGACATTGTTAAAAGTAAAAGAACAAAACAAAGAACAAAACAGAGCACCAAAATACTGAAGGAGAAAAAAGGTAGTTGCAGTCATGTGACCGGAAAAGGAAGATTTTGGCCATCCCATTGGCTGTTGGGATGTTCAGACATAGGGGAAAATGCCCTTTTTTTGTGTTAGGTGAAGTAGAAAAGAAATGAAAGTTGCAAAGTATTAAAGATACCTATCCTACAATTTAAAAGCTATTTTGCGATAATTGATCAGGTTACACAAATACAAATTTTGTAGATAAACATCATGTGACTTGACTTCTGGTTATCTACAATTTTGAAATATTGTCCCCTGTAAAACATTACTTTACTGCATTATTACTGTGTCATTCAGTAGAAGGAAACTTGTACAAAAACATTATAGATGCATCATAAGTTATCACCTCATAATAGCAAGATGATATTTTATTAAAATCATGGACATCAACAAAAAACATATTTAAAATAATGATCCAACCTTCAAGGTTTCCCCTCTTGACTGGGCCTCTTCCCTCTCTTGTTCCATCCGTCGGATGTTTCTTATTCGCATTGCATACTGTAATCAAAAATGTTCTTTAGTTATGGAGTCATAGCATAGTCAGTCTGTCTGGAAATACAACTGCGTTTTATATCCAAGAAAAAAAGGTTCTCCAGAATATTTATTCTAAGTCTAAAACTAACCCTAATGTTTGAACTGAACAAATCATTGGAGCCCAGTATTTTGGCAGCAATGAAATTACATGTATATAGCAGGCAGAACATTTTATATCATCACTTATAACAGTAGTTGATTTCTCTTGTAATTAATGCATCACGAAAAACAAGTGAGGCTACTTCTCCCCACTATGAAACCTGCTTTTACCAATGGCTTTTCCTGAATTTTTGTTTAATAATAATATACACACAACCCACAAAATAAAACATTATTGAAACCATATATGGAAAAAACACCAAAACAATCCACACGCAAAATAATATGAGTGCCTCCCACACCACTTCTGGAACAATCTTAGCTTAAAAAAGTTTGTTTTGTTTAACGACACCACTAAAGCACATTGATTAATTAATCATCGGCTATTGGATGTCAAACATTTGGTCATTCTGACACGTGGTTATCACAGGAAGCCCGCTACATTTTCCTAATGCAGAAAGGGATCTTTTATATGCACTTTCCCACGGGCAGGAAAGCACATACCATGGCAAAACATGTGCTAGGCAAAAACCAAAAGCAGACTTCTGCATGTAGGTAATCATACATATAATCAATGAATTAAATGTTATGAAAGTCATGAATTTTGCCACAAATATCATGAAGCATCATCCCACCTATCATGTTTTAAAAATAGAATGCAACATGTCTTACATCTATCATGAATCTTCTTTCCACATTCTCCATCTTTTTGTGAAGAGGAGCAGTTTCCTGAAAAGAAAAGGGACAAAAAGACTAGTTACATTTACGAGTGGAATGCAAGGTTATTGTACACTTTCGATGTTTTAATTGACAGCCAATATTCCGAGAATCCATCTGCTGTCACTCAAAACATTAAAAAAAGTGTTCAAATATGCACATTATTTTATGTATTTAAAAAACATTTAAGTGAAAAAATATTTTTTCACAAAAATTAATCCATTAGTCAGAAGGATAAATGTTTCCTGATTTTATTACTATTTATTACTGTGACCATAAAAAGTTTATTGATCAGATCTGTTCTGTTTCTACTTTCTAATATTTTGAGTACGAATGTACATGCAACAGAAGAGCTAGAGGATTTTGACCATGGCTTATAAATTCTGACCATCTCTGATCCCATAACTAGTAAATTTTTTTTAGATGTTAATTGACATTGCAAAAATATCCAAGGAAAAAAGGGAGAAAAAACAACAACATCCACAATGTATTGTAGTTGATTTTAACACCAACCTGTTCTATTGGTGGCCAATCACTTTGATTACCAATTGACATTATTCTTTCCACAATGACTTCCACCTGCAAAACATTTACATTAAATGATAAAACATATTTTTCTGTACATCTCCATTAATAATTTCACTTTCTCTCAGTTTGTTCTATTGCATCTAGAACAGTATTGAATTTTTTTTTAATAATAATAGGGATAATCCTGACCCCATTCGCCCCCACCCATAACACATTATTTAATGAACAGCTGTTAATGGCCTGCATACAGTAATTACGACACTTGGTTTTGAGTATGAGTGAAAATAATTAAATATTACTTTAATGACACATAGACATTTTTTAAAACTGACTATATGGTGACTAGCGTAAGATGATTTCAACAACTGAACTACGATAGTGATGAAGAAACCCACTGTCACCAGATATTCAACGAATGCACCAAGTGGCGAATATATACATGTATTATACATGGCTCTCACAAATGAATGCACCAAGTGGCAAATATGATATGTATTATACATGGCTCTCACAAACGAATGCACCAAGTGGCAAATATGGTATGTATTATACATGGCTCACCCAAGCGAAAGCACCAACTGGCGAATATGATATATATTATACATGGCTCTCACAAACAAATGCACCAAGTGGTGAATATGATATGTATTATACATGGCTCTCACAAAAGAATACACCAAGTGGCGAATATATGTATTACAGGGTTCTGCCCAGGATTTCTTGAATGGTGGCAAGTTTTTCCCCACTGGATTTGTCAGCAAAAGGCGGATGTGGCGGGGGTCTGTGAATTTTTTTAAAATGCAGGCCCTCAATGCGATCTGAGCAACTCATAAGGCCCCTAATACAGTTTAAAATCTTGGGAATTTTTTTCAGATTTTTAATGTAATTTTTTTCTATTTTCCTCTGATCCTTGTAATAAC
The DNA here is from genome assembly GCF_016097555.1 of Gigantopelta aegis. Lineage (NCBI taxonomy): Eukaryota > Metazoa > Mollusca > Gastropoda > Neomphalida > Peltospiridae > Gigantopelta > Gigantopelta aegis. Next base: position 45,262,387 of record NC_054701.1, read on the forward strand.
ACCATATGATATGATATACCAACCTGCTTATAAATAATATGTTTGTTTGTTTTATTTTGTGTGCTGATAGTTTGTTATGCTTCACTGCTGAATGAAATAAAAAAGATATAATTTGTGATGCATTTGTTTATTTTGCTATAATAAGCCTATTGATAATCTATTCATTCCAAAGACAAGGGGACAGTGAAGATAGATAATGTTGCAATGGTCAGCAAGGCAGGGAAATCACAATTCACAATGGATTTTCTGGATCTGCCACTGGTTAATATATATTTTTAGCTGTCAATCCAGACACATACAATTTTATTCAAAGTTTGAAACCATTAGTTAACTGTATATAATGTTTTAATGTATTTAATGTTATTATGTAAATTATTTTTTCACAGGCATCGCCGTATTCTTTGCATGAAAACCTCCACCAATGTCTTTAAAGCACTGTAGCAAACGCGTTGATTAATTAAATTTACAAACTGCGCAATAATTATTACTAACTCCTATTACGAGATATGCTCAACCAAATACATGTATTAAAACAATAAAGAACAATAATAAAAAAGAAAAAGAAAAAAGAAACTAGATCTATAGATCGAACTAAAATCTCGCGACATTGTCGCGATGATCTAAAGTTAGACAACAAACACGCTACATCAGTCAGACTGGTTTTTACACTCACTTACGTTAAACGTATTGATAAGGTTGGGAACCAGTTAAACCGCTTGGCTATTTTCGTTTTGAACTTTGTAATCGTTAGGTTTTTATGAATTAAAAAAATAATAATATAACATCGATTGGCATCGGAAGTATTTTCCGTCAACCATGACATACACAGATTTTATTTGGGAGTATTTTAGGTAAATATTGTGTCAAATACGCAGGATTTCTGTGTCATGTGGATGAGGCGCAGCAGTCGAGCAGACGACAGACGATAGGTCTCAGTGGTGGGCTTAATTCCAAGTAGGCCAGCTAGCTGTGAGATTTCAGCCTCATAAATTGAACAAAATGCCATTCATTTTAATCAAGAGACTACTTATATTCCCATGGGATTGTTCTCACCTAAAGAACTTGTCTAGCGGGCCTATACCCGCTTGTTCATGAGATCGTTTCATGTCATTTTATATCAGCTGGATCAGCGCATGCGCATGGAATAGCAGGTGATTGCAGCGTCACTCGCAGCCGTCTGAGATACTACAGTAAATGTAACGCACGTGGCATAGCCGGTTATGACGCGTGTTTGTTTAAAGTTGCGGAAAGTACATCACAATTCTTTTAAACTGTTTCATGGTGAAAATAAATAATTATTTAATGCCTGGTGATAAAAGTAGTGGTGGTCGGAAAAAGCACTTCTTGAGCTTAGTGGTGGTCGGGCATGTCTGAGTGCTGGAAAGGCCGAACAGTGCCGACCAACGCGGGCAGAATGCTGGTATTATGCATGGCTCTCGAAAACAATTGCACCAAGTAGCAAATATGATATGTATTATGCATGGCTCTCACAAATTAATTCACCAAGTGGCGAATATGATATGTATTATGCATAGCTCTCACAAACAAATACACCAAGTAGCAAATATATATGTATTATGCATGGCTCTCACAAACAAATGCACCAAGTAGTGAATATGATATGTATTATGCATGGCTGTCACAAACAAATGCACAAAGTAGCGAATATGATATGTATCATGCATTCATACACCATGGCTCTCACAAAACCTGTTTTGCCCTTAGGTTAGAATTGCCTTATCTATACCTCACAACAGTGATAGATTCTATGAGTCTACAAAGAGCTACAGATAAAAAGGTAACCAACAACTGAATCAAACACTGAATTAGGAGTGGACAGAGTTCTAGACATAAATACCAAGGGAAGTAAAACTGCTTCCCATTGGCTGTTGAAACATTTGGATGATTCCTTTATAGGGCAAGAAAAGAGCACGGAGATGAGAATAAAAATCATACAAAGAAAATTCTATATCTCACCTTTCTCAGTTCATCCAGCGACTGTCCGTCTGTCAGTTGTTTTGCTCGTGGTTCCTGCAAACATAACCAATGCATTACTTTTTAGAAATGCTGAATTTTGTGGAACATATATTAACAATCACAGATTTATTTTCAAACAAGCTTTCTGAGAATACTACTAAAGCAATACATGTCCCCTACCAGGCCCAACAATTTTTGTATTTCCTAAATTTAAGGGCCATAACTCTGCCAAAAATAGGTAAATCGCCATGAATGTCAAATCTGATTTGTAACAGTACATGATAAAGCTATACACAAAATATTAGATCAATATCTTGTAAAAATGCACCTGGAAAACTATATGTGGAACACAGACGGAGATGAAACCTATAATCCCCCCCCCTGGATTAGTAAAGGACTAAAAAAATCAAAAAAATCCTTTCTTAATAATATTACAGAGCATTAATTGTTTAATCAATGTTTATTGAGTGTTTCTTCCAGAAAGAATTTTTGGGTATAGCGCTATGGAATCGAATATTTTCAATGTGTGGTGAATGCAAACCAGTCGACAGGGGGTATGGGGGTGGGGGGCTACCCCAGAAGGAAGGAAATGTTTTATTTAACGACACACTCAACACATTTATTTACGGTTATATGGCGTCGGACATGGTTAAGGACCACACAGATATTGAGAAAGGAAGCCTGCTGTCGGCACTTCACGGACTACTCTTTTCGATTAGCAGCAAGGGATCTTTTATATGCATCATACAAGACAAGACAGCACAAACCACGGCCTTTGTTACACCAGTGCACTGGCTGGAACGAGAAATAACCAAATGGGCTCACTGATGGGGATCGATCCCACACCGACTGCACATCAAGTAAGTGCTTTACCACTGGGCCACTTCCTGCCCCTGCCTACCTCAGAAAGGAAATGGGTATGGGGTAGGATTAGGGTTAAGAAATTCATACAGTACTAATAAGAGTCATTAATTTTGTTAAAAGGTTAACTTTAAAAAAAAACAAATATGCAAAAAATCTGGGTATGGCACCATAACTGTTTCACCCTCTGGAAGAAACCCTGTTATTAGATGTAATTTCATTTTAAAAAAAAAAAAAAAAAAAAAAAAAGGAAAATTCCAATACTGAATTTATTTTGGTCCTAGTGTACAGAAAATCTGCAACACAATATATCTACCTTTAAACACATCTTCATACTAATTTGTTTTTTCCACTTACATTAGCTACTTTGTCAGCTTGTGCCAGCAACTCATTTTGTTCAGTGGATTCAGATTTTAATTTCTCAATTATAGCTTTCAATTCACCATTCTCCTACAATGTAAAATAGATGAGAAAAATTATTTAAAAATAAAAGAACTCATGAATCAATGAACATTTTTATAATACACAGCACAATCAATAAACTTCACATGGTATAAATACAGAATGTGACATAAATTATTCACAATATAAATGGTTAAAATTATTACATTTGCTGGGGGGGGGGGGGGGGGGGGGGGGGAGTAAGATTTAAGAATTATGCAGGAATAATATGAGGTAGCATGAACTGAACATCAGAACAACATGTTATCAATGACCACCATTCCAAGTGTTCTTCCATAGCTGAAAAGGGTGTGCAACATGACAATGCAATTTTCACAGGTACATAGATCCCAGTGAATAACAATAAGAATGATGCAGGATTCGTAAAATCAGTATGACTCATATGCAAGTGTAATACATTTTTTTATATTTTTTTTATTGTTATGAATAACAAGGATAGTCTCAAAATGACATCATATTTCACATGTAGCATGAACTAAACATCAGAACAACATGTTATCAATGACCACCATTCCAAGTGTTCTCCCATAGCTGAAAAGGGTGTGCAACATGACAATGCAATTTTCACAGGTACATAGATCCCAGCGAATAACAATAAGAATGATGCAGGATTCGTAAAATCAGTATGACTCATATGCAAGTGTAATACATTTTTTTTTTTTTTTTTATTGTTATGAATAACAAGGATAGTCTCAAAATGACATCATATTTCACATGTAGCATGAACTAAACATCAGAACAACATGTTATCAATGACCACCATTCCAAGTGTTCTCCCATAGCTGAAAAGGGTGTGCAACATGACAATGCAATTTTCACAGGTACATAGATCCCAGCGAATAACAATAAGAATGATGCAGGATTCGTAAAATCAGTATGACTCATATGCAAGTGTAATAAAAAAAAAAAAAATTTTTTTTATTGTTATGAATAACAAGGATAGTCTCAAAATGACATCATAATTCACATGTGCAGTCTCAGCTAGGGCCGGCCAAGCAACGTCATGTTATGACAACACTTTCCAAAATTACGTCATTTTATACTTATTACACGTGTACTTCGGGTGGTTTTTATTAAGTCGGTTATGTTGACCCATGTGGATAATAAATATACAATATGAAAATCACAAATTGGGAGTGGAACAAAAGTCATGATAATTAATGAAGATATGATCCTGCTACTTGGTTACTTACATCAGCTATTTTGTCAGCCTGTGCCAGCAACTCAGTTTTTTCAGCCAATTCGGCTTTTAATTTCTCAATTAAAGTTTTCACATCACCATTCTCCTACAATGTCAGAAAGAGGGTATTCAAATTTGACACAAAAATGCGAGAGAATTTTTTTTTTCAAGATGAACAAACTGCACAAAACAGAATAAATAAAAGATAATTTGTGGTAACTAAAAGTTAGTTTGTTTTGTTTAATGAAACCACTAGAGCATATTGATTTTTTTATTAATCATTAGCTACTGGATGTCAAACATTTGGTAATTTTGACGTAGTCTTAGAGAGGAAACCCACTACATATTTCCATTAGTAGCAATGGATCTTTTATATGCACCATCCTAGACAGGATAGCCAATACCACAGCTTTTGATATACCAGTCGTGTACTGGTTGAAACGAAAAATAGCCCAACAGGTCCAATGACAGGGATCGATCCCACACCGACCGTACATCAGGAGAGAGCTTTACCTCTGGGCCATGTTATTTAACTAATGGAACCGGTTACTTCATACATTATATTTAACACAAGTGCCTAAACTTATCATATTCTTAAATTAAAAGTAAACATTTTTTAAAAATTTAATTAGGAATTTAACAGAATGAAGTGAAGACACATGCCACTTATTATTTTTTTTACTCAGTATCAAAACATTCCTGTGCATAATCCTTTTTCATAAAAAAAATTTCAGTTATCACCATCAAGCAATTATAATGCCATGATCAAAGTAAAGTAAAGTTTGTTTTATTTAACGACGCCACTAGAGCACATTGATTTTTTTATCTTATCATCGGCTATTGGACGTCAAACATATGGTCATTCTGACACTGTTTTTAGAGGAAACCCGCTGTCGCCACATAGGCTACTCTTTTTACGACAGGCAGCAAGGGATCTTTTATTTGCGCTTCCCACAGGCAGGATAGCACAAACCATGGCCTTTGTTGAACCAGTTATGGATCACTGGTCGGTGCAAGTGGTTTACACCTACCCATTGAGCCTTGCGGAGCACTCACTCAGGGTTTGGAGTCGGTATCTCGATTAAAAATCCCATGCCTCGACTGGGATCCGAACCCAGTACCTACCAGCCTGTAGACCGATGGCCTGCCACAACGCCACCGAGGCCGGTGCCATGATCAAGATTACATCATAATTATCAGAGACTGAGATAAATGAAACAACAGTTTGACAATGGAGTTACACATGTTTAAATCACAACAAAATAAAGGCAAAGATTTGTTGTTTTTTTTACTGTTTTTTATCAATAACAACAATATGTTCAAACACAACAAATACGTTTTCAATTAGATCTGTCCCCTTATTTTGCTATCATTTCCATATTCACTTAGCAAACCGGCAAAAACCCACTCATACATCGTTTTTTATTTTTTTTTTTTTTTACTAATATTAAAAAAACCAAAAACAAATTCTAACACTGAATATATGGAAATTATGAGAGAAACTAGGAACGACAATGTATGAAAATAAAATAACATCTATTTTGGCCGTAAATATGAGAACATCTGTAACCATGCATCTATTTTTAATACCATTTCCCACTACTTTGTTACTTACATCAGCTACTTTGTCAGCCTGTGCCAGCAATTCACTTTTTTCAGCCAATTCAGATTTTAATTTCTCAATTAAAGTTTTCACTTCACCATTCTCCTACAATATAAAGTAGATGACAAAATTATTTCAATTGAATAATAGGGCTATTGAATTGCTCATAAAAACAATGGATATATTTTTATAATACCCAGCACAATTAATAAACGGCACATGGTATTAATACACAATGTTACACATCTGTTCAGTTCAAACAGTATTCACAATGATACATGTTTATAATTATAATATTTGCTTTGAATAACAACTAAGAATTAGGCAGGAATGCAGGCCATAAGATTTAAAATTTCATGGGAAACACTTGTTCGGTTCCATGCCTTGTGATCATGGGAACCCATTGGAAACTAGTTTTTTAAAATAATTATATACATATTATTTTTGTTGAATAGTCGTACTCGATATAATAATCATGGGGAAAAAACATTTGGTTCTGTGATTTTACTGACACGGTACCAGAAACGATTGTTTCCGTGAAATCCCGAGGGCCTGGGAATGTTATGACAGGGTTCGAACTTAACGATCGCCCAATCAATAATTAATAAATAAATAAAAGTACAGCTATGTAGCCTACTTTGCACCATGAAAAAGTGTAGGTCTACTTTAACATATAAACATATGCCCAATATAAGAATAGGTGTAAGGTAAGTTAAGTGGCATGTAAAATTGGGCACAAATTCATGTCGACAAGATTCAGCTCTGGTTATGTGTACACGTCATAGATCGTATTCACTGAATATTATATTTTAGGTTTTTTTTTTAAATTATTATTATTTCATTGAGATGAGGTGGGGGGAGGAAGGGGTTGTGTCGGTTATACCAGTGCTCAACGTTTAGTGAACGCAAGCATCTTTGTTTGTTGGAAATTATATAATCGGGAATTATATAATCCTATTATCTAATTTAATATGAAACGCTAAGCGATTTCGAAAACCTAACACGTGCGTAGCTCGTGTCCTATTTATTTCTGAATTGGTTCAGGAAATAGAAAGGATGGATCCAGATGTTGTCACAATTTCTGATGAGGATGATGATGATGAAGAAGATGATGATACTTGCAGTGCCATGGTGTTAAGTGATTAACAATACCACAAATGTATTAACAGTGACAGTGGGGAGTCACAGTGGCATGTCTGTTATTTATTTAAAGAGTGGGTTGGTTGAGTGCAGGAAAATACTCAAAATAAATGTTTTCTCTTATAATCTGTTGCAATATTGTTTTTTTTTTAGAAAATATTATTTGGGCAAGTGAAAATAGATCCGGGCAAGTGGTGTTAACACTTTCACTTCGGAAGGCAACTCAAAAAAAAAGTTAAGAGCAGACACTGTTATGAGGTAACATATACTGAACAACACTATTCAGTGATAACTATTACAAGTGTTCTCCACAAATAAGCCACAAAGTGTGACACCAGCTACATAAATCCCAGTGAATAACAATAAGAATGATGCAGGATGCGGGGAGCTGATCTCCGACTGACTTGTAAGTACCTAACTTTGCACTGTCATTTTCATATGGCACATATTTGAAAGGAAATGGCAGTATCATATTCAGCTTGACGGACATGCTTTTGAAATCAAATTACAAAGTTAAAATACTGCATAAGATTTATGCTAAGGAAGTGCACCACAGTATACATATACCGTATAACCAGAAATTTTCAAGGATTTTATTTTCGTGGGTTTCGAGGGTAAGTAGTCAGCATCGAAAATATAAATCCTTGAAAATATTTTTTAAAAATCAACAAATTCTAACTAAAATATTTATTGTGAAAACCATAACACACTGACAATTTACCGGAACATTTTATTTCCACCGTATACGACAAGAGAATAGTATAGTCAAAACAACAAGTTGGAATTTAAAAAATAGTTATTGCGTGAATCTCACTGTTTGTAGAATATAATGAAATATTTTTAAATTTTGTATATTGTTTTTGTCAATGTCCGCCCGCACTGCATCAGATTCTGGGGTGGATGAATGCAGATTTCAACATTTCCTGGCATATTTTTAATTCTGCCATAACTTTCATAATCCACCTTGCATGAATTGGTGGTTTTATTGCCGAACACGCATTTCGATCTTGATGTCCGTTACAACTTCGCCGTGTTTCATAGCCAGGGAAACCCGCTTCGAATACCATGTAGTAAAATTAGACTTCATGGCGTCCTTAAGTGCTTTGTTCACACATACGTCATAATTGGCTTTACACAAAATCGAAGACCGTGATCAGTTGTCTGTCGAATAGCATACCGGGTATCACAGTGGCCAATTAGGCTACAGGTGACTGTTCTATTGTTTAACTTTACACGTCGGTAGTATCGAACAACTGGCAGCCGAAGTGAAACTTTAATCAACAATAGCAAGTATTCTCGCAACTAGACTTGCTAAAACTCGAAAATAAAATCACTTTCAATTTAGATTTGGCACTCAACGAAAATAAGAAACCTTGAAATGTTTTTATACCCCAAACCACGAAAATGTCCAATTATACGGTACATACACATACACATATACATATACATATGTATATACTGATAGAGATAAAAATGCCTTCAAACACCAAAAATCTGGTTTTGATACTTATCCAATCCAACCCGTGGCAACTTTTTCTGTAAACCACTATCTTTTGTTATTCATAAAACAGTGTCAACTTTTTCCAGTTACACTGAAAACAATGACATATTTACAATTATTTTTAAAAAGATAAAATTTTCATCAATATATATATATTAAAATATATATATATGACCACAACACTCACTTAATTTTATGGATATGAATGGAAACAAAAGTCAATATAAATACACGAAGACACATATTCATGCTATTATTTCACTTACATGTACATCAGCCACTTTCTCAGCTACTTCAGCTTTTAATTTCTCAACTGCAGCTTTCAGTTCATTATTGTCCTACAATGTCAAAAAGAGTATATTATTATGTCTGACAGATAGATGTCGGCAAAAAATAATCTTAAATGGTTTTACTCACCACAGATTTTCAAACTGCATAAAACAGAATAAATAAAGCATAACTAACTTGTGGTAACTAATGCAACTGGTTACTGCGTACAATATCATAACACAAGTGCCTATCATACCATATTCAGATTAAAAGTAAAAGATTCATATTAATTAAGAATGTGGTAGGATTTGTAACAGAATCAACAGAACACATGTCAGACATTTAAACAATTTTTTTTTATCAAACCATTCATGTGCATAATCACATAAAAACTAATATTTTCAGTTAACAACATGAAACAATAATAATGCCATGGTAAAGATTACACCATATTTTGATCACAACCAAAATACAGTAGAATCCACTTATTTGCATAGACCCAGTGAATGAAAAAAAAAATATGCCATTAAAAGGCTTATTCAATAAACCGATTGGCCGGATGTAATTTGTAAAGTTCAGTATATCATACAAAAGCCTGGAGACCAGTCTATTACAGAGGAAACAGAATATCTCTCATTCAGAATAGAATGTATGCTATTACAACATGACTGCTCATAGTTAATTTTTATGTGAATTAATTAAATAAATTATCTACAAGAGAGTGTTGTAAATTTTTTGCTAGATAGTATGTTTCACATGTACTTCCTGTTTCACTGCAGATCTGACCTATTTACAAAGTTGACACAGTACTAGACTGTCTTCGGTCAAATTAAAGTCCGAACCACACTGTTAACTACAATAAATTACTCTCCTACACATTCCTCCCACATTTTGTCCAGACAGACATGAAAAAACCTTTACATTGACATAGATTCCACATGCTAGAATGTAACCATGTCACCTATATCGACTTCGATGAGATCCAGGACAAATAGCATGTAATTTGTCACCATTTTGCTTCAATATGGAATACTCTTCAAGAGGGGTGGATGCCCTTTATTTTACCACCTACAGTCATTTTTATTCAGTAACCAAGTTCCTCTTTTACAAAGTGGCAAAAACACATTAAACATTTATTTTTAAAACACACTGAATTATGAAAATTAGGAGAAAAAAAACAAATTTCACGAAAATCGTTGATTTGTTTGTGTGTCGGTTAAAATTATAATTACTATATATCAGTAGTCAATTTGAAAATCAGTGGGGTTTTTTAAAAATGCATTTGATCCACCAATGTAGCAAAGAACCGTAGTTCAAGTGTTTTTGGATTAGGTAGGTCTAACTCATCGGTTACGTGAATATTGTTCACATAACCGATTAAAACTCACATGAACCGACTTCCAGTTACCTAAGATTTTAAAATATTGTCTCCTGCTATCCATTCTACACATTAACATTTTTAAAAATTAAAATACAATTTAAACCATATCTGTGACATCACACTACTGTTTTAACTAGATTATTTTTCAAGAATCTATTTCTGTGAACAATGCAATTCAAACTTCTCTCACTAAATGAACATGTAATTACGGGGCTTATGAATTATTTTTCACTAATCCATGCTTCCTTGTACATTCCACACAACAGGTTTATTTTGGCCCACATGTGGGGACAATCAGCAGCAGCCATGTGCCTATTTTGAAGACATTTTCCTGCTACTTTTTTCACTTACATCAGCTAATTCGTTAGCTTGTGCCAGCAGCTCAGTTTTTTCAGCCAAGTTGGATTTTAATTTCTCAATTAAAGCTTTCAGTTCACCATTCTCCTATAATGTAAAACAAAAGGATATTATTCAAATTGGAGGCGGAAATTAATCTGATTAAAATATGATTATAGCTCATAAGTACAATGCATGACATCATATATACAATCTGAATAGTTATCAAGTATTTAAGAATTAATCTGCATATTTATCTAGTATTTAAGAATTTAAAGGAGTGCCATGTTATTATAAAGTGAAAAAGTTAGCATTAATAAATTAAAGATTAAAGGGTGTATCTGATAACATAATTAAGGCAGAGGTTCAAAAGACTAAGGTCAGACGAAATATGAAATATGTTTATACAATTACAAACTTTTTGCTGTTACACGAGTTACAATATTCTGAATGGATTGGATGACATCACAAAAAACCCTGAAATATTATACTTTGATAAAATGCTGAAAATTATATCATTATGGAAAATGGAATGTCATTACTGGGAAATGATTATGACAAGGGTGAAAGAAACTAATTTATGTGCATTTGTTGTTACAAATTATAAGAATTATTTAGAGGTTTTTTGTTTGTGAATTTATCATGTCACAAATCTTTGCTACACAGTTGAATGTGTGACTGTAATACTTCTATAAATACTTCAATAAACGAGAAATCAATCTTATATGACAATGACATTTCACCATTGTAAGTTTATCCACTAAATCCTCTTGCATGGTCACGGTTGTCTGCATTTGATTCACGGTTTGGGTTTTTTCTTCAATCTGAGCATTTAGTTTTTCAATTCTTGTTTTCAAAACATCTATCTCCTGTGGAAAATAAACATAAACTGAAGGTATTTGTGTATCACAAAGTGAAGTCAATAAACAAATAAAATTAACACAAAATGACCAACAACTTTTAAATAAAAAATAAATTTTTGAAAAGTGCCCTAGTGTAGTCAGCTGACATAAGGACTCTAGAACTGACCAGAAACACACAAATGGCCTCACACACATGCAATTTGTATGGCGCTGTCATGACGTTACTGTCTCAGACTCTGTACGTCTCAAGTCTAGACTCTAAAAGTTTTATAAGCACCAGGCCTGTTCCCAATAATGCTTGTTTTTATCATAGCAAACTTCCTTGTTTAAAAATGTATAGTCTCATGGCCTTCATATGATGACATCATGTTGTGTGACTCGTTACAAACACACAACTGGAACCGAGCCACTTTCTGTAACTGACTGATGACTTAACAAGAAACACAACCAAACTGATGGGAAGTTAATCCAACTAACACAGAAAGAAATAAGAAAGAAATGTTTTATTTAATGATGCACTCAACACATTTTATTTACATATGGTTAAGGACCACACAGATATTGAGAGTGGAAACCTGCTGTCGCCACTTCATGGGCTACACTTTTTGATTAGCAGCAAGGGATCTTTTATATGCACCATCCCATAGACAGGGTAGTACATACCACAGCCTTTGATATACCAGTCATGGTGCACTGGCTGAAAAGAGAAATAGCCCAATGGGCCCACCGCGGGGATCGATCCCAGACTGACAGAGCATCGAGCGAGCACTTTACCACTGAGCTACGTCCCACCCCACCAACTAACACACACACACACACCCACCCTCCCACCCTCCCTCTCTCTCTATGTATATATATATATATGTGGTGTAGATTCAAAGCAACTCAACAAATGTGCATCAATTCACAAGTGTGTCAACAGTAGGACATGTGATGTAGCCATCAGAAAGGACTGACAATATCACAAAACAACAGGATTATGTTAGAAATCAAAAGCATAATCAATTGAATTTCTTGACTCTTTGCTAGATTTTAAAAGCTATCCTTGTGTAAAAAAAATTGTTAAATCATCTACAGAAGGTCTTGTCCCAGATGGTATTTAATTTGATATAATGTTAAATGGAAATTCAACACCACGGCAGTCCAACAGTAAATGGCAAAAACCCCTCTCCCATTGATAATCACAGCAATTTGATACGAAGTTCCCAAGGGAAAGGTTTATTGAGCACTGACCTCCTTGTAAACATCGTGATCTTCTCCAGCATTCTGCATCTTGGAAAGCATGTCGTCCTTCACAGCCAGCTCTGATTTCAGCTGTTCTGTCAGTGCCTCCAGTTCAGCCTGACCCTGCAAGAATACATGAATGTCATTAATAGGCTGCTGCTGCTGCTATTTTACCAGCCTATTTAATAAATATTTGCTGAGTATAAAATTATAGGCAGCGATTACTGGCTGCTGTGAAAGTTGCATTGATACTGAAATGTAAGAATGTCACAATTTTATTTGTTTATCTTAAATATTAACATTAACAATGCACATCACAAGATTATCAACATTCACAAATTATGTCGAAAGAAAATACAGTTGAATCCTGTTGGCTTGAACCCCGTTGGTGCCCGAAGAAGTGTTCAACCTAACTATTCAGTCAACAACATGTAAGTATAACCAGTGGCGTAGCGGCTCCACAAGGCTCAATGGGTAGGTGTAAACCACTTGCACCGACCAGTGATCCATAACTGCTTCAACAAAGGCCATGGTTTGTGCTATCTTGCCTGTGGGAAGCACAAATAAAAGATCCCTTGCTGCTAATCGGAAAGAGTAGTCCATGTAGTGGCGACAGCAGGTTTCCTCTCAAAATCTGTGTGGTCCTTAACCATATGTCTGACGCCATATAACCGTAAATAAAATGTGTTGAGTGCGTTGTTAAATAAAACATTTCTTTCTTTCTTTCAGTGGCGTAGCGTGGGTTGCCAGCGCCCAGGGCAAGGCAAGTATTGCACCCCCTAACCAGTGGACCGTTAGTCACTTCCACCAGTCCAGAATTTTGCACCCAGGGCAACCGCTTCAGTGGCTCCGCCCACACTACGCCACTGAGTGTAACTCAGGACTTTGTTTTTGGTTTGAGCGTTGTGGTGTATTCAACCCACCAAGATCCTACTGTACTAACATTCAGTCAGATAGTATTTGTTCTTGGCAATTCTATTTTCACCTGTTATTTCTGTTTTTAATGACATCACTGAGAGTAAGTAATTTACTTACAGTTATGAAAGTTTGTTTTGTTTAATGACACCACTAGAGCGTATTAATCATCAGCTATTAGACGTCAACCATTTGGTAATTTTGACATATAGTCTTAGAGGAAACCCACTACATTTTTCCATTAGTAACAAGGGATCTTTTACATGCACCATTCCAGACAGGACAGCACATACCACAGCCTTTGATATACCAGTTGTGGTGTACTGGTTGAAATGAGAATTTGCCCAATGGGCCCACTGTTTACAATCATAATTTTTTTTTTTATCAAATATCAAAGCATATGGATTAAAAAACAAATATGTCCGACCATTATTTTGAGATGAGACTGATTTATTTCAAGTCTTACCGCTGTGAACTTATCGAACAAGTCATCCTGCATGCTGACAGTGGTCTGCATCTGTGCAACCATCCGTTCATGTGTAGCCACTTCCATCCTCAGCTCCTCTACCACACACTGCAGCTCACATAGTTCCTGATGTCGTAAAACAGTGAAAAAATTAATGACTTATGCATTGGTAAAGTTCTTGATGTCATAAAACAGTGAAAAACATAATAAATTATACACTGGTGAAGTTTCTGATCTCGTAAAACAAGGAAAAATATAAATTATATATTGGTAAATTTCTTAATGTCTTAAAACAGTGAAAAACATAATAAATTAGGCATTGGCAAAGTTTCTGATGTTGTAAAACAGTGAAAAACGTAACGACTTATATATTGGTAAAGTTCCTGTCTCATACACTGAAACAGTGAGAAATGTAAATTATACATTGACAAAATTACTGATGTAGTATAACAGTGAAATATTATAACAAATTATACATTAATGAAGTTCCTGATGTCGTAAAACAGTGAAAAATACAACAAATTATACTATGATAAATTCACAAATTACACATAAATATTTATATTATTACAATACCAACTAATGTAGTCACAACACAGATTATTAAGTTTTCTCTCTCTTTGCCTTATGTTTTCTGTAATGATGTCTATCATCCATTCAGAATATAGAGAAATCTGCTCATGCAGCTACCTCTGTTAAGCAGCCTTATGAAGTACCTTAATATTCTATCAAATCTCATATTAAAACGACCTGTAGTAGACAGCCACCAGTTCTAAAAGGCGTCAAGTGGCTGCTAAACTCAACTGTAGTTTTTTTTTTTTTTTTTTTAATTATTATTATTTAGCTTTTTGACAAGGACCAATAACTGTACTGGTCTTCGGTGTTTAATTATAATATATTTTTCTCTCTGTGAATGATGATGTAATACGACTTTCTTCTCACCTGTTTCAAATCGGTCACCAGATTTTCCTGTTCCAGTACTCTGTTCTCTGCTGTTGACAATAATACATCCTTGTCGGCAACTTCGGACCGCAGTTTCTCAATCAAAGAACCCAATTCGGTTTTTTCCTGCAATGTCATTTTAAAATTTACCCATATCAATCACCATCTTTGTTAGTGAACAGATCTAAATATATTGTATTCCTCAGCTATGCAATACTGAACTTATTACACAATTTTGTTAAACAATTCTGTCAGCTACATAATAAAAACTTCAAAAGGTTTTTTTTTAAATTATTTCTGGATAAACAACATAGAGGCTATTTGTAAAGCACATATGTTAATTTAAATACCCTTCACTTTTTGGGTTTTTTTTAAAACCATCATTCTAACAAGTGCGACATGGCTGGAACATCAAAGGCAGTGGTATGTGCTGTCCTGTCTATGGAAACAGGCATAGGCTGCTATTTAATAGAATAAGCCTATGCAGCAATGGCAAGTTTTGTTATCTGTCTAAATCAAGTTTCACTAAATGGATAAACGAAATATGCCAGCAGACATGTTGCAGCTCCAGGACTATGGCAAGGTATGTGTTCATTCATATATGCCAGTAGACATTTTACGAATTCCAGGACTATGGCAAAGTAGGTATTCATTAATAGATGTATCACTTTGAAAGTAAAGATTTAACCTATTTTTTGCTACATTGATTTTTATGTCCCTGATAATATTTTTTAAAAACCCAGATCTTTGTTTCACATAAAAAAGCTGGAACAATTTGTCAAACATGCAAGAAGTAATCTAAATATTTATTGCATTCTATTTTATTATATGCTTCTTGTTCCAGGAAGACATATCAGTTTACTGGCAAGCTTCTATGGGAAAGAAAAGACACACGTTTCAAGGCCACATACAATCACAGATGCCAATTGTTGATGAAACCAGACTTCCATTTGAGTTCAACTCTTTCAAGCACCAAATGTTTATGATGATGAAAACATTCCAGGCTCAGACAGTAACAACAATGGACAAGGGAAGAAAGAGACAACACACAGAAGCAAATTCAGAAAATAACCAAGTTTATAGGATATTAATCCATACCCATGACATCACACTATTGTTCTAGGTGTAGATTATTTTTCAAGAATCAACATCTGCGGGACAATACAATTGGAACTTTTTATGCATTCAAGTCAGGGATTCGAACCCACTACTGACAGAACATATTCATTGTAAACAAGTACAATGCTTTAGCCCATGAGGTCAAATATCTGCATCATCAAATAAACATGTAATTTAAGCTTTATAAACCTAATACTAGTGATAGTAATGTATTCTGGCGGAACACAGTGAAGATTGTCGGAAAATAAATCGGAAATTACACGTTTAGCACGAGCAATCACACTTAATGCCAGCCAGCCATCCACTGCCGAGGATTTCCTAACTGAATCGTTCAAGTTAGGTCCCAAAGGATCCTATTGTTTTGGGTTATTAGTTTTGTAAATATTCTTTGCCATTTTAACCAATATTTTCACTGAAAAAGATAACATAGAAGTTAATTCAGCAGTCACATATTTGTTTTTAATGAATAATGGATTAAGTTGGAGAATGCACTCAGAAGTGTAGATTCAGGAAATATAATTAACTCGCCCTTACAGGGATCGTGAATTATTTTTCATGAATCTACAATTCTTAAACTCATCACATGTATCATTCAACAGAGCTCTTCATTATATGCCTGCTAGCTAAAGGTTTAAGCAATAAAACATGTAAATGTAGGTACAGGGTTCACAGCCCGGTACCGGCTGCAACCCAGAGAGTTCTTAAGGGCTCAATGGGTAGGTGTAAGGCCACTACGCCCTCTTCTCTCTCAACTAACAACTAACCCACTGATATGGACAAACAGCGTGCTTGAACCTTAATTGGATATAAGCACGAAAATAAGTTTGAATGAAATTAAATGTACCGGTAAAGTTAATCGAGTTTGATTGAGTTACTAACATGACTCTTTGTTTTATCCCAGGGTATAATCTAGGCCATTTTTTTAGGTTTCCTTTTTGATAAATTGGGAAAAAATATTGCGTTAAACAGGGAAAAGGTAATTTTCCACAATATGAAGGATATCAATACTTGGTGTATGATTTTCAACATGTTGTGGACAAGTTATATTTGAATTTAAACTAATGTATCAAACTGTATTTAGCCAAGTATTAGCCTCTAATGAAAGTATAAACACAAAGCAACAATTATTTAAAACATTCATTTCATTTAAATAATTCATTTAACACTGTTATAAAATGTCCCTAAATCCTTTATTGCTATAAAAACAAGACAAACATGAAAATTAATACTATAAAATTCCCTTTGCAAGACATAAGCTAGTGCTACTCCGAGAATGAAAAACAGATCAGGGTCCTTGATTCTTGGGAGTAAGGTATTTTCAAATATGTATGATTTTAAAAATATATTATTAATGAGTAATTATATAAGGTCCTGCAAATGTGTGACATTTTCAGATTTCATAATCATGTTATAAAAAGTACTGCAATAAATTAGCATTACAAGTGTAAAACATGCTCAGAGTATAAAACATTCCTACCACTCCATTTCAAAAACTCACAATTATTAACATACAATTTAATGATGTCAAAATACCCTCAGGTAATAACCTTTATTTTTCATTTAATGATTCTAGAAGGAAATGTTTTATTTAACGATGCACTCTTCACATTTTATTTAGTTATATGGCGTCGGACATATGGTTAAGGACCACACAGATATATAGAGGGAGGAAACTAGCTGTCGCCACTTCATGGGCTACTCTTTTCATTAGCAGCAAGGGATCTTTTATATGCACTATCCCACAGACAGGATAGTACATACCACAGCCTTTGTTACACAAGTCGTGGTGCACTGGCTGGAACGAGAAATAGCCCAATGGGGCCACTTACGGAGATCGATCCTAAACCAGTCGCGCATCAAGCGAGCGCTTTACCACTGGGCTACGTCCCGCCCCTGATTGTAGAAAATCATAAATCCCTACCATTGTGATCTGCTCTTCTTGTGTGGCTACTGACTTCTGCATTTGTTCCATTAACATGTCTTTCTCACCCAATTCCTTTTGCATCTCCTCTAATTTGAGTTCTAAGTCAGTAATTTTCTGAAACATACAATAGTAAAAAATAAAAAGGGTACATGTATGTAGTGTAATTAAATCCCTTTTTATTAAACAGTAACCAAAACTCTGTCAAGTCCAACAAACAATTATCCATGAAAAATAAATGCTGTAAATCAACTCATAATTTTAAAACAAAATTTCAATTTTATATTTATAATTAAGAAAAAAAGAAAAAAGAGAAGTGTTAAAAAAAGAAGTGGCAAACTAGTGACTATTATAGGTTATGGAAATACATAAGACTTGTTCATTCTTTCACCACTAGGCTTCTGGAATTCAAATTGTCTCGTTCAACGATATTCATTTCTCTAACCAAACACAGGCATTTTACTAATATTGTAACAATCAAACACCACCCCCCCCCCCCCCCCACCCCAGATTATTCACATATTTCTTAATGTGTATCATTAATGTTGCCCATTCGACCAATATGGTATATTCTGTCAATAAAATGTGTCAAAACAAATATGAACGATTTAAAATCCATTTTTAGGCCTGCAATGTATCATTTTATATCATTTCACAACAAACAGCAACAACAGATTTTTACACACTAAATATCACTTCAAAGATACCCAGTCTCACCTGTTTCAAGTCGTCCACATTGCTCTGGCATTGATCACTATTCTGTAGTTCATCCAACATTTTAGTCTTTTCACTTAGTTCTATCTTGAGCTTTTCTGTCAATTCTTCAAGTTCTGAATGTTCCTGAAATGTATTTTAGTAGCTTAATAATAAACAATTTAAACTTCACACTTGAGAGAACACATAATTCCATTATTGTAAACATACTATAATCATCCAAACTACACGTAACTCTTGGGTTTTTTTACTTGATGGTCTGTTAAACAAATATTAAATATAATATATTCTAACTCAATTCCTTTGTGGTACTTCACATTTAATATATTTGCAAGTCCAAATCCAAACACTATTAAATGCAATTAAGGTTCAGACATGTCCGCCCTGGCCTGTCTTTGACTTCGCCAGTGTCCGAGTCCAGACTCGGTGGTGTCATGGTTTAGCCATCTAACATAAGGTACTTGGTTCACAGCCCCGTACCAGCTCCCACCCAGAGCACGTTTTAACCACTCAATAGGTAGGTGTAAGACCATTACACCCTCTTCTCTCTAACTAACCACTAACAACTAAACCACTATCCTGGACAGACAGCCCAGATTGCCAGTGTGTGTGTGCCCAGGACAGCGTGCTTGAATCTTGATTGGATATAACCACGAAAATATGTTGAAATGAAAAGGAATGTAAAAATTAATCTGATTAATCTCTACTAAAATTTGGGGTAGTAAATGTATTCACCATTCTATAATATTCTGTTTTGTTGATACAACTTCCTGGGTCCTGTTAACCACCTGTCCTCTGTTTCCACCCTGGATAGAGGCTAGGCTTTGTTGTAACAGGGAAAGGTGAATAATAATAATAATAAAACAAATTGGGGTAGTTTAACCTGTTTTTTTACCAGAGACGTAAAGTCAAATTCCCTCATAACTTTAGCAAAGAACAGTAGCTATTCTATGTCATCATGAAGAAAATTTTGCAGGTGTATGTCATATGATGAAGTTTAAATAATTTTAATGTCAGAAATGAAAACATTCTTTAATTAGACATTATCCCTACATGAGAGCTGATAAAACATCTTTAATCATGCATATACAAACAATGTTGAATCACTAACAATTTGGCCACAAACTCACCAGCTGGTTAAGTTCATAATGGTTATTCTTACAAACAAACAAAATTATAATTTGTTTATAACCTCCCCCACCCCCAATATTGGAAACAAACATGATGTCAATAAAACTATATCTAGTAGGGTTATCCTCTAATTAATTTGACAAAAAACATTCAGTTCTTACCATTGTGATCTTATCTACCACATCTTCTTGCATGGCTACAGTGTGCTGCATTTGATCTACCAACTTGTCTTTTTCACCCATTGCATTATTCAGCTCATCTATTTTCTACAAAAGTAAAAGAAAATATTTTTTAAAAACCTACAATAGCTATGTAGTGTACAATTATTTTTAAAAAATTAACATAATTACAATGTCTTCTCCAATATCAAACTGCCTAAACAACATTTTTATAAGTAAGACAGTAGGCACTAAAACATTTGGTTTAAATGTTCAGTTTGTATCTTAAATCCATAGTCAACAACAACCAAATTCAACAGATTGTAACACACAATAAAGTGGATGAACCAGATCTGGGTCTAATCAATCCATAAAGTCAGAAATTATTAAGTTCACTTAGAAAATATATATATAACTTTCATTATTATTCATATTTACCATGTGTTAGCAAAACCAAATATGCTATTGTCTCCCTTGCCAGATGTATGTGTAGTCTTCAGTTCAATGACTATTATTATATTTCTATTTGTATAAATACATAAGTGATATTGAATTCCACAGAGTAACAATGAAACGTTTTCCTCAAATTATTTACATATTTCTTAATCTGAATTATGCTTCCCATTTTACCAGTTTGGTATATTCCA